>NC_133770.1:174505004-174612521 GCF_003597395.2 Chelonoidis abingdonii | reverse complement strand
GGAAATGCAATTCAAAAGTTCGCGGGGCTTTTCCTGTCTACCTGGCCAGTGCGTCGAGTTCAGATTGCTTTTCAGAGCAGTCACTGCGGGATACCGCCCGGAGGCCAATACCGTAGATTTGCAGCCACACTAACCCTAATCCGATATGGTAATACCAATTTCAGCGCTACTTCTCTCGTCGGGGAGGAGTACAGAAACTGGTTTAAAGAGCCCTTTATATCGATATAAAGGGCCTCATTGTGTGGACGGGTGCAGCGTTAAATCGGTTTAATGCTGCTAAAATCAGTATAAACGCGTAGTGTAGACCAGGCCTGAGCTGCAACCTGAGCCTAGCTTTTTCCTTAAAGCTTGAAAAATACAACTTCTTCTTCGAGTACTTGCTCATGTCCATTCTGTTGTAGGTGTGTGCACTCACCACATGCATTGGTGCTGGAAGTTTTTCCTCAGTGGTGTCCATATGGGACCTGCTCTGGCACCCTATGGAGTGGCGCGTGTATGCACCACTATAAGGGGCACTGCGAACTCCTTCCCTCCCTCAGTTTCTTCACTGCCAGTGTCGTGCTGGAATGTTCCCCTTGTTTCAGCAAGTGGTTTTCTTTCCGTGGTTCTTTGAACTTTTCTTGTGTAAATAGTTGCAATTAGAGACAGTTAACAGTTCCTAATAGTGTTAGTATACTTTAGTTATTCATGGTCCTGCCAGGCTCTTAGCCCAGGGATGGGGCATGCCCCACTCCCCAGGCTTCAAGCCATGTGATTGTTGTGAGAAGCCCATGGCAATCAGGAATTCACATCCTAGTTGTTTTAAATGTCTGGATGAGTCCCACATTTGCAAAAAGTGCCATATTTGCAAGGGATTCAACCCCTGGACCAGAAAGGAGAGACACATTAGGCTCCATGCACTCCTCATGGAGTCTGCTCTTGCACTGGCCTCAGAGCCGGCACATACCAACTGAATGCCAAGTACTTCAGCCTCGACAAAAAGTGTGCCCCCGGCACCAACTGCATCTCAATGCCAGTCCTTGTCACTGATTCTGGCCAAAAGGCACAAAAAGCACGCCAGGAAAATGCGCTCCCTGGGGTCTTGTAAGGGTAAGCATCAGGGAGAAGAGGAGCCTAGACCAAGTTGGACCATCTCGCCATCACTGGAGTGCAGCCACGAGGCAGCCTCATCTATTGGGTCTAGTCTGCCCTGCGACCTGCCTTCTACCCCAGGGAGTGGTATAGGTATGCAGTACCATCCACCCCAGAAGCCTTTTAAAGTGGAAAAAGACATCTCCCTCCTGATGCCACCTACTCCTCAGGAACAGAGGCCTCAGGACCCCTCCCACCCATCCGTTTCTAGGGAAAAGCCCTCAATAGTACCCCTGCAGAAATCCACCCCATGGCACCATACTCTGGCCCGCTCACCAGGACCGTGCCAATGATCTCCAGAGCCCCGTCTCGAATCTCAGACCCACAGCCACTTGATGGGTTCCTGGCACTGATTGCTGAACTCCAGGCACCGATCTCCAGGATCCACACATCAGTCACCAGATCTGCGGTACCAGGCCACAGAGGCATGCCTCCAGTCCCTGGAACTCTGGCAGTGATCATCCAAAAGGCACCGTTCCCTAGTTCCTAGGCACCTCTTACCAGAGCCTCCTCAGCACTCTCCAGAGTCCCGGCACCATTCTTCAACGATGGCCTTGGAACCCCAATGTACATCACTGCAACCCTGATGATAGTCACCAGAGCCCTGACAATGGTCACTGGACCATCACCAGTCGCTGGAGCCTAGACGTCGGTCACCGGAGTATCTTAGACAATCCCTGCGCTCCTAGTCACCGGAGTCTGCAGACCGTTCCCAAAGCAGGTGGCATTGTTCCCTGGATTATTACTGTGCCTGTGAGCACCGTCACCAGATATGTGGCATGACTCAGCAGGGTCCTGATACTGCCCCCAGACTGGCAGGCATAAGGCCGCCAGGCATAGTGGGGAAGCCTACCCTATGGTGGCGCTGCCATGGTCACCGGAGAAAGACCATTTCTCCTCAGGCTCTGAGACCGAGGAGTTGATGGCCCCCAGGGACCAACAGTCACCTGCACAGCCAGCAGGTTCTTTCCAGAGCCAACCTGCAAGCATGTGGCCAGAGGATCAGTGTCTTGGGCCCTGGCAAATCTATAAGCCATGGGCAATTCCCCAGGCTGGAGGACTTCAGGCCCAGTGCTCAGTCTCAGGGGCTGCAGAAAGACCTTCAGCCTTAGTCTTTAAGGTGCCACCGGACTCCTCGTTGTTTTTGTGGATACAGGCTAACACAGCTACCCGTCTGATACTTCAGCCTCAGTGTCTTGACCACCCCCGGGCTCAGATGTCGCATTGGTCCAAGGGGCCCAACAGCCACTTCCTCTGGTGGATGTGGTTCCCCAGGCAGAGGACGTGGAATCCACCCTTCATCCTGTGCTCACCTCCCTCCTCCTCATTGCCTGATGAGGCAGTAGCAGGCCTGTCGCAGACTGTGCCTCATGATGATGTCAACGCCTACCAGGAGCTGCTTAAATGGGTGGCGGCCAACCTGAGATCGGAGGCAGAGGACATGTCCGAACCCGTGGACTCCCTATTCGATGTCTCAGCGGCAGCAGCCTCGGCAAAGGTGGCTCTACACGTGCAATGGGGTAGTCAAAATGGTAAAAGCCCTATGGCAGACCCTGTCAACCCCGCCTCCTATTTCCAAGGGCAGCACGTTCTTGCAGAGGGATTTGAGTACTTATATACACACCCCTCCCCTGGGTCACTGGTGGTCGTGGCTGCCAATGAGCGTGACGGGCAGGGGCAACCCAGCTCGAACCCCAACAATGAAAACACGAAGCAACTTGATCTGTAAAGCAGGAAAATTTATTCTACATCCAGCCTACAGCTTTGCATTCGCAAATCAACAGGCCCTTCTCGGAAGATAACATTTTAACGTATGGCAGTCCACGGCCAAGTTTGCTGACTCACTCCCACAGGATGCTAAGCAAGAGTTCAATGCCATACTAGATAAGGATAAGGCAATCGCAAGAACCTGTGGCTGGGGCTCATTCGGGCTTGAGCCATGCCCCTCCCAAGAACAGGCAATCGTTTTGAGAGGATGCTCAAGGGTGACCTCCCAGCCTGCAACCAGGATCTGTCTTGCCCTTTTTTCCCCATGTTTCCTCCCCACTTGCACCGCCATAACTATGGACCATTGGGTCCTCAATACAGTGGCAGCAGGGTATACCCTCCAATTTCTTTCTATTCCTCCGTCCCGACCCTCTTTCCCATTCGTCTTCAGGGACCCTTCTCACGAGCAATTGTTCGCCGAGGAGGTGCAAGCCCTCCTGTGGCTGGGAGCTGTGGAGGAAGCTCCCATGGAATGAAGAGGGAAAGGATTTTACTCCTGATACTTTCTCATTCTGAAGGCCAAAGGGGGCCTACACCTGATCCTAGACCTGCAAGACCTCGACAAATATCTCAAGAAGTTGAAGTTCCGCATGGTCTCCATGGCCTCCACCATCCCCTTCGTTGGTCCTGGAGACTGGTATGTTGCCCTTGACCTGAAAGATGCTTACTTTCACATCTCAATATTTCCCGGCCACAGGAGATTTCTACAGTTTTTGGTTGGTCAGACACATTACCTGTCTGCAGTGCTCCCATTCAGCCTAGCGACAGCTCCAAGAGTGTTTACAACGTGCATGGCAGTAGTTGCAGCTTAGCTCAGGCATTGGGGAGTGCAGATCTATCCCTATCTGGATGACTGGCTCATCAAGGACCGCTAAAAAGAGCAGGTGGAGCGCAGTATCGAGGTGTTGTGAGCCACTTGTCATGCCCTGGTCCTGTTGATAAATGAACAAAAATCAACATTGGCCCCGTTTGGAGAACAGAGTTCATCGGAGCAGTCCTCGACTCTACCCAAGCCTGAGCATTCATACCACAAGCCAGTTTCAGGGCAATGTCAGATCTGATTGCCCAAGTCACCGCATACCTGCTCACCACAGCCCAGGTCTGTCTTAGATTTCTAGGGCACATGGCTGCATACACCTAGGCTGCAGCTGAGGCCCCTTCAAATGTAGTTGTCATCAGTCTATTCTGCAGCCTGACACCCCTTGGACAGCCTCCTCATGATCCCACCCTAGGGACTCAGCTCCCTCCAATGGTGGTGCAATCCAAATCCAGTGATGGAAGGGGTTCTGTTTGCGGCTCCACTGCACACCATATCCCTGGTGTTGGCTGTGTCCGACCTTGGCTGGAGAGCACACCTCAGTGGCCTCAAAACTCAAGGACTATGGTCGCGGAAGGACCTGTTGCCTCACAATAACATCAGAGACCTCAGGGCCATCTGCCTGGTATGCAAGGTGTTCCATCCTCCTCTATCTGGTCAAGTTGTGCAGGTACTGACAGACAACACAGCCTCCATGTTCTACGTCAACAGACAAGGGGAGCCCGATCGTCAGTACTGTGTCAGGAAACCCTTTGCCTGTGGGGCTTCTGCATCCAGCATGCTATCCACCTAGAAGCCTCCCTCTCCCTGGTGTTCAGAACACACTGGCAGATCACCTCAGCAAGTCCTTCTTCTCTCACCATGAGTGGTCCCTCCACTCAGAGATTGCTCGGATACTCTTCCAAAGGTGGGGAGCTCCCCAAGAGGACCTGTTTGCCACCAGACAAAACAGAAAATGCCACCAATTCTGCTTGCTACAAGGCTTCGAGGGCGGCTCACTATTGGATGCCTTCCTTCTGTCCTGGTCATAGGGTCTCATGTATGACTTTCTGCTGATCAGCAGGGTTCTTTTCAAGATCAAGAAGGACAAGGCATGACCCAGTCTAACCAGCATTGGTTCGGCACTCTCATGGACGTGACAGTGGCAGACCCATGGACTCTCCCTGACCATCCAGACCTGCTTTCTCAGAATCACAGATGGTTGCTGCACTCGAATCTCGTTTCTCTCCACCTCACAGCATGGATGCTGCATGTCTGAGCCCTGAGGAGTAGGTCTGCTCCACTCAGGTCCAGCAGGTTCTTCTGGAAAGCAGAAAGTCCCTCCACTAGCAACATCTACCTCGTGAAGTGGAAGCACTTCTCCTGCTGGGCTTCGGCAGCATCCCATACTACCTCCTGCATTTAAAGTGCCCGGGCCTTGTCTTTTCATTGATCAATGTGCACTTGGTGGCCATATCAACATTCCATCTGTGTGTCCAGGGTAGATCAGTATTCTCAAATAAGAGGATGATCAAAGATCCCGAGAGGCTATTTCCCGTGGTCCGGAATCCGGTTCCCCAGTGGGATCTCAGTCTAGTCCTTTCCAGGCTTACCAGTCCTCCTTTTGACCCTCTAACCTCTTGTTCTTCCCCATCTGTTGTAGCATTCCTTGTAACTATTATGCTGGTGAAGCAAGTCTCCGAGATTCAAGCTCTTACTTTGGAGCCCCTGTATGTGGTGTTCTACAGGGATAAAGTTCAGCTGCGTCCCCATCCTCCCTTCCTGCCAAAGGTGGTGTTGCACTTCCATGACATCTTCCTCCCAGTGTTCTGTCCAAAGCCATACGCTAACAAGGACAGGCGTCTACACACCCTGGATGTCAGGAGTGCCCTGGCTTTCTACCTGGAGGATACTAAGCTTTTCCATAGATTGAGTCAACTCTTCATTACAGTGGCTGACAGAATGAAGGGCCCCCAGTGTTGTTCCAGAAGTTTTCATCCTGGATCACCACTTGCATCTGTACCTGCTACGAACTGACATGGGTGACGCCTCTACCAATAGTAACTGCTCACTCCACGAGAGCTCAGGTGTCGTTGGCTCATGTTCCTATCCAGGATATCTGCAGAGGCATGATGTGGTCGTTGATACACACCTTCATGGATTCATCACCCAGCAAGTCTGGGATGATGCTGGATTTGGCAGAGCTGTGTTGCAATCAACACGTCCATGAACTCCTAACTGCCTCTGGAATTACTGCTTGGCTGTCACCTACAATGGAATGGACATGAGCAAGCACTCAAAGAAGAAAAAATGGTCACTCACCTTTCGTAACTGTTGTTCTTCAAGATGTATTGCTCAGGTCCATTCCATGACCCACCCTTCTTACCCCTCTGTCAGAGTTCCGTCAAGAAGGAACTGAGGGACGGAAGGTGCTGGCAGCGCTCCTTGTACTAGTGCATATGTGCGCCACTCCAGAGCCAGTCCCCTACGGATACCTCTGAGGAAAAACTTCCAGCACCAATGCATGTGGCGAGCACACACACCTACATTGTCTATCTCTGACAATGGTCAGCACCAGATGCTTCAGAGGAAGGTGCAAGACAGGAACAGTAGGCAGATATCAGGTAATCTGCACCCACAGTCACCTCCTAATTCTAACTAGTTAGACATTGGCTTAATCCCTGAAGTATGAGGTTTAATATACCTTCCAATATTTTTTCCAATTAATTGTTATAACTCTGGATATTCTTGTTTTCCCTATAACCATCCAATCTACTCTTTGAGTCTTGCAAAATTCTTGACCTCAGCAGCCTGTGTCAATGAATCCTACAGCCTAATTATGTGTTGTGTGAAAAAATATTTCCTTTTTATCAGTTTTGAATTTGCCACATTTTGATTTCGTTAAAGGTCTTCTTGTGTTATGAGACAGAGAGCTTCAGTTCTCCCTATTTAACCTAAATATCATTAATTATTTTATCAACTTATGTCCCCTCTTATTCAACTCTATTCTAAGATAAACAGCCCCAGAGTTTTCCATTTCTGTTCATACGAGAGTGTTTTTGCCATGGTCCGAGGCATTCTTGTTGCTTTTCTCTGAACGCCCTCAAATTCTTCAGTATAGTAGAAAATTCAACTCTAAGTAAATAGATTTCTTCAGAATTTACAAATAGGTCACATTTAAGCAAAAACCAAGCAAATTTTAGCCCAAGTTTTGGAAAGTGATATGGCTAAAAATGTTCAAAAATGGGAGCATAAAGTTAGGTTCCCCTGTCCTCATCCATACTGTAATTTTGTAATGTATTACTTCATCCAAGATTTTTAAACACTCCTAATGGCAAAATTAGGAACCTAAAGAAGTGGCCTGATTTCCCCAGCGGCTCCCAGTGAAGTCTTTTTTGACAGAGCTGGAGAGGACTCTGTGGTCATGTTACATCTTGGTACCAGAGATCTAGGAGAGAGGTCCTGGAAGCTAAATTTCGACTACTAGGTAGAAAGCTTACAGGTCCAAGGCCTCAGAGGTAGCTTTCTGTGAAATACGTCCAGTCTCTCATGCAGGTCCAGTGAACAGAGGGACCTTCGGGGTTTCAATGCTTGGTAGAGAAAACTGCAAAGAATATGGGTGTTGGTTTATTAGGCATCAGGAAACATTTTGAGGAAGGGGGACCCTATACAGAGGGGATCAAAATGAAACCAACAGCTGCTATGTAAAACAAATAACGGTTTTAGAGGAGTGTTTAAGAGTGGGACAGGAGCCAGCAGGAACGAGAAGCACATAGTCAGATAGAAACATCTGTTAAAGACTTTGGTAATACAACAATATCTGTGTATCCAACCAAGGATAGGATGCAAACTACAACTGAACTAGAACAGGGACAGGATAAAAACAGAGGTAAATGCTATAAAACCAGCAGCATGTCAGATTAGAGTTAAATAAAAAAGGTACCTAGACAACAATAAACCATAATAAACATCTATTAATATCTAAAGGATAATAAACATCTATTAATATATATTCATATATGTGAGAAGTTTAAAACTAAAAAATATATATAAATTTGAATGCCTTGCAATGGATGAAAATCTTGATATAATAAACATTATGAAAGTGTGGTAGAATGACAAAAAACAATGGGATACTGCAGTGCCTAATTCCACCTATACAAGAAAGACAGGCTAGTCCAAAAAGGTAGAATACCACCACTGTAACTAAAGGATTAGATAGACTCTAGTGAGAGAAAAAATTCTGAGTGTAGAGGGCCACAGCATTGAATCGCCAAATACAAAGATACAAATCCCAAGCTGTAAGAATCTAAATATATTAGTAGGGCTATACTACCAACCTCAAGATCAAAAAAAGGAAATTGAGTGCACAACGTTGAGAGAAATCAAAGAGGCAGCAAACTCGAACAAAATGATAATGTAGGACCCACATATAAACTGGTTAAATGGCACAACAGGACAAAGTTTAAACAATGTCTTGACACTTTAAATGATTGCATCTTGGTACAGCTAGTTCTAGAGTACCTGAGGATAGGGCAGCTATTCTTGACTTTGTCTTAGCTAACAAACAGAAGTTAATTCAAGAAGTGATAGTAGCTGAGTCACCGAGTAATAATGACTAGATGGATCATGGGTCTGATCCAGTATGGCAGTTCCTGCATTCAAAGTATTAGATTTTTTATCTACGTGAGGTGACATTATTTTACTTGTATCCAAAGAGATTGATAAGACACAAATCTAAGAAATTCAATAGAGAGGATCAGTCCTGTACTGTTTTTTTGTTTTTTTTTACAAACAGGGAATTCTTTCTGCTTCTGTTTGGTGGGAAAGGCTTAACAAAACTTTTTTGAGAGGGATTTTTTTCTTGTGTAATGGGTGAGTGGAAAAATAACTGCAATCTTCTTAAAATGTTGAACAGTTTATTTTCTGATAGCCAGATGCACAGCTTGAGGAGAAAGATGCCAAATATATGCTCAAGAGCATCTCCTCCATGTCAGTCTCAGAGCCTTCAGAGAACTTCTCATGCAGCCCAGCTGCTAATATCTCTTTGACCATTGAGGAGACTGCAGAATGGAAGGAAAAACCTCTCTTCAGGCAACAAGACAAATGCTCTTAGCTAAAATTTGAGCCACATGGATAGGGTGACCATGCCTTCCATTTCTGCTGTCATGGTTTTGTGTTGGCTTCACAGCATTTCATATAACTGTATTGAAATCAATGTTTTAACTCAACTGCAGTTTCAATGGGGGATGTAAACATCAGGAAAGCACATATAACACAAATTTCGTCCCATGCTTCTGGCTTCTCCAATAACCTTGACTTTGTATTTTGAGTGTGCATTACACGTTTTATAGATCAGTTAATACTTTCTTCACAGAGCCACATGTGGGGCTTGACTTCACGGTAAAATCTTAATGTTAAAACATGATCTTGGAGAGTCTCATTAACACAATGCAACTCACAACTTTGCATTCGGCACAGACACTATGTCCAGCATTGTGTCAGCTGGTCATGGTTGAAATCTACTGGGACTAGGGCTTGACAATGATAAGCAAATATGATGCTAAACTTGTCTTTGTCATTTTCTACATTCACTGCACTTTGTGGTTGGGAGTAACCAATCTATTAGTAGAGGAAAGGCATAAGTAGTGCCTTTCAGAAATTTCCCAGGGTAGCACTGGGAGGGAGAAGGTCAAAGCGGGGGGAAATGGAGGTTAAAGATCTGAAAGAAATGTACAGGAACAAAATTAAGAACAAAACCCACAAAATATAGACAAAGTATACAAAAAAGAAAGTAGGGTGCAAGCAATGAGAATTTGAGTGAGAATAAAGCCTAAAATGAAATGAGAAAATATAGGAAAGAGGCATGGCAGACATGGGGGAACAATAAAGTCTCCCACATTTTTATTATGAAATTATGGTCCTAAAATGTATGGAGAAAAGAGCCAGGCAAGATGGAAACAGTGCAGCAGAGGTTGGGTTGGTTTTTTTTTTCCAGTTTATCTTTATTATCTCCCCAATATCTGGGGGACTCTCAGAGGAAGGAAGTTAACGCTCCAATAGGTCTGTTCCATCTCTTACTACTCTGACCCTTCAATCCTGTGGCTTGTAAAAAATGCTCTCCTTTCACGTCAAACAGACTCGGGAAACAAAGTATAAAAAAAATACTAAAGACTCTGTGGGGAACATTTAAAATAAAGTGTTTCTCAAATAACCAAATTAACTTAGTGTTACAGTCACGGACTTGGTTCAGTTTGCTTTCCAGAAACAAATCAACAAATCCAACTGTAATGTTATGGGATTAAGTAGTAGGGGAAAGGAAAAGGGTCTTTGTTTTATCTGCTTTCATGTAAGATCTTTTAAAGAACAAATTATAATAAATCAGTAGCCTGCAAATGATTCCTCCACCCTTGCTCCCTCGCCCCCTCCTCTTGGCTTAGTAGGTCCAGGTCTGCACCAGAAAAGTTATATTGGTATAACTACGTCATTTAGGGGTGTGATTTTTTTTTCCAGATTATTTATGCTAGTATAAGACCTAGGCTTTGTCTACACTAAGACATTTGTTCCTCAGGGATGTGAAAAAAAATTCCCCAGCCAACATAAAAGTTTCACCGACAAAAGCGCCAGTGTGGATAACGCTATGTCAGCAGGAGATGCTCTCCTGCCACATAGTTATGGCTGCTCGGTGGGGATGATTTAATTATGCTGGGAGGAGAGTTCTCTCCTACCAGCATAGAGCAGCTACACAGGAGACCTTACAGCAGCGCAGCTGTAGCAATACAGCTGTGCCGCTGTAAGGTCCGTAGTGCAGACGTAGCCCCAGTGTGCACACACTTATAGCAGTATAAAGATGCCTTATATCAGTTTAGATTATTTTGCTTCATATACCAGTATAATCAGGCCCACGCTAGGGGTTGCCACTTTAACTATACTGGGATATTTAAAGCAGCAACATGTTTAGTGTAGACAGGCCCTCCATTTTTCTCTTCTCTTGTCTCCTCTTCCCTTAAACAAATCAGACCTCCAATTTAGTATAGAAAAAGTATTTTTGAATAATGTTTAATACAATTTAATCTCCTCCAACCTCCAGTCCCTCTCTATCTTCTTGTCTTGACTCATATGATAATCAGAAGAAGAGGCATTTAAAAGTGCTCTTTCAGGGAATGATCCTGTTCCTACTGACAATCAGAGCAGGATCAGGCCTTAAGTATTCACAAAATCTGAAGGTCAATTCCAACTTTTGAAACTAAGGAACGATTTGTAATTTTGTGACTTTTTTATTTACTATGAATTAAAGAAGCAGTGATGCTCCTGGCCTCTGATGGATGAGCCTCTTACAGTATGTCTACACTTGCAGTTAGGGGTGAGAGTCCCACTTGAGAAGACATAGCCACATGGCACAAGTGGTGGAAGGCGCTAGCCACCCCACCTACATGCCTAATGTCGCCAGTGGGTATGCACTCAGGGTGACTAGCCCATTTCACCACCGTGCTGCCACAGCTACACTCTTCTTGATGTGCAGACATATTTCCCATGCAGTCAGATACAAAGAAAATCAAGTTCAAAGTAAAATCTTGTTGGAAATGCTACAAGAGCATTTTAGCAGGCTGGTATGTTTCATTGGCTCTCATACCAGCAGCACTTTGAATTTCTGTTTTGGTTCCTGCATGATGCTTGGCAAGTTTCCCATTCTGTGTTCTTGCATTATCTGGGAACATAACTGAGCAGAAGGCCTGCTAAGTTTGAGAACTTTTGAGGCAGCTTCACTAGAGCTGGTTTCTGGCAAACAGCTGGCTGCATTTAGGAGCAACAGGATATTGGGTTGCAACTTCCACTGTCAGCTTGCAAAAGGTCTAACTAAATTGCCATCCATCACTAGATGCTCAGATTCCACAGCAATGTGTGTGGTATAAAAACCTAGACATATCATTGGTGGTTATGTCACTTCTTCATTGGGTTACAGCTGAATAGCCAGCAATGTTCTTTGCTGAGGCGAACTACCCAAGGGCATAACATGAACAGAGACAGCTCCTGGGCCAGCCCACCTCCGATGGTGGGGAAAGAGGCACACTAGGGATGGAAGGTTTGGGAGCATGGGGCAAAGAGGGGGTGTGGCAGAGTTTGAGTGCAGGAGAGAATTGAGACCTTGGTCATCTTCTCAACTGAGGCAGCCATAGAGGGTGGCTGCCAGCAGGCGTCATCTGGATGGAACCGTTAGCACTGACCTACCTTCCTAGGTAGACAGAAGATTTTACTTGTGCTACAGTACACTTTACTTGCTCTACAATACATTTATCTCGTGCCAATTTTGGTTGACAGTTATCAATTTCTGAACTAATATTAACTTCAGAAATAGAGTAATGCCTTCCAGCACAATTTTGATGTATACTGAATTGTATTTAATTTTTATTGTTGTCATGGTTGGTGTCCTACTCTCCTTTTGATTATTTGAAATTTTGTGTGAATTTCCTATTCATTGTAGTAAAAGCCAGACAAATAAATAAATTAAGCATTTGCCTGTTGGGATCATGGCCCTCTCCTTCCTAGTGCTGTGAACTCAAGATCAGTGTGACAGGTTTAAGCACTGCGTGAACTTGAACCTGATTTGTTATTTTCAGAAATTATACACCTAGGGCCTGGTTTGTGAGAAGTGCTGGACAGCCACAACTGCAATGGAAAACAAATGGAAATACGACTGCTCAGCCCTTTTGAAGCTTCAGGCCTTATTAGCATCCAAGATTACAAAAAGAAATGGTTAACTAAATAATATTCCTTTTAGTTTCCATTGTGACTAACAATAGGAATTCAGTGTGCTGTGGCTGTGCTTTACTTCAGAGACCTGCGTGAACAGTTTGTCAACAGTGGTACCTCAGGATTCAGTGGTACTTTGTTACTGGGACTCATTATTATTACTGTTTATTATTTGTATTGTGAGTGTGCCTAGAAGCCCTGGTCGAGATCCCCATAGTGCTGGGTACTGTATGATTACAGAACAAAGACTTGGTCCCTGCCACAAAGGGCTTACACTCTAAGCTCACACTCTACCTAATGGCTCAGTCTAGAAAGATTCTGTGCACCCTGCATGAGCCATTGATAAATTGCAATAGGCAGCACGTCACCACGTGATCAGCTATGTACACCCTAGCAATGTTTATGTCTGGTAAACTGGTAGAACTGCATGAAAAATGTCGGAACTTACAGGACTTATACTGGGGTCTGATTTGCAAGAGAGGTTGAGCATTCATAACGTTAGCAGGAGCTCCAGGTGCTCAGCTACCCATAAAATCATATCCTAAGTTTATGGTATAGTCAGTGTGTTAAACTTATTGGTTCTCAAGGTGCATTTCATTTGCAGTGTGAATTATTTAGCATGCTAGGAAGAGTGTGATATAAATTAATACTCAGAGATCAATGTTTGTTAACATTTAGTTAAATGGTTTGATTTTGAAAATAAAGACAGTTTTTTTTTCTTATTCACCTTTAACATCAGTTCAGTTTTGTGACTACAGGTATATCAACACTGCAAATAAAAACCTGCAGCTAGCCCACGCCAGGTCACTCTGGCTTACAGCGCTCAGGCTGACAGGCTGTTAATTGCTGTGTAGATGTTCTGGATCCTGGGACCATCCCACCTCGCAGTGTCGTAGAGCCTGGGCTCCAGCCCGAATGGCGACACTGCAGTTAAACAGCCCCTTAGCCCAAGCCCCTGAAGCCTGAGTCAGCTGACATAGGCCACCGGTGGGTTTTTAATTGCAGTATAGGAATACCTTTTAAAACATGGACCTTCTGCCTTTGCTTCTATCACTAGCAGACTTTTTTTGTACAGAAAAATAAAAATACATATATGATAAGAAAAGTGTTACTCTCTCAAACATCCCAGCAGGAGCTGCATATTTTGAGGGAGGTTCAGCTATTTTTCACTTTGGTGCCTCTTGTTTTGTTTTTTTTAAGTCTTCATTTTTAGTTTCTGTGCTGTGGTACTTGAACCCTAACTGTCATAGTTAATGGATTACAACTATCTATGCAAATAAACTTTGAAGGAGCTGATTTGAATAACAAAATGCAGTCTCTCAATCTGTATATTAATCATATTCTTACACACTGACCTTGCCCTGGATTTTCATATTGTCCCTGCTAGCTCCTACCAAGGGCTTAACTGAGTGAACAAAAGGAATGTAGTTGTATCTGCCAAAGTTTATCTTATTAACCCTCATGCAATCCCAGTGAAGTCAGTAGGGTGGAGTGGGCGTGTGACACTGTATGGAATCTGGGGGACATTTTAGGATGAAGTGAATACCAGCAGAATTTGGTTCATTGTGGCAGGAAGACGTTTTCATTTGTCTCATTAAATCTGTTTTAACTACTATCCTCCCATGTGCCTGATTTCACAGGACTATCATGATTTTTCTTCACACTGCTGCGCAGGTGCATGAGCCAGCTGAGTCTCCTTTTGTTTATCTCCTGGCTCCTCCAGTTGTGTGAGTCATTTATATTATGAAAAGAACAGGAGCTGGAAGCAGAGGGGAGGCACTAGGACAAAGAAAATCTACCTTCCAACCAGCTGCAGATGAGGAAACCTCTCCATCTCATTTCCCCTTATTGCTTGGAAAGACTTGATATAAGGAAAAGGAGCGGCAGCAGAGCTTTGGTTTTTGGCAATTCCTTTCCCTTTCCTCCTCAGAAGTCAATCTCTTCATATAGCATGTGTTAAGGCAAGAGATAGAGGAAACAGAAGAAGTGCTGACACTATGTTGGGGAAGCATGGTAGAGTAATGTAAGCTCTCTTGTCATGACTACTCAGCGTGCAATAATGGGAAGAATGAAGGCATCAGTTTGCAGTCTCTTCTTCATTACAGCAGATTCTATGCAGGCCACTACATAGAATCTGCTGCTCCTTTTCCTTATGTCAAGTTTTTCCAAGTATACTAAAACGGCTTGGATTATCAGTAAAAATGTGGTTGCCAAAGAACACACATGCACAAGTTTCTGTCATTTTTCCAAGGTGGTGGTGGAGGTGGCGTACTTGTCCAATAAAGTCTTCTGGGCTGTTTATTTGGCTCAAGCATTCTTACTTTTGTTGCAGCCTTTTTATTACAAATGTGAGTTCTTTCTGTAAGTCACTTGACAATCACAAGATTTTTTTTTTAAGAAAGTCTGCTGTAGGCCATGTGAAGAATGTAGCATTTCTGAAGAAGGTGCCAGTGGCACTGTGTGAACTTTTAACATCATGTGCTGCAATAACACAGAGAATACAATAGGCGCTGGACTAGAACCCTGTGAGTTCAAATCCAGTCCTGGATAGCTATTGCTCAAGAGGGAGGGCAGGTCAGTCAAGCCAAAGTTTGCATCAGAACTTAATGTCTAGTTTAAATGAGAAGGAGCACATATTTTCCTAAGGTGTTAAAAAGCAAAAGCTAGACAGAATGCATGACTGGACCCTCGTGGTGCTCAGCTGATGATGCAGCCTGCTCAAACTAGTTCCATTTCACCCTCTTCATGCTGATATGCTGCCTTGGCTAGTGCTGAGATCGCTCTGAGCAAGTTCCTTTTAGGAAACTAATGTTCTTTGTGTGTATTTTTTTTTAAACCTCAGTCAGCACCTGCTGATTAAAACAAGCAAGGCTCAAACTCATGATCCAGTCTAACTGAACAGCTGTAATAAAACACCAGGCCCTCCACCTTGGATGCAGTGTGTTGATGACAATAGTTAAGACCAAGCTACTTTGAACATGTAACAAGCAGCTACTTTCGGTTCCCATTTCTCACACTTACATGAATTAACTCTTTTGCAGCAGTTTTTAATAGGCACTGGCAGCTGGAACACACACAGGGAATGTAAGGGGCAGGTGCTAATATTTGTGGGTATTACTACAGCGCTCGGGGGAACCCAGTTTTCAAACTGACAGGCAGGCATCTACCATGAGAACAGCATTTCAGTGCTTAAGTACAGAATTAAGTACCCTAATTTCAGGGGTGCTGGAACAATTTTCTTATAGTGTGTGGGGGGGTACTGATGGGAACCATGTATTTGGTGTTTCTAATTACTACTTCAAGCTGGGGGTGCAGCAGCACCCCTCATTCCAGCACCACTGCCTCGTTTAGGCCTCACCTCGGTAAACTCTGATGGGACCACTTCCAGTAGTAAAGTGTTTGCAGGGTTGGACCCTTACGTACTCAAGTTTGAAATATGGGTACAGGCTGACTTTTTCAAACTCATTTTGTCACTTTTATTTCTATTTGTAAAGTGATTTTTAAAGAGTTGAGAATGTAATGACCTATAAGGCATCTAACTTCTCCACTTTGAAGGGTATGGCACTTTTCAACCTGAAATTTCAAGGTCCTAGGGATGTTCCAGTTGGAAGTAGAAATCGATGGAATCTGGTACTCTCTTTGATGCAATCTTGTTTACTTTCAAGAAATATACACAAAGTCCTGCTTTGCTGAACACAGGAGGAACCAACAACAAGGAGAGGTTTCCTATTTTACATCCCCAAGCCTCTTTAAGCCAATAAACCCAAAAACTCTCTCTCTAGCCTTCCTTTCCCAGCGTCACATTGTGCTCACAGGCTGCTGCTTGGCTTTATTCATTTTTGCCTTTGCCTTTCTCTCAGTTCTTATCTGTTCTGAGTTTCTGTGTGTTCTGCCCTCTCTCACCCTCACCCACAGCTGGCCACATTACCTCTGGAACCCCCCCACCCACATGGTGCTAGTTTCTGGGCAGATTTTATTAGGTCTTGTTTTGAGTCAGGCCCCTTTAAGTGTTTCCTATAACTATCATAAGTGAAGGCACAGTCACACATCAGTTTGATTCGCTCCGTAACAAGATTTTATCCAGCTTTGAACCATAAAACATGTACTGGTACCAATATAAGATTTTACTTAATTTATGTAATGTGAAATTTCAGTTAACAGGTACATGGAGCTTATTCCCTCCTCGCAGCTGGAACAATAGAAAAATGTTGACACATGTATTTGCCTAGACTATCATGCTACACCCAATTTAAATTCCTCAAAACTAATTTTATAACCTAGTTTGGCTGGAACAGGAAGATGAGCGTAAAACTGAATTAATCTTTGTGGAAGTGAAATGCTTGGACATACAGATCGCCCACCACACACACTGATCATTTTCCAATAAATCTATTCCCCAAACTGAGCTGCACTGTAGCGCTCACTGTTAGGGGGTACATACAAGCAGCACCACTATTGTTTGTAGGTCTGTGGTTTTACCCACTCAGTGTACTCCCTAAATCCAGTGATTACTGTAATCTTTTCCATCATTTAATACTGCTCCTTGAGCAGAGGTGTCACATCACCAGATACCACTGATTGGGTAATGCTGTTGCAATGATATTCCAGCTGGTATCCTAGTGCCAGAAGTATCTCATTTTCCAGGAATGAAAGCAAAACACGGCAGCCTCCACTAGGTCTGGGGTTTTTGGGGGAAAATTGCAGGATCATGCGTAACTTGGCTGAAAACACTAAGCCTCGTTGCTTAAACATTTCATTGGCTGACTTGGTTTAACAAGCATGCAGCCTAGACTGAACAGTGTGTAGATTTCCGTGCAGGTTGACTTAACACTACCTTACTAATCATGTGGTTAACCAGACTGAATTAATCACTCTCCCTAACCAAGGTTTATTTACCAGTCTTTCAGACTAGTGGGTGAAATATCTCTTTTCTGATAGGCTCAGCCTCCAGAAGAGAAAACAACAACACTCACGCTTATTACAATACTTACTATCAATCATTATTATTAATATAGCACTTTACGTGTATGCACCACTTACAGGGGCTGGAATGCACAAATCAAAACTGTTTCATAGATCTTGCAATCTGAGGGCCACATTTTGCAGTCTTTATTCTGGCAATATTTCCATTGACTTAAATGGAAGTGTTGCCTGAATAAGAACTGTACAATTTGCTCCTCAGATTGTGGGGTTGTTAAGGCAGCTATTTGCACTAACACATGGTACAAATAACGAACAGTTTAGGAAGGCCACCATTGTGAGAGATGCTTTGTCCAAATGGGTTGAAAAGTATTAGCCTTACAGTTTGTTGGAGGAAACACTACACCAGTGGTAGGCCTCAAGTTAACCTTTTGGGAAACATGAGAGAGAGTCAAATCCAGTCCAGTTCCACTACTGGAAAATAACACGGTGCTTTGATGTATTGCACAGTGGGTTGCCCAGATGTAGGGTGTAAAAACCCTGTCATCACAATGATGAACATAATGAACCAGGCCCAGCCCCTGATGCTTCCCTGCTGGTGCTCAACACAGATTTTTTTTGCAGGAAGATTTGAAAAGCAGACCCTGCTGGGCTGCTAGCTTTACCCTTGGAGTGCTGAAATGTTATTGGCCTCTGTAAATGTCAGGACCGTGAAACACCAAAACCAGGCACAACCTACTGTAGATCAGAGCTGCTCTTATTTGCATATGTACTCAGTCTGTATTTACATAAAATAACAATTAACTCTTCAGAAAAACAGCAAGATGTTTGTCTATTTTTTCATGTTCCAGGAGCAGTCTTGTTACTTGCAGGATGACATTTAAATGAGGTTTTATTTTATAAGACAGTGGCTGATTTAGTCAATTCTCAATCCTTCTCCTAAAGCTAGAGATGAAAATTTAGGCTTTTCATATGAAGGCAAGGGAGAAGTGAAGAGTCATTCATCCACTCACTCTCAGCATCAGCAATTATGTCATTCTCTGTAAAGCTGTGTCATGAAAGTTTCTTCAAAAGCCTAGAATTAGTGTTGTTTGTTTGTTTATTTTGGAGTCACAGAAAGGGCAGCATAAAATAGCTACAGGGCAATTCCTGATCAGTGAAATGGAAGTCTCGTAGGCACTTCATTCAATACAATGTGGCTCAAGAGGATATCCTGTCAACCAATGATAACAAGGGAAATAAAGTCACTTCCTCACCAGCTGTTTGATTCAGGTAGAAAAAGGAAGTCTTTACTTCCTCATGTTTGCTCTGCCCACAACCCCCTTACTAATAAATGCAGAGTGTGGCACTTAAGCTGGTTTTTCCCTTTATATTTTCAATGAAGAAAACTCACATTGTTAATGCATCACTGGGCTCAGCATACGGGAAATACTTACTTCTACACAGCCTAAAAAAGGTGAGCCCAGCCTGAACTGTACAAGAGAGGCAGATTATGTAGCAATTATACTGAGCCTTTATAAATTTGTAGTGATATTACCCTTCAGTAATGATTGGGTGGCTAACTAGAGATGGCTGGTTATTGGGGAGGTGGGGGGGGGGGGTAGATCCTCGCTCCGGTGTATAGTGGAGCAGAACATCATGGCCAAGATTTCCATGCAGCTTGGGCAGTTTGGTAGTGATGTATACACAGCTCCATAGATCCAGCAGCCAGTCCTTTTCCTATTGTAGAAGAGAATGTAGCAGGTACATGAGGATTCCATCCCTCCCTCACCACCCCCTTCCCTTACGGAAAAGTCCAACATAATTTAAACAGATTAAAGTAAAAGGGTGGGTTTTGTCATAATACGAGTGTAGTCGGGTTCTATAGAAATTATTTTCAAAAACATATAGCGTTTCATAGAGAAGGAAATTTTTTCTGTAGGGTTTTTGAACTGTCCTAGAGAATTCTATACTGGGGCATAACTTTCTGTGAAGTTCTATTGAAAATGAAAACCTACAAGAGTTACCATTCTCTCAAATGCTACAAGCCTTTTCAGTCAGCATAGCAGCTTTGTAGACAGGGTGCAAAGCATTTTAACCTAGGAGAATACTTCTCAGAGGATTTCAAACAGTTTGTGTCAAGTCATGCGTGGGGGTTTTTTATACAGACACTCACTTTATTCAGATCAATTTAGATTACAAAAGTCCAATTACAAGTACTAATGTACATGTACATATACATAGAAAGAGACCTAACTTATGGAACATTCTGTATACAGTTTACAGTTCTCTTGGCATTAAAAGCAATTTTCACTAGGAACAGGGGGCAGGCCCCCCTCTTCTGTTGTTTTAATACATAAAATGGGCATGTGTTTATTTAAAACAGGTTTGAAACTTAAACAAATAGTGACAGGCTGTTCAAACAGGCTTCGGAAATAAGCCTAATCAGGATGTTTGAGAAGGCAAAAGCGCAATAAAAAGTCACCCATAAAGTAGCTACTTGTAATATATAGTACAGAAACCAGAAGGTTGGGTTCATCTTGTTGTTATAATCGTCTCAATAACAAAAACTATTTCATGCTGAACGTTTTGTGCTGACATTCCTTTTCTTGAGCCATTAGTCAGGGCTTTTGCATTGTGTTAGCGCATCCCTCTCATCTACTTCTATGCCAGGCACCAAGAGCTCTCTCTATTGGGTTCCTAACAATAGTTTTTGTAATAAATTGGGCTGAGCATCCTCTAAACCTGGGGAATGGGGGTGGGTTGATACAGGATATGTTTCTGCACCCATTGGTGTAATGGAAGTAGGATCAAGACTGTAGAAAGAGCACCACTGAAGTTTAACATTAAAAACTTTTGTGTGACTTGCATTTTCTCAATACTTTTTTTTTCCCCAAATTTCCTCTATTCTTTCCTATAGTTTTATTATTGTATGTTGAACTTTGTCCTTGGCGAATTTTTATAAGGCTTGATCTTGAACTGCCGACATGGACAAAATTCCCATTGAAATCAGTGAGAGTCTACAATGGGGATTGCAGGATTCAGCCCAGTCTGTGTTGTCTCATAGCCATAAGGAGGTGGAGTAAAAGGTGCTTTTTGAAAAACAGCACAGCAAATGTGTTTTACAACCCAACATAATACAACAAAACATTAAGAACGGCATTATTAACCTTGTGTTTCTGAAGTTAGGTACTCAAATAAAAGTGGCCTGATTTTCTCAGTCCTCAGAGCTTCTATGGAAGCATAATTGAAAATCAGACTTTTATTTAGGTGCCCATATATGGATTTAAGTGTCTAACTGTAGAAACACAAGTTTGAAAATATTGGCCTAAAGGAACAAAATGTCAAAAAACTATATGAAGAGAGATGTATTTTCTGCACACAGTCATCCTGTGGGTATATTGCCTGAGTTAGGGACCATGGGGGTTAGGTCCCTAACTCAGGCAATACACCCACTGAAATCAACAGGAGTTTTGCCTCAGTATGGGGTGCTGGATTTGGTCCAGTATCACTTATTATAAAAAGAGAAATTGTGGAAGTAGACATGATTTCTCCATTTAAGTACATCTCCCTCAGAGCCAAACTTCTAGTGAACAGGATTTGAATAGCAAAACGTAAAAAACATACACGCCCTCTTGTGGCAAAAACTAACCTTTCCATTCTGACCTACAATAGCTAGTGATATCAGATGAGAAAGGACAGCATAAAGTACTATAATATATCCATATCTTATGGAAAACACACAGCATGGTTGAAAGGTTTATTGTTATTTCATGTTATTTACACTGTGGCTTTTTCCCGTCTGTTGCTGTAATTCATTCATTACTCGTGTATTTTAGGAGGCTATTTGCCTTGTATAAAATGTAACATTATAGATTCCCGGAGACATTTTACAGGAAGTGCAACTGAAAAAAAAGAATGTTTATTTGCTACAACAAATTGAAACCCTGACACCAAAACCTTTAAAAACAATGGTAGGAGCTAGCACTATATATATAATATTTGGGTAGCAGAGCATAGGAATTACAACAGGAAACTGGGAACCACAACTATATTCCAAACTCTATCACCAATTTAATTTGAGACATTTTGAAAGTCCTTTAACCTCTCTCTTCATTTAACTACCCTCAGGGTTAGAAGAAGGCTTACTTAATATTTGTAAAGAGCTCTGAGCTCCTTGGAAGAAAGACACTATGTAAGTGCAAAGCATTATTAGTATGATTACTAATCCTTTCAACAGCACAAATGTTATTGTATTCATAAGTCACGCACAACTTCAGAAAGTCTTCATCTTTTCCCCCAGTATCTAGATGTTTTTGACACCTTTCATTAAAAAGGTTAGTTTTTTTGTCTGTAAAACAGTTTTCTATGTACTTGAGAGACTACACATATATAAGAAAATGTAAAGCTCATCCTGGTCACTAAATAAAAGCCATCAAAAGCCATCTTTTCATTAAAAAGAAACCTGTCTGCCTAAAGTTAGGGTCCTACGTCCACATTTAGGAAACTAAACAAAAGTGGCCTCATTTTCAGAAGTTCTGAGCACCCACAAATACCAGTGACATCAACAGGAGCTCAAGGTGCTCAGACTTGCTTTATTATTAATTATTATTTGCATTATAGTAGCACCAGGAGCACATTGTGTTAGGTTCTGTACAAAAAGATGATTCCTGACCTAAAGAACTTAAAATTTTAGTAGTAGTTTGTATGCTAAAATGGTTCCGGAGTTACCTGCATGTATGAACGAGCTCACTCTTGTGCTTTTCTTAGTTTCTCTGAATAATTTGTGTTCATTATTATTATTAATGGAGCTTTAATGAACACATGTCTTTTGTTCTTCTCTGCATATCATATTGCTATGGAATCTCATATTCCTATTTCCCTTCCTCCCAACCCAGGATGCCTTTGTGGAATTATACGGCAGGAACATGAGGCCTGTGTTTGATTTCTCCTGGATCTCTTTGAAGACTATCCTAAGTCTGGCTCTGGTGGGAGCATGCATCACCCTGGGCGCTTATCTGGGACATAAGTGAAGTCAGCCATCTAACCATGGATTACAAACGTCTTATGAAACAATACAATAATATGGTTTTTCCAGTAGCACAATGATATTAGTTTTATGAGCAGAAGTTCCTGGCTAAATATAAATCAGCTATTACTGCCAAAGGGAGGTATCATTTATTTTTTACATTGCAGGAAACAGTTATTTATTAAAGATATTTACATTTAACTTGCTATTTTCAGAAGCTCCACAAACAATTTATATCCGAGTATAACATAATATTGTTATGAATTGTAATGAGCCCCAAACACCTTAAGCTTTTTTTTTTTTTAAATAAATTAATGCAGCTGGATGGATTAAATATACTGACAAAGACCTACCTGCTTTCTCTTCAGAGAGCAGTTACTTGGGCTGCTTCAGACTGTGTAATTGTGTTGATTTTACTACAATTTCTCACAGATCCAAGGAGATGGGATCCTAAAAAAATCAGAGGGAGTGAAGTTAGAATTATTTCCAGCTGGCAAGTGCTGACATTAGTGTACAATTCAATATGGTACATACGTGGTGTCAGAATAGCAACTTCTCGGACAGCTATCTATAGGAGTCTTCTGGCAGGACAACAGTTTGAAATACGATTGCATATATTTTATGAAAGTATTTTTAAGCTACCAAATTGTGCCAATACATCATAATCATAACAGTATCATCTGATACCTTAAAAGGATGATATGTCAATTCAGATACTCTTTATGAGCGCATGAAATGAAATCCTTTGGACATGCAAGAAATTACTGTTTCAATGATTTCCTCAGCAGTAAAATGTCTTTTACAGCTACACACACAGAAACCGTGAGACCGTAAGTGCCTGCCTCTGCAGAGCACAGCTGGAGTCTGGAGTCCTGACTTGTGTCCCATTTTAGTGGGCTCGTATCGGCAACTGATCCTGTTTACTTACTGAGCTCCTCTAGGGTTTTGAAACCAATTAAGTTTGGTCTCTAAATCCCTGAAAGAAAAAAAGGTTTAAATTTATTTGGCAAGAAACAGACCTCATCTGAGTTCCAGATTAGCTCGAACTATACTTGTTTATCAAACTGGACACCAAAATGACGTACATTTTCATAACAAAGAAGTCAGATGACCTGTATTCTTTCCCCCATCTCACCCCTCCCCCGCCAAAGTATTTCATGCTAATTATTTCTTAAGACTTTCTGCAGAAATAAAGAAGATGAAGAAATTGTTCTAATCCTCTAGTTGGACAGAGACTCACTGACATCCGGATTCCTTAGGTGCCTATTGTCATTTCAGGGGAGAATAAGGAGGAGGAGGAAAGGATGGACTGAGTCGGCTTCCTGAACAATAAATGCAACTTCAATAAGATTAATTCAGAATACTTAATATACAGCTTTATAACAACTGCATAAATCCTGAACCATATATCTTAGACATGTCAACATACTTTAAGGTGGGCTTTAACAACCTTTTGGCTTCTATGAATTCCACCTTAAAAACCTCTAAGTCAAGTGTTTTTATTTTTTTACTATGAAACTGTCAAAATATGAACTTTGTGGCTAAATGTACATCCAGGGACAAGTCAGAAAGCTCTGGATAAAAAGACAGGAACAACATTCAAGTACGTTCAGAGTGAAAACAATACAATGAAAAACTATGCAGAGTCAACCTTGTGATTTCAATAATATAACGTTGTGGCATTATATGCAATATCTGCAGTAATTTAGGAATGTAATATGTTCATTGTTAAGGCTGTAATTGATGTGATTTCTTCAAAGCTGCTTTTTTTAGATTTGTGCATCTCAGCATTTTTATTGCTATTTAGTCATGGCACCTACACTTTCTGTGGGCAAAGATGGAGTAAGCGTTGCATTTCAAATTTGAAATTATTTTAATTTT
Organism: Chelonoidis abingdonii; assembly: GCF_003597395.2. Classification (NCBI taxonomy): domain Eukaryota; kingdom Metazoa; phylum Chordata; order Testudines; family Testudinidae; genus Chelonoidis; species Chelonoidis abingdonii. Next base: position 174,588,267 of record NC_133770.1, on the reverse strand, counting down.
ACAGAAACATTTAATGGAACTAATGTTTCTAAAGCAAATGTGATCTGTTTTTAAACTCTGAGTAAAAACACCTGAAATGTCAAAACTGTATGCATTTGTGCAAGGCACTTATGAAAAATATTTAAAAATAATAGGGAACCACATATTAGGAATTGAATGTGGTCTTAGTTTTTGAACCTAGCAGGTTTAATTTACGGAAAGCTGGGTACAAAGCTGAACTAGAATTGGCACTGTACTACTGTTTCAATCCACATTCCACAATCTAGTCTTCATTTCAGTTTGTGCCCATTAACCCCCCATTAAAAATAATGATTTGACCTTGAACTTTTTCATCGTTGAATTGTTTATTGATGGTTTACATTATCAAAAAATATAAAAAGAGTAACTATAAATTCCTGTGCTGCTATATTACCAGATAATTTGGATAGAGTTTATTCTGAACTATCCTCCAGTGGCAAGATTTTTCAAAGCTGCTTTAGAAGTAATATGAATTAGTCACATTACAGAGATGATTATGTAGATGCTGCCAGTTTGTGTTCTGTTGTATCTACTCACTGGGATTCCCAGCATATTAGTTAATAAGTTAAAAAAGTCAAGGCAACTGTTAATGGTTATTTTATTAAACAGATAATGGAGCTTTCCCATTCTGACTGCAGAATTGTACAATATTGTGGTTGCGTTAGCTGTAAGTTGATGATGCATTTATTATTAATCACCATACTAGAAACATTGAATGTATATAAAAGCTTGAACTTGTTTAAAAAAAACCTCCCCCTCGACCCTCTTGCTTTCCCAGTGATTCCTGTCACTTCCATTTTCTTTGTTACCATGTGAAACAAAACTTTCCCTACAATATGCAAGGCCTTACTGTCATGCTCCAAAACTACATTTCAATTAAAAATCACTTCTCACCCTGGATCAGTCCTGGTGGCAATCTGTAAAAAGAAGCTAAACATATAAATAGTTGCACTTCTAAAGTTACTTGGCTGTGGAGAACCAAGGGACAACACAGGAAGAGGTGTTAAGAAGTGTAGAGAGGAGATAGATCACTGATATATCTCCATGACTGAGGATAAAAGTGTCTGAGAAATTTGGCCACCGTTCATCTAGGTGAAAAGAAAAAGAATGATAGGCAATGAAGATAAACAGAGCAAAAGGTTACAAATCCCCCCCCCACACACACACACACACAAGTACTTAAGTAAAGCCTTGTTCATTCTAGCAGCAATCATCTACAAACCAGATCAGATATTTGATGTTACTGTACCACATTTTTTTTTGTCCTTTAATTTTTTTGGGCTTTGTTTTTCAATAAAATAATAAAGAAAAAGGTCTTGTTTTTTTAAACGAAAACTTCATAAGATCATCTGAGATTTGATATAGTTCCACAATGTAGCAATAAGCCCCTTTGTTTTCAGTTTTAACTGATTTTTACCTAAAATTTTCTGGGTTTTACAAAAAGTATTTTTCATTTTTTCACCCTACTTTTGTATCATTCAAATAGATAAAAAAAAACTTGTTTTATTAGGAAAATACAATACATTGTATAAGATATATATGTGTGTACATGCAAAGCTGCCTGTTGATGTAAGGCTATGTATTAGTCTAGACGGCACACATGTAAGCTCTGAAGTGCGTGTGTATCTAAACATACTGATGAATCTCACCCACCAGGTACACATTTCAAGCTGTTAGCAGATAACAGTTTAAATATTTGACACACTAAAATGGGAAGAAAAAGAAAATCTGTCTCAAAATATGTTTCAGAATACAAGGAAATGTTCAAAAGTTTTAAAAAAACAAAAACAGGAGAAAAGGCTGAAGTTATGTGTATGCGCTGCAAATGGTGTGGCCCAATTATTAAATGTTTATAGGCTAAGTCTACAACAGTAAACTGTTTATTCAAGTGAAAAGTTTTATTTGGGGATTAGAGAGATACTGTTTTCTTAAAGTCAGAGGTAGCATTGTGTTTTGAGTTCTGTTTTAGTTCAGCAACCCACATTGATGAACAGAATTCAAAGCGTTAATCTACTGAATACTTTTTCCCCTTGCCCATCTTTCCATCCACCAAAATAAACCCCAATATTTACCCAGAAAAATTAATAATAGTTTTTTGCACTGAGTTTCCCACCTGTTTTTGTAGTTGTGTTTATGAACACTGATAAGTTCCCGGGGGAAATTAAATAAAATAAAAACTGAAAACAAGGGTCTGTATGTATAGGGTAAATAAGAGTTCTAAACCAAGGGGAAAGAGCTTAAAACTAAGCATGGAGAAATTAGACGAGACAGAGGATAGTTCTTGGTAGTTCAGACATTGGATCAGACAATGGAATAACATGTCTGTTGTGGTAATTGAAGCTACAGAGAGAAGTGGGCTAGTGAGAGCTGAAAGGTGAGTGGGGTTTGTACACACAGTCTTGTATGATATAGAAGCTTGGCCACGATGGCCCAAGAAGTAAATTTCAATCATAACTATCTACATGTTTGTGCATCAACCCCTAATTACAATTAATATAATATTTTCCTAGTGTCCTGTTGTGAGCTGTGAAATCATGGGTCTTCTTTAAAAAAGCACACAGCTATAGACTGGAATACTTCCTTTGGAAACAGACTTTTGCGTGTGAAGGTCAATATGGGATGCTATAAGGTGCAGGTTATGAGACCCAAACTTCTTGTCCTTGCATACACAAACCTTCCATTCACCTCAGTGGAAATACTGCATGGTGATGTGGTTGGCCATGTATCTGCACTAATTTCATACCCTAAAAATCTTTTTAAGTGTTGATGAAAAGTGTGATGAAGTTGTATGTGCAAAGAACCTGGATTTCTAATTTTTTTTAAAAAACAAGATAGCATATAGATTCATTCACATTATTTGTTAATTACTCCTAATACCATGTATGATAAGTTAAACTTCTTTGGATTCACTCTTTTGGAGTGTAAATATCCTCTGAAACCAGAAAATTCAGTTTTATTTTGCATTCCTATTTATCGTTAAAACAAAACTAAGCAACAGGAAGGCAAGGGAATCAGTTTAATCTAAACTGGTTTTTAAAATGTGCTCCTGTGCTAAAAGTTAATGCAGCTTCATCCTGGATTGAAATCCTTACAACCAAGTTATAAAGCATTAAGAACTCCATCACATATAAAAAATCATGTATATTTTTATTTAAAGAGCATTTTTTCTTTTGAATATTTGACTTTTAAATATCACCAGCATCATTGTATATAAGCAGATATCCTTTATCCATTATCTTGGATGATGTATGTAAGGTAAAGTAGTCTGCCAGTTTATTACTGTTTAATATGATTACATTGTTCTTTGTGTTTAAACTGTTATATGTTGCCATTAAACTTTCTATGTCTGTCTAGTTAATATTGTGAAGAAATAATAAAGTACACTGTGAGTTACTTGTTATGAATTTGAATTGTTAGTAAGATTTTACTTTTCCCTCTGTTAGCAAACATCTTATGAGTGTGATCCTGTAAATACTAGAGTGTAGAGTTTGCTACTTAATAGTTCTGCTGACACACTAGGCTGCATATAAAACCATCATCCTGCAATGAGCTCTGTGGAAGCATTTCCAATTCACGTGATTTTAATTGCAAATCTCTTAACATTTGATTTTCCTAAAGTCCTAGATACTGGAGTCATGTGAATTGGGTTTCTAGCCTTCATGGTTGCAGAGAGAAGCTTGAAAGGTTCAAAGCCAGAAGGCAAATAAACAGAACTTCAAATGTATGTTTTTAAAAATCTTGTGATTTTTCAAGCCAATGTCATGATTTTTTGGGGATCCAACTTCTGTTTTTTAAACATCTGGGATTGACAGTACTGAGGTGGACTCCTGCACTCACACCAAGTGCCTTGTTAAATCAGATGTCTGCCTACACAGAGATTATTGCAGAATTGCGGTCTAAGTGCTTGCAGGACTGAACCTTCGGTAAGATTATTCAAACAGTAAGGCCAAGTAGTCTGAGCTTTAATTTTATCATACCTAGGCCTTGTGGAATTATGGGCTTGGGTCCCAGCAAGCAAGTCAATTCAGGTTTCATCCTTCCAAAGTAGATAAATCAAGTACCAAGCAGCTAGGGAATCTTCCAGAGGAGACCTAGAAAACAGCCATGTCAAAAAGGGGCCATATAAGCGAAGATCCACCTATTAAGCCAGAGGAGTCTCTTAGTGTTGTCAATAGCAGAATCCTACTTTTGGGCATATAACGCAACAAGACCTGCTCCTAGAAAAAGAATGCAATGTAAGAATTTTCTAAAAAGTGTGTTGGCACCTCAAACAATGGCATTTAACTTCTATTCAGACACTTTATATTTTTCACCCAAATTCATTCTTCTTTGGAGACCAAACCTGAGTCACTGCTGCTCAGGTACCACGGTGATAAGGCACCATACAGAGAACCAGAATTGAACAGAATTCATCAAAAGAGAAGGACGTTTGGTCAAGGTCATATTTTAGAGAGTCTGGATTTTCTCACAAGGGCCCCAAACATCAAGCTGTAACATCCAATGTTTGATGGGCCACCATTATATGAAATATAGGAGGCAGGTGCACCTCAGATTTTGGAAATCCTAGGCCATGACTGCATTTTGGCTCTACCATTTATCTAGCTGTCTGATGTGACTAACTGCTTCTTTGCTGAGCAACTTTTTACTCTAGTATAAAGACATTGAGAAATTATAATAGCACGATTAACCAACACTAAGAATAAGAAATATTATGTTTCTTTTATTCTTACAGGTTTTCTGCCATTATCATCAGTATTGATGGGTATTGAGATATTAAGGGCTTAGTTCAATTGGCCCTAAAAGGGGTCGGAGGCGAGTTAGGGAGGCATCTCTATTTTAGAGTGACATTTGACATGTGGAGAGGTGATCATGTAAGTTTCTCCACTAGAGAGGCAAAACATATGCAAACAATCCCAGTACGTTCCCACTCCAGACTCTCCTTTCCCTGTTGTCACTGAGTGCAAGCACTGGTTCCTTTCTGAAAGATTGAGAGATGAGCATCTGTAATGGCACGAGTGACCTGGGCAGAAGTGCAGTAAGATGATGAGGAGAACAAAATGAAGGGGAAGTAAGTCTGGCGTGAGTTAGTTAACAAATCCGTTAGTTTGTCCTGTGTCTCCCAGGCCAGCTAACAGGCTGTGCTGCCTAATTTCACCTCACAGATATGTGACCCAAGTTCTGGCCTGGAACGGATTGCTGACTATGTTACCGAGTCCTTGTATAATGTGCTTTTAGCTAGGACTGGCAGAAAACCAAGGCGCTCACTCATAAGGCTGTAAATTAACATTGCCGAGGGATATTGGCTGGACGCTCACATGGTTCAGAGTTTGTTTGCGTTCTGGAGTCTAATTTTGAATTCCCTCTACACCTAGGGATAAAGCAGGTGAGGTGTTTGGATCCTCTCCTCATTACTTTCACAACAGTTCCCTGTGCTCCCCAACCCCCTTAAATGCTCCAGGTTTTTTGCACTCATAAAAGCCACTGTTATTTCTCTAAAGTGACGTGTAAATTCTGCAACCATTTCTCCCATTTTGTAACTCAACTGCTGTTAACACAAATGCTTCTCTGACAAACAGCTCTAAGAAAAACAGTTCTTGTATTTTACACTTTAAAACACGGGTGAGCATTAGGCACAGATTCATTTTAAACAAATGTACTTTTAACTCCTTTTGACCCTTAAGTTACATCCATGTTATCCGTATAGGTTTTTTGTATCAAGCTCAAAAGCCTATCTGATCACTTAAGATATCACTACTTAAAGCGTAAAATAAAACCCAGTGTAACCTCTCTCTCTAATTTAAATCAATCTTCATTCACAGATTGGAAGTACTGATGCCAGTTAAACTGAGTCACAGGCGCCAGTTATGGGCCTGAGTGACAAGACTGGTGTCTCTATCAGGAGGAAATAAGAAAGACCGATCAAAAAGGAAATCCCTGAAACATGGAAAGGAAAGAATAACTTGTGGGGCCACCTCTGAGAATATTTGGGGTAATACCTGTGGTTCAGGAAAGTCCCATTTTTTTTCTTGAGACATATCACAAACTTGGGGCCTCTTCCCACTGAATTCTATTGCAAAACTCTCATTGACCTCAGTAGGAGCAGGGGCAGCTCCTTTATTTTCATATCCAACAATGGAAACATTTACAGTCACAAAATAGCTCTAATAGTTGTGTGTGCTTTAATAACAGCTAGGAAAACTGTAGATCTACTCAAATCTCTCCTATTTTTAGCAAAGATTGACCATGACTGGGTTTTCTAACTAGAGGAACACCGAGGCTGATCCCAGCCCCTATGACTCTCTGGTCACAATTACAGAACAGATGCCCCTTCTCACTTCTTGCCAGCTCCACCCTACCCCTGTGGCTGCCACTGGCTTCCCTACCATGCAGCAGATAATCTCCAGGGAGATTTAATGCTAAGGTGGGAGAGTTAATGCTGCAGCTGGACCACCACCAACATCCAAACTGATGTAGATTTTAGGGAAAGGGAACATGCCATGGAAGTGTGGTGTGTGTACCATAAAGTGTGTACACATTCCTTCCCTCCCCTTACTAGATATTTCTATTTCCTTGCTTAGTTCTGGGATAATATTTAACCTCACACTTTCCTAAATATTTGCAGAACTACTGTCTTTTCTATATCAATCTGTTTAAAATTTCATCACAACTAACATCACAGGAGATGTTAGTGGAAGGAAAAGATTTTGAAAATCTTTTATGCCTTTTTATTTATTCTTTTCATTGTGGCGCATTTATAAAAAAAGCGGAAGCTGAAACTTTGTCAATTGTTATTTAAAACGGTCTTGAAAGAAGAGTTAAAAGAAATTTCACTTGTTTCCTGAGGAAGCCATATAATGAACTATCTGATGTCTAGTTTTAAATCTTGCAGCTCCCTATTGTCCAAATTATAGCTGTCTTTGGTTATAACTGGCATTTTGCAGAATTCTCCGGTGCAGAAGCCTGCACAGAATGACACACATTCATGGCAGTGAGATGCATGAAAGACTTGACAACTATTGATTCATAGAAGTGCGAACATCACTTCATTAATGCATCTTGTTTTTTCTCCTTCCAAATACAAATAAACACAAAATTTACAAATATTAAAAAGCAAATGTGTTTCTGTCATGAAATCCTGCAACTGCCACCACTCACTCAAAAACTACTGAAAGAACTTACTATTTTTTCTTAATCACATCCAAAGAAAAGCAGTCCATGAGCTCAAAACCACACACGAAAAAGCTTTTCATTCCCCGAACACCATATCTGTTTGTCACATTGACCAAACGAATTAAATAGCATGAGTCATCAATGACTCTGGGACAAACACACATTCATATCACAAATCGTGTCAAAACATAATAAAAATGGACAACACAGAGTAGCAAGGATTGTCATTTTCACCATGTGCCATAGCTAAGTATGCCTGTAGAAAAAATGCTCTAGCATTAAGCGAACTCATATATAAACCAACATTTCTATAATCAAATATATTTGTGCATTTAGAAGATATGGTATGGTAGAGGTTAGATGTAAGAATTACCTTCATTGTTGAGAAGAGACCTAATAACACTTGTCTAACTTGTAATGACCTCAGACAGTCTTCTCATTTTATATACTTAGTCAGGGTCAGCTTTTCTGAAACGATCAGCATCCACCCATGAAAACAATGGGGGCTGCTGTGTGTGGCGCTCTTGAAAATTTCACCACTTCACTTAGTTGCCTAAATGGGAGCTGTGGCTGCTGAAGTCTTTTGAAAATCTGGAGACAGGCACAACTGTGCTAAGTCACAGAGACGTAAAGGTTTAATTCTTCCGCCTAGGACAATAGATCATTCAAAACTATTTTTGGATCAGACTCAGCCCTGCAGCTTGACTTTTCCAACATAAGACAACCTACCAAGTGTACACATCGTCATTAAAAAGAATCAATAATCAATCCACAACATGAGCTTTGCTATAAAAATGATTCATTATCACAATCAACAGTAGAAATCAGTTATAGTGGGTCTCAGTTTTCATAATCTAATACAACATGCAACTCCAGTATCTTCTTGTGTTCATTTGGAGGGGAGAGGGGAATTTACAGTATGACCGAGAAGGGTATGTTCACATAAGATATAGACATTAACTCTCATGCCCTCCCCTCCCCCCTACTGTCTCGTCACCCAGGGGCTCAATCCTGTGAGGTGCTGAGCTCCCACAATTTCCACAGAAGCCAGAACCTTGCAGCATCAAGCCCTTCCTGAGCTAAGAACTCAAACAAAAAAGCACAACGACCCACAGAATATAGACACTAAGCAGCATAGGTGTTAGATGGAGGAGCATCTGACATAGACCATAGGATTAATACAATTATAGGTGATTCGCTGGCAAGGGAAAGAGACCTCAGGACAGAAGGTAATGGCTCTTCCTGAAAGACAACTTCAGCTCCAAGACTCCCCATCTCCATGCAGCTTCCTTGCCCTTGTTTGGTAGAAAGATGGAACATGGCAAAGGGAAGGAAGAGAGGGAGACTTGTCCCTGAAGCAATTTGTACAGCCAATATACAGCTGTTGGCTAGAGGAAGTCTCTTGCAAAGCTCTGGAAATTCTCTGGCAAATCTTGGCATAGTTCCCAGCTATGGGAGGGGAAAAAATCTATAAAAGGTATCAAATCATTTAAAATATGGATACATCTGTATTGCAGATGGGGCTGGTGTGTGGTATCTTAGTAAATCTGAAATGAATCCATGCTAGAAGTGACACCAACCCAAATTTTAGAAAACCAAGATTTTTTGAATATTTTTATGTTACTAAGAAATTGAAACTCCAAAGCAGACTTTGAAAAGGTCAGAAACTTCAGAAATATTACATTACACTGTTGGATTAAAATATTCATTCTGACCAACAAAAAGGCTTTTACAGTCCAGTTAAATGCAAAAGCTTAATGCAATCTTAACTATGGAGTCACTATTTCACCTTCATAATCAGAAGCCCATCAGTAGGATGACCAGATAGCAAGTGTGAAAAATCGGGAGACTTTTTTTGGGGATAAGGGTTATAATTGCATATATAAGACAAAGACCTTAATATTGGGACATCTGGTCATCCTACCCATCTGTGACGATTTCCATGATTCTGGGCTTGACAGCTTTGCAGCTTATCCCCCAATGCTGAAATACAAAATATAAATCATCAGTGTGTGTGTCATGGAAGTAATTGCTTTAAAATTTTTCTTCTGTGAAAGTGCCCTGTAAACATTCTGGTTTCAAAAGAGACACAAGACCCCAGTGTAATTTGTATACTTGATAATTAGCAAGACAATCCCGAATCAAAAAAATAAAAAAGGGGGAGGTGAAAGGCGAGAAGATTTGGACATGTTTCAACTACCATCAAAGGGGCGTACGATGAGACATATAAGACAAAACAGAGCAGTTATTAACTTCAAACTAGTCTTCACTGAGGCTGTCGTTATAAACTTTAAGTACAGCTGCATTTAATGAGCTTGGGCAAAAGCAGACATCATCCAAATTGAAGAAAGTAGGAGCTTCATCCAATTAGATAACAAATTTGGCTGCCAGTCTCCAATGAATCTAAAAGCTCTTCCAACTTTTGAGACAAGAGCTAATTATAAATGTATTTGTGTGTGCATGCGCTGTTACTAAATTACTAAGAAATATTGTCTTGTCAAAAATTCATACCGCATGCATGGATTTCATTTTTACAGAAAAAATAGTTGCCAGAGTGGGGTGGGGAGATTGAAGCAATAAGGTTTGACAACAGATTGAGCAATCTCCCGCAGTTGAACTACCAATGGTTTCTCTTTTTAAGTTTCTCCAAAGATAAGTTTTTGTTGATTTTTTTAAACTGTTTTTGATGGACTTTTTGGCTGAGAGATCCAAGAAAAGATTATGGACGCAGATGACTTAATTAAATGTGACTAATGGGAAAAGAAAGAGTTCCTCTCCAAATGTCGATCCCCGACTGAATGGAATCATTTGCAGAGGAAAGAGGTGACCAGATGTCCCGATTTTATGTCAGTCCCAATTTTGGGGTCTTTTTCTTATATAGGGTCCTATTACCCCCCAACTCGTCTTGATTTTTCACATTTGCTTTCTGGTCACCCTAAGGGTTGGCCAGACATGAAAGTCATCCTCCCCACAGGAAGAATATTTTTGGGAGCACATTATTTGGTGTAAACTTCAAAAGCATAGTTATGAGCTGGGGACAAATTGGTAGCAATGGGTCACACAATTGGTATTTAAAAACTAAATTGTTTAGCACCATCCAGAGAGATGGCTTAACTATTAGAGAAACAGGGAAATTTCCTGACATCCCCACCACAACTTGCTGCTGCACATATTCACAAGTTGAAATATAACTTAACAGACTTGGCCTGCACAGCTTTCCTTGCTTCATGGCTGGTAGTTCCATTAGATAGCTCTTGGCACTGCTGCTCATCAAGCTAAAATTTATGAGAAACAAAAGATACCTTATGTAGGGAATGAAACATGACAGAGCATGTGCTTATTTTGAGACAAGTGCATGCCCTGGGTTCATAGTGAAATTAGATGATAAATTACTCCAGTGCAGGCAAAATATGATTATCAAACAGCTTCAAACCCTGGAAATGGCAATTTTGAAATAGAAGAGCTTATTAACACTGTCAGCTACTGCAGTAATTTCCTGTAGCTCAAGAGGGAAGGTCTCAGGTTGTATCCTTACTGGCAGCCTGTGGTGGATGGGCATTACATATGCATAAAGTGTAGGTTGTCTTCCCTTTCTGAAAAAGGTGGTACAGGCAGTTAAATAGCTACTAAGATAATGCAAGAAAATAAAACAAAACAAAGAGAGAGCATGAAAGCAGACAGAGATCACAAATGGAGACCAGTTGACAAGGATGAAAAAGAGTTTACCTATATAGTCACTCAAAATGAAAGAAAGGCCCCAAAATTTCAGGTATGGAGTCACAGAATCATAGTAGTGTGACTGGAAGGGACCTCAGTAGGTCATCTAGTCCAGTCCCCTCCAATCAAGGCAGGATTATGTAATGACTAGTCCATTTCTGACAGGTGTTTGTCTAACCCAAGGGTGGGCAAACGATGGCCCACCAGCTGTTTTAAACCACCCCTTGATCTCTCATTGGGGAACAGGGTCTGATGCTTGCCCTGCTCCATTGCTCCCAGCTGTGGTGCAGGGTTTGGGGCTGCTCCACACAGCTCCCGGAAGCAGCAGCATGGCCCCCCTACATGTAGCGCCACCCCTGCAGCTCCCATTGGCCAGGAACTGCACCCCAAACTCCTCATCCCCAGCCCCACCCCAGAGCCCACATCCTCACCCAGAGCCCTCCCCACCTGACACCCCACTCCCCAGCCTGGAGCCCCCTCCTGCAGACTGAACTCTTCATTTCTGGCCGCACCCCCAACCAGAGCCCTCGCCCCATCCTGCACCCTAACCCCAATTTTGTGAGCATTCATTTCTATTCCCATATGTGGCCCTCAGGCCAAAAAGCTTGCCAACCCCTGGTCTAACTGTTCTTAGAAACCTACAGTGACAGAGATTCCAAAATCCTCCTTGGCAATCCATTCCAGTGCTTAACCACCCTGACCGTTAGGAAATTTTTTCTAATGTTCAATTTAAACTGCCCTTGCTAAAATGTAAGTCCATTGCTTCTTGTCCTATCCTCAGAGGTTAACAAGAACAATTTTCCCCTCCTCCTTGTAACAACCTTTTGTGTACTTGAAAACTCTCAGTCTTCTCTTCTCCAGACTAAACAAATCCAAGTTTTTCAGTCTTCCCTTACAGGTCATGTTTTCCAGACCTTTAATGATTTTTGTTGCTCTCCTCTGGACTTTCTCCAATTTGTCCACATCTTTCCTGAAATGTGGCACCCAGAACTGGACACAATACTCCAGCTGAGACCTTACACGTGCAGAGTAGAGCGGAAGAATTACTTCTTGTATCTTGCTTACAACTCTCCTGCTGATACAGTCCAGAATGATGTTTGGTTGGGGTTTTTTTGCAACAGTTTATGCTCTTGATTCATATTTAACTTGAGAACCACTAAAAGCCCTCAATCCCTTCGCACAGTACTCCTTCCTAGGCTGTCATTTCCCATTTTGTATGTGTGCAACTGATTGTTTCTTCCTCAGTGGAGTACTTTGCATTTATCGTTATTGAATTCCATCCTATTTACTTCAGACCATTTCTCCAGTTTGTTCAAATCATTTTGAATTTTAATCCTATCCTCCAAAGCACTTGCAACCCCTTCCATCTTGAGACTGTCCACAAACTTTATAAGTTTACTCTCTATACCATTACCTACATCATTTATGAAAATATTGAACAGAACCAGACCCAGAACTGATCCCTGCAGGACCCCACTCGTTATGGCCTTCCAGTTTGGCTGAGTATCACTGATAACTACTCTCTGGGAATGGTTTTCCAACAAGTTATGCAGCCACCTTATAGTAGCGCCATCTAGGGTGTATTTCCCTAGTCTGTTTACGAGAAGGTCATGCCAGACAGCACCAAAGCCTTATGAAAAGTCAAGATATACCACATCTTCCGCTTCCTTCCTATCTACAAGGCTTGTTACCCTGTCAAAGAAAGCTATCAGGTTGGTTTCACATGATTTGTTCTTGATAAATCCATGCTGACTGTTACTTATCACCTTCTTATCTTCTAGGTGTTTGCAAATTGATTGATTGATTATTTCCTCCATTATCTTTCCACAAGTACTAAAGTTAAGCTGACTTGTCTGTAATTCCCTGGGTTGTCCTTATTCATGCATGGCGAGTTCTATGGGCCTGTGGTGCCGGGGGGGAGGCCCAGCTCCAACAAAATTTCCCACCTGCCCCCCTGCGCACTCCCCCTGTGCATCCCCTGCCCCACCCCCAATGCACCTGGGTGATTTAAAACAGCCTGGAGGCTCCCACCACCATCCAGCAGCGTAGCAGAGCTGACTGACTTCCTGTGCGCTCACTCCACATGGCTGCCAGCCCGTCCTTGCAGCCCGTGTTGGGGAGCTTTGCCACTGCACACTGCCCCTGCCCCCAAACACCCCTGCAGCCAATGGGAAGCTGCGGGGGCAGTGCCTGGGGACAGCAGCGAAAGGAGACCCCATGGCCTGACCCGCCTAAGAGCCGCTGCTGGAGGGGGTGCCCCAGGTAAGCACCAAACCCTCATCCACTTCCAGAACCTGCACACACACACCCTCCTGCCCTGAAATTTCCTCCTGCACCCCCTCTCACCCCCAAACTCCTCCCAGAGCCTGCACCCCTCACCCCCTCCTCCATTCTCACCTCTGCCCCAGCCCAGAGCCTGCACCCAAACTCCCTCCCAGAGCTGGCACCCCTCACCCCTCCTGCACCCCCAAACTCCCTCTTGCACCTTCACCCCTCCCCACACCCACTTTTGCCTTGAAACTCCCTCCCAGAGCCTGCACTCCTCACCCCCTCCTGCACCCCACCTCCTGCCCCAGCCCAGAGCCTGCACCCAGCACACAAACTCCCTCCCAGAGCCTGCATCCTGCACCTCACTTCCCTGCCCCAGCCCAAAGCCTCTCCCAAACCCCATTGCAGAGCCTGCACCCCAGAACCCTTCCCCAAACCAAACGCCCTCCCAGAGCCTTAGGCAGGTGGAGGGGTGAGTTTGCGGTAGCGAGGTTCTGGGTGTTCTGAGCACCACCAAAATTTCTACCCGTCATTATTTCCCTTTTTACAGATTGGCACTATACTTGCCCTCTTCCAGTCCTCTGGAATGTCTCCTGTCTTCCATGAGTTTTCAAAGATAATCGTGAATAGCTCAGCTGCTTGAGTATTTTAGGATGAATTTCATCAGGCCCTGCCAACTTGAAGACATCTAACTTTTCTAAATAATTTTTAACTTGTTCTTTCCCTATTTTAGCCTCGGAACCTACCTCATTTTTACTGGCATTCTCTACACCAGATGTCCAATCACTAGTAATCTTTTTGATGAAAATTGAAACAAAAAGGCATTTAGCACGTCTGTCATTTCCACATTTTCTGTTACTGTCCTTCTCTTCCTCTTTGGTCTTCCTCTTGCTTCTAATGTATTTGTAGAATGTTTTCTTGTTAGCTTTTATGTCCCTAGCTAATTTAATCTCATTTTGTGCCTTGGCCTTTCTAATTTTGTCCCTACATGCTTCTGTTATTTTTATATTCATCCTTTGTAATGTGATCTAGTTTCCACTTCTTGTAGGACTCTTTTTTGAGTTTCAGATAATTGAAGGTCTCCTGGTAAGCCACAGCGGTCTCTTGCCCAACTTCCCATCTTTCCTACGCAGTGGGATAGATTGCGCCTGTGCTCGTAATAATGTCTCTTTGAAAAATTGCCAAATCTCTCAAACTGTTTTTCCCATTGGAATTGCTTCCCATGGCATCTTACCTACCAACTCCCTGAGTTTGCTAAAGTCTGCCTTCTTGAAATCCATTATCTTTCTTTTCCTGTTTTGCCACCTACCCTCCCTTGGAATCACAAACTCTACTATTTCATGATCACTTTCACCCAAGCTGCTTTCCATTTTCAAATTCTCAACTGTTCCTCCCTGTTTGTCAAAATTAAATCTAGACCAGCTTCTCCCCTGGGTGCTTTCTCCACCCTTCTGAAATAAAAATGCATTTCAAGAACTTATTTGATAAGCTGTGCCCTTCTGTATAAATTTCCCAACAGATATCTGGGTAGTTGAAGTCCCCCATCACGACCAAGTCCTGTGCTTTGGATGATTTTGTTATTTAAAAAAAGCCTCACCCACTGTTGCATTATATGATCAAAATATGACCATAGTTGCTACCACTGTTGTATAATTGCTACAAATCTTCTGACAAAGTATGTCATGTAAGGTGTCAATGGAAAAGTTATGGTTTGCTGAATATGATTATCCTATTTGTATGCATGTATCATTTTTGTATCTGAGGTTAGGAATATTGTCTATGTACCTGTATTTCAAATGTGTTTGCTCCTGTGGTAACACACACAAGGTATTTTGCATCCAATCCAGCCAGCACATTGTGAACGAACTATTCTAGATCATGACCCATCAACAAACACAATGGCCATGGAAGAAGCTTATTTTATTTGGTGGATTTTTCTGTGGATGTTCTAGCTAGAATATGGGTAATGGCTCAGCTATGACTCAAAATATGCAAGGGCATGTGTCTAGATTATGTGATACTGAACTCCATTTTGTGCCTGTACTTTTCCACAAACTGTGCTGAGGGCTTTGCTTACGACAATGAAGTACCCTCCACGTGGCAGAAGCTATAAAGGTCCTGGAAACATCTCCATTTTGCCTCTTTCCTGCTCTGATCTCTGAACTATGGACTTATGCTTATGGGAATATTCTAAACAAGGGACCGAGGACCTTCCAATCATTTGGAAGCAACCAGAGACTTAAGCCAGCAGTTTATTCTATGACTGCTTCAAGCCTGATCCAAGAACTTTGTAATTATTGTATGTATTTGATTCCTTTAACCAATTTTAACTCTCACCTTTCTTTTCTCTTTAGATATTAGATACTAACAGCATGATTATTGGGTAAGATCTGAGTTATATATTGGCCTGGGTATGTGGCTGTCCTTTGAGATCAGAATATCCCTTTGGTGGATGAAATTGGTTTTATATAACTACTCATCATTAAGTCTAGTGTCTGGATATTGCAAGGACAGGAATACCTAAGGAGGCTGCATTTCTGACTTCTTGGGGTGAGACAGCAGTTTACTTTTGCTGCTGGTTTGGTATATCTTATGAAAGAACCACCACCAGTTTTGGGGTGTGTCTACCCTATTTCTCAGCAGTTTGTCCTGAATTTTGTATTCCCAGTTGTGACCCACTGAGGTAGAGGGACACCCACCTCTTCTAGCTTAGGTGCTCGATTGTAGATCTCTATCCATGATATTGCCCTTGTTTTTTACCCCCTTTATCCCTACTCAGATACTTTCAATAAGTTTGTCTCCTATTTCCATCTCAACCTCTAGGCAAGTGTATATATCTTTTATATACAAGGCACCACCTCCTCCCTTTTTTCCTTGCCTGTTCTTCCTGAGCAAGATGTTCCCTTCTATATTAATCATACCTATAATCATTCTATACTAATCTATACCACCAAGCCTCTGTGATGCCAACTATGTCATAGTTGTGATTATTCATTAGCATTTCTAGTACTTCCTGTTTATTCCCCTACTTCTTGCATTAGTATACAGACATCTAAGATGTTGATTTGATTTCACCTCTGTGGTCCCTCTTGTCTCTCCTGTCCTTGCTATAATTGCCCATACTCCTCCCAGATTCCAAACCTTTATCCAGGTCTCCTTGTTTTTGGTTTATCTCGGTGCTTTTGTCTCCTGCCACCATCAAATCTAGTTTAAAGCCTGACCCACTAGGTTGGCCAGAATGTATCCAAATATGCTCTTTCCTTCCTCAGTAAGTGGACATCCATCTCTGCTCAGCAGTCTTTCTAGGAAGAGCATCCTGTGGTCAAGAAGGCCAAGACCCTCCTAGTGACAACATCTGCACAGACATGCATTCAATCACCTCCAGGATGATTCTGTCTCACCTAGTCCCCTTCCCTTGAACAGAAGGAGTGAAGAGATGACCACTTGCACCCCCAACTCCTTCACCTTCACTCTCAGAGCCCAGTAGTCACTTCTAATCCACTCAGGCTCATACCTCGCCGTATCACTAATGCCCATATGGATGAGCAGCATGAGATAGTATTAGAGGGCCAGATGTTCCTTGACAATCCCTCTGTAACATCTTGTATATGAGTCCCTGGTAAGCAGCACACCTCCCAAGATGTCATGTCAAGCCTGCAGATGGGTGCTTGAGAGTGGTGGCTGCAGTCCTCCCAGCCTTGGGGGTACAGAGCTTCTCCTCCACCACGTTTGGGGGCAAATCCTCATCCCACATTGCCAGGGCAGCATAATAGTTCTTCATTACTATGATTGGTGGGTTGGGAGCAGGGGTGGAGCACTGCCTGCTGCCGGAAGTAACCAGTGGCCAGTGTCCTCTCTGTGGCAGAGCCATATCTACCTCTCTCGGGAGCATGACAGCAGTCCTCTCTAGCTGGATAGCTTTCTCAGCCTTGGAAGTCTCCATATGAATACTCTTGACGAATTCCTCGTGTGCACAGATGCTCCTCAGCCTCACCACCTCCTTCCTGAGAGACTCTCCCACCTGCTTCCTGAGAGACTCCAACAGCAGATACCTCTCACACTGGATACCACCCCCCCAGCCTGGCTTTCTGTGACAGGGAAATGCAGGCCACAGTCTCTGCAAATCCACACCAGATGTGGAAGCATCTCTGGTCAGATTCTCTGTCTGGATTCAGGTGCAGGAGGAGGAGACATGAGCAGCGTTGGCACTGGCAATGCAGCCTTTCCTAATCATAATTATATTATGTTTCTGTCCCACAAACTCCCTTTTGCTGTCCCCTAGGTTGCTTGGCCTCTGGCTTTTAAGCCCGTCTCTCCTAAGTCAGCCCTATCCCCTCATTAATCACACAGCGGGAGGGTGATCATAAGGCTGATCAAGGATGACCCAGAGAACAAAGGCTCAAACACTTCCCAAACACACCATCCCAACAGACATTGTAACTTTAACCTGAAGGAGAAAAAAAACAGCATCCAAACAAGCTCACTCATCCCAAGATTAGCAGTCGCACTTTGTTCAGCAGGGGATCTCCTTTTCACCCTCTCCAATTCCCCAGATTGCTGTCCCCTGTTCATTTCATTTTATTAATATTTTAATTTTATTTTCCCAAAAGTAAATAAGCCAACTAAACCAGACTCTCATCAACAGTGATGTAAAACAGCAATTAGCATCTCAATGAATTTAAAACATCCATCCACCTGTAAACTAAGGATGGTGGGCAACTGTACCTATGTATGGATACAGCAAGAAAATAGGGATTTGGATAGTCCATGTAGATCTGACATGTATAATATTTTAAAACCTAAAGCAATATGGGTCTTGTTAAAATAAAAGCAAATCACTAGACCATCAGCTCTCCACGATCAGCTGAACTGCTGCATTATACTTGCATGCAATATCTAGCAACTTTGTTCAAATTGTGGAAAACAGATCAGTTTAGCTTAGTGAATGTAAGCGCCAAGCTTTCCCATTGTAATGTTTTCAATAGAAGCTCAAATCAGTTTGACAGGGTGGAGGGAAAGAGGTTGCTCTGACCCACTTCTCCGTGTTGCATAGTAATTTGGCAATGCTGTGGTGTGTTGTGTGTGTGAGACAATATTGTTTATAGCACAGCTTCTCTTCTCTAATTTTTCCTTTCATTCTTCCTCACTGCTTTGTTTAAATAATTCACAGCTATTCTCGTGGCTTCGGGAATGGGCTCAATGATCATGAAGGCTATTTCTTATACCGATTCAGCTGGTGGTGTCTTTGACCGTCTTTCTGCAGTCTAAGAAGAAAATCTCCCTAAGGAAGCATTCTGCATCTTTGGTCTCAGGTCCATTTTGGAAGTACAGTTTGAGTTTCTCTCTGATGCTTTTGCCCAATAATCTCCTAATGACCTAGGAGAAACATTTTGAAAGGTCAGGCCCCTAGTGGAACCTAAGTTAACTTAGAAGAAGCTTTTGGCCAGTGCTCAAGCTCCCTGCTACTTCTCTACACTATGTCACTTAGTCCCCAGAAGAGATATTTTGTGCTGTACAAGAAGAAGGAACAGAACAAACGGGGAGAGTAGCATGACGACTGACCAGGAGACACAGACTGAAAGGAAGTCAGACAGAGGTGGCAATGGGAGAGACTGAGGGAGCCCCATATCAGAATATCCCATAGTGGTTACAGCATTTTCCTGAGAGGTATAGGAGACTTCTCTTCAAATCCTCTCCCCTCCTCAGGCAGAGCAGGAACTGAACCCAGCTTTTCCAAATTCCAGCTGAGTGCTTTAAGCACAGGGCTCAAAGTTAGAGTGGGCACCATCACCCCCTCGCCTGCCCTGGGTTTTGTGTAGAGTGATGTACGTGCTTAACTTCTCCCTCATAAGAAATGACTTAGGTGTCTATGCCACCTGCTTCCAGTAGAGGGGGAACCCAGTTGTGGATCAGAAGCAGAGTTAAGCACCTCCTTGTACCCTGGATTTAGGCACCTATCTGAGCGAGAGTGGCAGGGCTTAGGACCCTCTCATCAGCAACTTCCATTGGCTAGTTTATGCTTCACCTGGTATTCTGGCTATTGTAGATTGTATTCTAAGGTGCCCCTCTCTCCCTGGTCAGTGTATAAAGTGCCTAGGGGCCTAATTCAGGCTTTGTGAATCCCAGTGTGGTTCCTGTGATTTTTCAGCCATCGCAACACATAAGCCTCTTTGTGGATCCAGGCCTCCCTCCCTTGGCAAATCAGGGACTGACTTGGGTGTGGCAGGGCAGGTGAGAATTGCACTTCTGTGCAAGCACTACAGTAGTTCAGTCCCAGCAAATATATACATTGAGAGACTGGTGATGAATTACTGCTAGAAGCAACCAGATACCAGCAGGTATCTGTACTGGAAGGAAGCAGACCACAAGAAAAGAGGAGGGCTGCAAACTGGGAGAAAATTGAAAGAGATGATTAAGGGGAAAAAAAATTAAAAAGATGGCAGATCAAACTAAAAATAGCCCTTCTGACAGTTAAAGGAAATTCATCTGACAGGGTACTGTTTCTTTCTTCAAGAGTGGTTTGTTGTGCAACAGATGATACTGAAACCAGCTCTTCTTATCTGAGCTGTCAGTTTAACTGACAAAAAGGATCTTGTTTTAACATTACTGCAGCTCCAATAAGTTTAAACGTTTGTTTTTCAAGCATGTTTATTTCAGGGGGCAGCCCAGTGATTGAATGGACAAGAGATTGAGCTTCATGTTCTGCAGAACATTTGCTTTCATAAGTGTTCCTTACACTTTTGTGTCTTTATTAAGATGTTAAGCCCCTATTCTCTATCCCTGTCAGACTCTCCCAGGAAGGGGACTGCTGTGACTGTAATGTGCAACAGAAAACGATGCCCACAAGAAATTTGGTGTATGGAGAGTAGGAAACCACTCTGACAACTAGAACCTGCTTTTTACCTGTTAAGGTAGAATCACATGAAATACAGATGAACCTTAAATGTAATATCCTTCTAGACACCGGTGAAAATGAAATAAGAATAGTCAAAGTTGCTTTATTTTGTACTTGTGAAGGTTAGTCCCATTAGAACACAGTACAAAATAGGTTTAATATGAACACAGTCACCTTGACAAGTCCGTATTTTTTCCAGTCTTATCTTTGCTTATTTTAGAGGCAATTGTTGGAGAAGTGGCGATGGGGATTGGATAACTCAGGTGAATGATAATGTGTATGCAGAAGCTTTCATCTCTAGGACAGATGTAGAGGGGATCAGAGAGGAAAGATAGGCTTTGAAAGCCGCCATCTCTTGCTTTATCCTCTTAAAAAGAGGGTTGTGGGGGATTAGGCTACTGGAAGGCCTGTCATCAACCCTCTTGTAAAGATGATTGAGGCAGGCTCATTTTGATCTCCACTGAGGGAGAATTCCATAGCCACTCACCATTCTTCCCCTGGTCCTCACAGGCTGTCTTGCAAACCCTTCATAGAATCACAGGACTGGAAGGGACCTCTAGAGGTCATCTAGTCTAGGCCCCTGCATTCACAGCAGGACTAAATATTATCTAGACCATCCCTGACAGGTGTTTGTCTATCTTGCTCTTAAAAACCTCCAGTGATGGAGATTCCACAACCTCCCTAGGCAATTTATTCCAGTGCTTAACTATCCTGACAGTTAGGAAGTTTTTCCTCATGTCCAACCTAAACCACCTATGGTGCAATTTAAGCCCATTGCTTCTCGTCCTACCCTTAGAGACTAACAAGAACAATTTTTCTCCCTCTTCCTTGTAACAACCTTTTGTGTACTTGAAAATTATGTCCCCTCTCAATCTTCTCTTTTCCAGATTAAACAAACCCAATTTTTTCAATCTTCCCTTGTAGGTTATTTTTTTAGACCCTTAATCATTTTTGTTGCTCTTCTCTGGACTTTCTCCAATTTGTCCACAGCTTTCCTGAAATCTGGCTCCCAGAACTGGGCACAATACTCCAGTTGAGGCCTAAAGAATACCTATTGATCATACGTATCAGAGGAGTCGCCGTGTTAGTCTGGATCTGTAAAAGTGGCAAAGAGTTCTGTGGCACCTTTTTAGACTAACAAACATATTGGAGCATGAGCTTTCATGGGTGAATACCCACTTCGTCGGATGTCCGACGAAGTGGGTATTCACCCACGAAAGCTCATGCTCCAATATGTTTGTTAGTCTATAACAGGGGTCGGCAACCTTTCAGAAGTGATGTGCTGAGTCTTCATTTATTCACTCTGCTTTAAGGTTTTGTGCACCAGTGATATATTTTGATGTTTTTAGAAGGTATCTTTCTATAATATATAACTACACTATTGTTGTATGTAAAGTAAATAAGGTTTTTAAAATGTTTAAGAAGCTTCATTTAAAATTAAATTAAAATGCAGAAGCCCCCAGACCGGTGGCCAGGACCCAGCAGTATGAGTGCCACTGAAAATCAGCTCGCGTGCCACCTTTGGCAAGCATGCCATAGGTTGCCTACCCCTGGTGTATATGGTGCCACAGGACTCTTTGCTGCTATTGATCACAGTTGTTGCTGTAGAGGAGACAACTGGCTGTTTTTAAGATAGTTAGACCATAGCCCATTTAGAGATTTAAAGGTAAAGACTAGGACGTTGAAACAACTTTGAAAGTGGACAGAGAGACGGAGTGTATTTGCAGAAATCAAGCATGATATTGGTTGGCCATTCACTGAACTTTCAAGTGACTTTCACTGTTAGCCCCAGGTAGAGTGTGTTGCAGTAGTTCAGTGTGGAGAGATGAATCTCCATGGCTGAGAATGTATCGGAGAGGAAAGGGCACAGGTTCACTGCTAGTCAGTGGTGAAAGGTGGCATTTCTGGCCATTGTGGCTATTTGAGCATCCAGAGCTGTCATAAGTCCCTTAGGATTCCAAGACTGTGCATTCTTTTGGACACTAAAAGACAGATAGTTGCCCTCAGTGCACAAGAGCTCTAAGCTCACTAATTCCTCAGAAAGTTTCCTTCCTTCTACAGCCACTCTCTTACTTGTATCACCTCTGTTTAAGCAGCTGTTTGTTATCTTTGTGCCAAAGCAACCCAAGACAGCTGTGGGCGGGGGGGAGGGGGAGAATCTGGCTTGCAATCTTTAATTACATAATCACAGATTCTCTGCAAGATTCCTTCCTCATTCAGGACACAGATGAATGCTGCACAGTGAATAATGTAGGTCAGCCATATTTATTTATATACTTGCCATTCAATCAATCAGTGCTAGTTGTAAATTAGGCAGGGGTCCTGTAAACCTCTGCTTCATTCATTACTTTATTATCATGTACACCAAGGTCTCACGTGATTTTCAACATCAGATTTGCTCTTGTACGCACCAAGATCTTTCAAAAGCTTTATTTAGACAACTCATTGTGTAGCTAGGATGTGACATGAAGCATTACAAGAACGTGCAAGCTATATCTCCCATATCTCAAAACTGACTGCTTCAAACATCATCAAATTTAGTAAAGTATTTTTATACTGGCCACAAACCACATACTGAGGGAATGTCTACACCACAAAATTAAGTTAACCTAACTTAGGTCAGCATATAGCTGCCACAGTAATTACATCACTTGTGCGTGTCAACACTTTGCTCCTTGTGTTGGCCATGTGTGTCCTCACCAGGAGCGCTTGTATCGATTGCACTGTTCGTTTGAAGGGCTAAAATAGGCTTATAATGGAAAGCAAGACTCAACTTTAAGGTTCAGTTACTGCTACCCCATAATAAGACTACTCAGGAACCTTGTTCCTATACTAAAACCTGTACTAATGGCACAGCAGCAGCACCACTACAGTTAAGGTGGCATTCTGATTTCTGTTTACAGGTTGATCTTTCTAAGTCCTGTAAAATTGACATGCATAATTAGATTCCTTTGAAATTTGGTTTCCCTCCAGAGGGTACTGTGTAGGGGTATTGAACTAAATCCGGGGTCATTTGAGCTAAGAGTTGCAAAGATATACGCCCTGACAAAACTAGCCATTTTTCAAAAAGTTTCTAGGTGGTTTTTTTTTTTTTTTTTTTTTTTTGCAGACAGGTAGAGATCAAATTATTGACATAATGTGGGTCAAAATGGCCTCAATTTGTGAAGTTTTACTGAAGCTATTGCAGGACACCCACTAAATCTTTTAGGGACCCAAACTGATAATCGTATTTAAGAAAATGTACATTTTAAAAAACTTAGTAAGACAAAGCTACAATAAAACACTAATTTACTACATCGTACACTACTTATTCAGGAACAGGTTAATGTTCAAAGAACCAGGCTAAAGATTCTGGCTTGCTGGCTGGGAAGCCCTCCTTTTCTGAGTATGTTTAAAAGGGCAACCAAATTTCTAAAAATATCTATCCTCTTTTTGGCTTTTCTCTTGTATGTAGACTTGATGTGAAAGCTTGTGTGTTATGAAGACAGTCCATATTTTACTATACCACAATTACATAGAGGAAGTCACATTTTTCCAATAATATGCAAAACAAAAAGTCTTGCTAACTAACAATAAAAAGAAATTAATTTATCGTTCTGTTTAAAATGTAGATTTTTACTGGAACATTAAGTAACCAGTCAGGGGATCCCTAAGCAAGCTGACATAAGATGAATCTCTTTAATAATTTCATCCCAAAACTATCTAATTCCTGGACACAACTACCATATGTGCAAGTATGTTCCCCATTCCACCTGTCCCATCCAATACAGCATCCCCCAGTAGCAAAAAATATGATGGATCTTAACTTAAATTACTGCATCTATACAATAATTTCCCATATTGAGAGACTCGTCCAGCTCAATTTCTTTGTCCAAATCTGCCTGCCATCTTTTCATATGAGTTGTTTTCTTAACATCTTTTTCAGTCAAACTGTATACATTTTAGAAATTAAACCTTTTGTCCTCAAATGTGGTTAAAGGTCTAGATAGACCTGCCTTCTATCCAGATTTCACAATAAAGTATTTGACTTGTAAATATTGAAAATATGGAATCTTTATATTATTACACATCTCTTGACATGATTTCAAATCAGGACCCAGAAACAGCTGTCCAAATCAAGTAATCTCACCTCTTACCCACAACGAATAGTTACTTTGATACAGTACTGCCTAGGGATAAATTCCTGATTATTAATGAAAGTAGTTCCTTGGCAACAGGAATTTTAAAAAATTGTCCAAAGGTGTTCTGGATGAATGAGTGATTTTTTTTTTTTTTTAATTTTTGGTGACCTAAATGCCTTTTTAACCCAACAATGACTATGAATAACTATATTTGGGCACCAGGCTTGTTCGAGTTTTATCCAGTTTGCATGGTTTATTGTTATCCCAGTTGATTACAGCTTAATGAGCCAACTCCTTTTATAACATTAACTGCCATCCACAGGATTCTGTCCAAGACTAATAAAGGAAAAACAGGAAAGAAAAGAAGGAAAAAAAAGGCTGCCCATGCCACCTTCCCTCTACCCTTTTCAAGCAATGACTCAATAGCCATTAACAATTTTAGATTCAGGAGATTCTAGATCCTGACATACATTCACACCCTTAGCCAGCTCCCCAGAAAGAATACCACACGTGTACAATTTAACAACCACTTCACAGACTTTTGTAACTGCCGTACACTTACTCAGAGGACAGTCTCTCAACCTTAGCTGTGCATATCCTGGTTTTAGAAGTTTGAGTTTTGCTCAACTCAATGTTCTGCAAGGGGACAACCTATCACCAAGCAACCTTAACCTTAACACATTTTTTTCCCCCTGAATCTTACATACAACCAGTGAGAACGTTCCTGTATCAGCCTTACTCTGGATCACTAAATCAAGTATCTAATATTTTTTCTTTTCTTTTCTGTTAGAAAAAAAATCATAGGAGAGAAGATAAGTAAAAGGCATGATACTTCAGGTAATTGTATTCGTGAGTTTGCTGTTGGGTACCAAGGCTGTACAATGATAATATACCAAAGACCAGGCACAGCCCTTCCTGGCACAGTTAGCACGATTAAAGTTTGTGAAACTTGGTAGAGTGACTTGCTTTTTAGGGTGCTGGAGTACTGGCAGCACAAGCACAGTATATGCTGTCTGGCTCTTGAAAGCATTAAAGATATCAAAAGTGAAAGTGAAATAAACTGACGGAAGCCTTGAGATTTGTACTGTGTGTGTAGAAGATTTTTTTTTTTTTTTTAATTAAAAGTTTTCCCCAAAATAACTCAAATTTCCTACCATTCCACAAAGGAAGATTGCCTCTGCTCTAGAAAATACTCACACGCCATTAACAATATAGACCACAGGATGGCGCTATTTCTTTTCTTTTTCAGTAGGTCAAAATAAATGAAGAAAAACTTATTCATATGAATGAATTTTTGTTTGTTGTTTTTATTACACTAGCAATGCAACTACAGACAATACCTGATGTGAAAAGCTCACTATCACAGTACAAAACATCTGCCAGAAATAAAATGTTTGGTTACCTTTAGCCATTGTTTACGTGCACACAATTTCCCATGCACTATGGTCCCAATCCAGTGCCCGCTGAGGTAATGAGGTACTGCTAAGTAAGTCTGCTCATTGACTGCCACAGATACTGGCCCTGGCTCTGTTAGCTGTGAATGCAAAAGAAAAAATAAATACCTTCTGGTGGGTTTTACCTGTTTCCAGCTCAGAGATGGAGAATACAGGGAAGAGGGAATGAAATTAAGAGCCGAAGTAGCTTGTGAGATTAATTCTTGAAAAAGGACAAAGCATCTAGCGCGCTAAAGGCAACTAAAAATCCATATTTGCCTATTATAACTTTCCCATGTAAGCAGTCTAGGATGTAATGGGCTCACCAATGGGAGGGAAAGGTTCACACAACTGTAGAAGAACTGTAGAAGAAGATTCCATTAGACAATTTCTATGTTATGCTGTGGTCTATCTTATGAATAAAAGGCTTGAGAACACCTGCCTTCAGACCTGATGCTCCAGTACCGCTATGAGCTCCGTGCATGCAAAATTGAGGATGTATATCTGTAAGGAGCTCATTGCTGAATTGGGGCCATAGATTTTGGGGAAAAAAAATCAAAATCAAAGATTCTGAAGATCCAAGCTGGTTTCAGATATATTTGAATAAGTGTCAAAATATCACATTAAATTTTATATTCAGCTTATTTTGAAATAGTAGGGTTATATATACAGTGCTAAGTATTTTTTAAAAGACCTTAAATATGGAATTGGCGCTGTCAAGTTTGAGACTTTTACTGTGAAAATACCTTCCCCTAACATCGGTACAATAGCAGGGTATTGGTAAGAAATGGGACAGAGTTTCTCAGCTTTCAAAAGTTGAAAAATGTGTGCATGTTTCCTTCTGTCACTTTTGAAAGGGAAAAACATATGCTTTCAGCCAAAAATAACTCATTTTCAGATTCAGGAAAATAGAAACAAGACTGGATGAAAATGTTTTAACACCTGCTAACTAATCAAACAACAACAGTTCTGAAGAAGGTGAACATGAGAGGGGAAAATTGTAGTGGTAAAGAGGTTATGAAGGTTGCAACTGGGGTTGCATAGTTAAGGTTTAATTATATATTAATGATAGGAATAAGATTTCTGAAGGGACATGCTGAGAACTGAAATCCAAAGCCCACTGAAGTCTATGGAAAGACTCTTATTGCCTTCAGCGGGTTTTGGATCACTCCCTGAACCAGGACCTTCCATAGTCTAGGATCTGGATTCATGATCTGAGCAGATTCCTCGCCCTCAAAGATCCATTGGGGAAAGAGATTATGTTTTTTGTTGCTCAGTAGAAGGTGGGAAGAACTTAGCTTTGGAAAGTGGGTGGACAGAAAAATACAACAAAAATAAGATGTCTAAGGATGATTCTCCCTTTTTTTTTTTTTAAGAAATAAAGTGTGTATGTGTAACATCACAAAGCAAAGATGCAGTATTAATAAAAACTCATGGTTGTTACTTCCTTTCCCTAGGCAGTATCCAGTGTGATTATATTTATTTTCTATTAGAACAGAAAATTGACTGAGACATAACCAATTACTTAGTTCCAAAACTCAATTTGCATCCCATTCTACAAGACTGGATCTTTAAAAAACTGTCAAAAAACAAAAAAAACAAGAAACCACCACCCCCAAACCAAATTAGTTCTGCAGATATTAGTCACTTATTCATAACTAAGGCTATGTTTTAGTCATGGGTATTTTTAGTAAAAGTCATGGACAGGTCACAGGCAGTACACAAAAATTCCCAGCCTGTGACCTGTCCATGACTTGCACTATATACCCCTGACTAAATCTTGGGGAGGGGGACAGCTTGGGGGTGCTGTGGGGCACCACGGTGCTATGGGGGGAGTGCTGCAGCACACAGCCCAGGACCTCCACTGATGCTGGGACACTGGGATTGGCAGGCTCCCTACCAGCTCCGCGCCTCCCTGGAAACTGCGACATCCCTCAGCTCCTAGGCAGAGATGCAGCCAGGCAGCTGTGTGTGCTGCCTCCTCCCCGAGCACCAGCTTCGCAGCTCCCATTGGCCGGGAACCATGGCCAATGGGAGCTGCCGGGGAAGTGCCTGCAGGCAGAAGCAGTGAACAGAGCTCCCTGGCTGTACCTCCCCCTAGGGGCCGAGGGATATCGCCACTTCCAGGGAGCCTCCCCCACACCCCCGAGGTAAGCATCACTCAGAGCCCTTACCCCTCCCTGCGCCCCAATCCCCAGACCTTAGCCTCCCACTCAAACTCCTGCTGCTGGGGGGGACGAGGAGGGGCGGTGGTCCGACTGCCCCAGCAGCGGCTGGTGCGGCTCGCCAAGGGGCTAACCCAGCTGCTCAGGTGGCCCTCGGGCCAGCTGCATCAGCCGCTGCAGAAGTCACAGAATCTGTGACTTCCATGACCTCTGTGACAAACTCACGGCCTTATTTATAACTAATGATAAACTTATAACTGGAATCTCTAAGAAGAGAAAAAAACATCAATGTAAATGAGCTTTCGTGGGTGAATACCCACTTTGTTGGATGCATTCACCCATGAAAGCTCATGCTCCAATACTTCTGTTGGTCTACAAGGTGCCACAGGACACTCTGCTGCTTTTACAGATCCAGACTAACATGGCTACCCCTCTGATACTTGACATCAATGTAAATGTTAGTCACGCTGACCTTAGGAGGGCAACATTCCAGCTAGACACAACTAAGAGGCATCTTCAACATCAGTTCTGCAACTGGATCCACATGAGCAGACCTCTCCAGCTGTATGGAACCCCATAGACCTCAATGAGGCTCTGAATGGATGGAGAACTCTCTTCATGAAGATCCAATTGCAGCACCTATTGCCCTGATTATACTGGATAGTTTTAGCTCTGCTGGTGAAAACTTTCAGCATGAATAAACTGCATTTATTGCATATGTAAAATGTAGTGTAAAATAGTGACAAGACCCTTCCCAGTAAGTTACTAAAGTATGTTGGTCTGGTACAGGGGTAGGCAACCTGTGGCATGTGTGCCGAAGGCGGCACGCGAGCTGATTTTCAGTGGCATTCACACTGCCTGAGTCCTGGCCACCGCTCCAGGAGCTCTGCATTTTAATTTAGTTTTAAATGAAGCGTCCGTCTTAAAAATTTTAAAAACGTTATTTACTTTACATACAACAATAGTTTAGTTATATATTATAGACTTATAGAAAGAGACCTTCTAAAAACGTTAAAATGTATTACCGGCATGCGAAACCTTAAATTAGAGTGAATAAATGAAGACTCAGCACACCACTTCTGAAAGGCTGCCGACCCCTGGCTGGTACATACATATCCAGTTTTTCACTTTTGTAGTGCCTACAAGAGAGTTATACTGGGTCAAATTGTTTAAGTGAGTTAGGCTCCTGAGTGCCTAAATTACTTCTGAAAATTGGATTTAGGCACTTTTGAAACTTTTACTCCAAGTCTAGACAAGCCCTAAGATGCCTACAGGCTAGTGGTGCTCACCCTTCCACAGAGGGAAAGTCAAATATTTTTAAATAGCTGGAACAGTTTGTAGTACCATAAAAGATTATTCTCTGCTAAAGCAATATTTTTAAAGCTAAAAGATCATAGAAGTTTCCACTCATCTTACTTAGCGTCTAGAACAAATACAGAGTCAGCCCACCTAGAGGTATGTGGGGGTGGGAGTCTATTTTTTAAATTGCCATTTTCCCTAAAACATGCTTGTGGGACAGAGAGGGAGTGTGCTTTATGCTTGTTCAGATATACAAAGAGTCAGAAATGGAGCTCTGTGAAGAGTGGAAGACTGAGGCCATGTCTGTACTACAAACTTTGATCGATGCAAGTTATGTCAGCATAAAGCCGCCACAGTTATTATATTGCTTGTGTGTGTGCATTCTCACTAAGTGTGCTCGTGTTGCTGTACAGGGCGATGCACCATGGGGAGGTATCCCATTGTGCAACCCACAACCATCCAGCGTACTCTCTTTTGGGAAGTTTTGAAAATGCACCGTGGGGCAGAAAGGAGTCATGCAGGGTGACCAGGAGCATGGGGCAGCTTCCCAGCAACTGTCTTCATCCTATATCATCATCTACATCCCACAATTTTCACACCTTTTTAAAAAAAAATCCCACAAACCCACGCAGCCCTCCTAGCTGTCTGTCATCTCTGACAGACGCACACAGGGGCTGGAACAATTTGTGTAGGGGGGGTGCTGAGAGCCATTGAAACAAACTGTAAACCCTGTATGTAATGAAAACAACTTCAAGCCAGGGGTTGCGGCAGCACCCCCCACACCTCTGGTTCTAGTACCTGTGCAGATGCATGGAGACCGCACAGCTCTGCACTACTGTCATAAGAATTGCAAGGACAGGACGAACGATGCAGAGGTGTAAGAATAGAATCGACTAGTTCTTGGAGGACACTATCTTCAGTCTTGATAAGTCATGACATGCATATTTTTACCTTACTTGCTGTATTATATTTATCCATCCTAGACTATTATGTGTGTTGATTCAGAGATCTCAGGGACATTCTTTATTCAATTTTTCTTAGGTGGCTGCTGAAAAAAAATCAAATTTTGTGTAACAGCCCTGGATATGAAATGTTTTGTGGGAAGCAATGCATTATTCTCTCCTAAACTAAAATGGTAAATTCTCATTCCCTGACGTTATTTGCTAATAAGAAGGTTACCAAAGACTTGTCCTGCAGGTCTCTGTGATTGCAGGAATACTTTTTAAGGGACCAGAGTCTCAAGACCACAAAGGATTGGCATGCCTGGGCTTAGAAGCAAGAACGGCCAGTCCTATACTGAATCAACCACACCAAGTACTTTTATAAATAATGCAAAGAAATCAGAAGGCTATTAATACAAATGGACAATTAACACCTATTTTATATCAAATGAAAGGTTAATGTAGTTCCCTCTTAATTTAGACTACACTTTTTTCCCCTTTATCAACCTTTAAATCCCTCACTCCTACCTTTCTGGTTCCTGAGCCCACATCTCTCCTCATTTACTCTGTCTTTGGTTTTCTGTTCTTCAGAGATTTCAGGCTACAGAACTGACAACCCTAAACATTCAAAATACATGAGATTATCTTAAAATACAACAACTACTTTAGGAGCTTTTTATCTGCCTTCTGGCGTTTGAGGCCTTAGAGGTCCACGTACCAGCTTTTCTTGGCAATCAGTAGGGCTAGTACTCACTTTTTAATAAATGAAAGATTCTCACATAGTTACACAGTTCTAGGAGCTGTGGGTTATCAGGAAAACACCACATGTTGCAGGGCCCATGGTCAAATCGTGAGAGTTTGGAGCAATAAGTTTTATGTGGTCATTTATGCCCTTGTTTCTTTTTCTTCCATTTCCTGACACCTGGACCAATCCATATGCTACAGGCTGCAGTCCAACTGCTCAAGATATTACTTCACCCACTTTGCGTCTCATGCAGAAGTCAGAGAGGATTTATGCTGGCAGTACTGCCTACCAAGCTGCATCACCCCTTTGTCCCAGGGTCTGCATCAGTACCTCAATCTCTCTCCCTCCTGATTCCTGCTTCTTACTTTATTCTACTCAGCCTTCACTTTTAAGGGGGCTAATTATGTGAGCTGTAATTGGTTATGACTTTGTCTCACTTATCTGTTCCTCTGCTCTGCTTAGAAATCCCAAAGCAGTGGCTCTTTTTAACCTTTCAGACTACTATACCCCTTTCAGGAGTGTGATTTGTCTTGCATACCCCCAAGTTTCACCTCACTTAAAAACTACTTGCTTGCATAATCAGACATAAAAATACAAAGTGGTTACAGCACACTGTTGCTGAAAAATCACTTTCTTATTTTTACCATATAGTTATAAAGTAAATTGATTAGAATATAAATATTGTACTTACATATCAGTGTATCATATATAGAGCAGTATAAATGACTCACTGTGAAATTTTACTTTTCATTGATTCACTGGTGCTTATTGTATAGCCTGTTGTAAAACTAAGCAAATATCTAAACGAGTGGCTATACCCTCTGAAAGACCTCGGCCTACCCCTAGGGGTACATGGTTGAGCCCCACTGCCGCAAAAGAGACTGTTACTGTTGAGAAAGTGAACGAACATCCCCACATACTTGGCATAAATATCACTACATAGCAACCGCTCCCAAACGCTATCTAAATATTAGCGAGAGAAGGTCTAACTCTCAATTACGGCGGGACACTCTAATTAAGCACCAGGTTACAGCCGCTTGTGCCCTAATCAGTGGGGTGCAGCACATTGCACGGGAAGGATGCTGTTTTACTCCTGCTTCCCCTGGGAGATTAACAATACCCCCGCCTCAGGCTGCCTGGTCCGCCCTCACCACCCACGCTGTGGCCTCAGCAGCGAGCTCCCCTGGTGCTGTGACCTGGCGCAGGGCGCGAAGCCAGCGCGGTGTGAAGCGAAACTCCCCGGGGAGCCGCGGGGAGGGGCGGTGACCTGTCCTCCACCTGTGAGACTCGTCCTCCTCCCCTCCCCCGGCCTGGCACACACAAGGAAATGCAGCTCCACTGGCTTGGAGCGGCAAACAGGGAGGCCCAGGGGAGCAGCCAGGCAGGAAACTTCAGCTAAAACCACTCGCTTCGAGTGGTACTGCCGCCGCCGCCAGACAGGTGAGGCGCTTTAAATACGCTTTGAAAGAGGGGCAAGGGAGGGGCAGGAACAGTGCATGGGGTTGGGTCTGGATTTTCCGGGCTAAGGAGACTGTGCAGACAGGGTCTAGAGGCGCGGCTTTTAGAGCATGGTCGGGGTCTTATGTGGTGGGGATTTTGGGGGTGGGGGGCAGCCATGGCAGAGGAGCTGGGGCTGGGTTGGACTCTCTCTGAGAGTGGCCGCTGCTGCTGGGGGAAGAGGTAGGTGTGACCCCTTCCAAGCCCTGCACCTGGTGTCTGTGTGTTATTTGTTTACCAGAGGAGCAGGCTGAAGGGGTGGTGTGCAGGGGAAGAAGGGGCATTTTCCACTTCAGAGGGACTCATGGGGTTGAAATTTTGGACTAGGAATCCAGACCAGTAGATGTGAAAGTTAGTATAGTCCTTTTCCAGGTGAGGAGATGAAAGAGCCAAGAAATCTAAGTCAACTGGCCGAGATATCGCGGTCAGAATTGGGCAGAGCTGGGAACCGGCAGCGTTAGGGGAGTAGGGTACTGTAGTTCCACAGCTAAGAATTCAGGCCCAGTATATGCTCCCCTAAAGTACAGCACTGAGGCTGAGTATAGAATGAATATTGTGAGACTATGCACATACACAAGGTAATTAGTTTCACAAAACTAATTTTAAAGTGAGAACTTTAAATTTACCATCCTGTCTCTCGGTGTCTGTGTACGGCCTGCAGCCTGCATAATCTTAATGGAATAACAAAAATTTCTCATAATTAAATGTTGAAATCTCATGCATTGGCTACATTAGAAGAAAGTGTGGTCATTTTTTGCCACTTTATAACTGTTTCTCCTTCAGCAAAGAATTCCACAAAGGGCCCATCTTTCAAACGAGCTGCAATCTCCTTTTGTTCTCACTGAAAGTGCTCTCAGGAAAGACAATGGCCCACTTTCAAACCGGTCACAGCATTCCTTTGAGAAAAATGGAAGTGAAGCCCTTCCCTGCCTTCAGGGAAGATGGTGGTTCCCTGTTTGTCAGCCATACAACCCTAACTCCTCCCTTCACTGCCACCACCAGGGAAAAATGTGGGGGGGGGGGAGGGGAGGCCAGAGGGAAAGTTTTTACAAATCGCTTGCATCTAATGGGGGTCTGTAAACATTTATGCATTAATTACAATTGTCTGGTTGTTACATGATATCCCTACATAGCAGAGTTAAGGTTGTTTGGGTGAAGTAACTGCATGGTTCCATGCCTTAACGCCTTGTGATTCTTTTAACATTAACCTTACATTTGAATTTCCTGAATTTATAACATTGATTTTTGGAGGATAATTACAACACCTCTAATGTATTTTACCCTAAATACCCAAGGATAATGTACTCTAAATCTTATCTCCATGTTAATAGTTGGGGGGGGGGGTCTGGGCACATAACGTAAGCTATAGCTAAAACTATAACCCTCCGTTTAAAGGGCATCACATTAATTTCTGTCCTCTCCTTAAACATACTAAAAG
Source organism: Chelonoidis abingdonii (assembly GCF_003597395.2). NCBI lineage: Eukaryota > Metazoa > Chordata > Testudines > Testudinidae > Chelonoidis > Chelonoidis abingdonii. The sequence continues at coordinate 174,554,560 of NC_133770.1, read as the reverse complement.
TGCTAAATGTTGCTCTCAGCTATACATGGCTCCTAGTTAAGTCATGGGAAACCACATATTCACACAGTGCAGACCTAAATAGGTATGTGGGCATTTCCTAGTCTTTTTCTATAAGGCATTAAGCAACCATTACGTGATCTTAAGATGCTCTTTATATAAGAATACAGGAGGATGCTATGCATTGTCCTTGTAATCAGTGCCGGCTCCAGCTTTTTTGCTGCCCCAAGAAAAACCAATGAAACTGCTGCCCAAGTGCCATACAGGAGCAAGACAGCGAGTGAAGGACCCGCCGCCGAACTGCCGCTGATCCAGAGTGGGCCGATTGAGCTGCCACCGATTGAGCTGGCAGCTGCAGACATGCCACCCCGACAAGAGACGCACTGCCACTGCTTTCTATTGGCCACTCCAGGCACCCGCTTCCTTCACTGGTGCCTGGAGTCAGCCATGCTTATAATCAGGCTAGGAGAGAAGAAAAATGTGTTTAAATACCTGTACTGTTGAACGCAGCAATGGAAAAGTAAAAGGAGACCTTACTTCCTTCTTGAGAAGCTACATCTTACTCATGGACTAAATACTGCTTCCCTCTCCTCCGCAGTCCACTCCCCCCCCAACAGATTCCCATTGTACTTCTCGATCACCTTTACTGAAATCTTAAGTAGCACAGGGTGATCATGTTGTGCAAATGCTGGTCAATGAGTAATTAGAACTATAAACTGAATTGGTTTTATCTCTCTGGCTCAGTAGATTATTTCAGCAAGAAGAAATACATGTGAGAAACAAGATGTCTCATGCTGAGAGACCTCACCGCGATAAGCAACACCGATATTATGAGAGCCATGGAACTGACCGACCCCATGAGGAGAGAAGGGCTAAAAAGTCATACCCATCCAATAGAAGGTATGTCTCCTTTGTTCCTCACTATGGGGTGCAGTGCTTGTTTGTGTTTTTACATTCATGTTGTGGTTATTACAATACCAGGAGGGACATATTCAGGTTTGAAATTCAGAAATGTCAATATGCCACATTCAGAACTGTGGCGGAGTTATTTTGCTGTTGGAAGTTTTAAAGAGTCTAATTAAACATTCTTTGTTATAAAGAACTACAGTGAGGAAGACTAAGTCACATGGGCTGGGAGGATAGGAGGGAGGTGAGGCTGAGTCAGGGAGGTGGAGAAGGAAGAGGGCAGGAGCTGACTTGTGGGCACAGAGGAGATGTGGCTGGGTCACATGACCAAGGAGGGGTTATGTCCTGATCTTCCCAGAGGTGACAGTTGGTGCAGGCTCGTCTACATGCAGAGTTGCACTGGTTTAACTGAAGACGCCATTTAGCTGAACAGATGCTAAGGCTCAATGAACACTTTTTCCAGCTAGGAACAGGTTTAAGCTAAACCAAAATAACTTGATGTAAACACATGTGGTCACTCTTTAGTAAACCAGTGTTAGTGTGTCAGCAAGGTCTCAGTGTCTGGGGTGGATGTTGTGCAACATGTGAAGCAGCAAATGGGAGGGTTACAAACTTTCTGATTGCAGAAAACTGAATACCCTTCCCTGTCCTCTGCTCACTCCATCCCCTACTCCCTCCATCGCTCACTCTCCCCAGCCATTGCTCACTGACTAATTTTCACTGGGCTGTGGCAGAGGGTTGTGGTGTGGGCTCCTGCTGGGGGTGCAGGGGTAGGCTCCAGGCTAGGGCAGTTAGCTGAAAGATTTTATAAATCACAGTTTAGTTTGTCAGGCAGCTCCCCATGACCCAGGACAAAAGTCAGAAAAATGTTGATTAAAGTTAAAGAACTAGCAAGAAAAATCACTTAATTCTCTACAGAGTGAGGATGCTTTTGTTTACAGATCTAGGTTAACTATTTGTGGATTATGTTGAATTCATGGAGTTGGAGGATAGACAAATGCAAAAGAACCTAGAGATCAGAAAATGAGACTCAAATTCAGTTGAGGAAAAATGCAGGCTAATAGATCTGTAGATAAGTAATCTCAGACAGATGTTCAATTGGAAGGAGAAATTTTAAAGTAATAATGCTGAAGGAAATGTAATAAGAAGACGACACCATATTAGACATGTTCTGTTCTATACAGTTTCTTACTCCATCCTCGTAACTAGAGTGATGGAGAGCCTTTTAGTCCTGCACTGAAATGTGTAGCATCTGTCACATGCAGTCCACCCTCTCAGCCTCCTCTGAGGGAGGACTGTTCTTTAGTTGTAGGGTAGCTTTGTGTTTTGGTTTGATAGGGCTTTTATGTTCAGGCTGCTATGTTTGTATATTAGAGAACGCAGGTCAGAGAAGCATGCTTTGCACTTGGAGTAGAAGATGTGAGGCTTGTGATGATCCTTAGTTCCTGTGGGGCTTTGTTCTACAGTTTCAGACCTGCCCCCAAGAAATTTCTCTCTGCACAGATACGCTTTCCCTCCCCTTATGCCAGAAAGTTCTGTTGTGACTGAGGGGTGGAGTTGTTGATCATACCAGAGCTTCAGGAAATCTTTTAGCTCTCCTAGGTCCAAGCCATTTTGATCCTTGAAAATAAAGAGCTAAGACCTGGAATTTGCTATCCTATGGGAATAGTGGCAGATGGCTGTATTAATAGTTTGTTACTGAAGAGATGTACTGCAATGTTCTGTACTAGGTGGACTAAACTAAGAACTGATGGTTTCGTGCCCCAGCCTATTGCATTGCTGTAGTCCAGCTGAGGAAATGAAAATATGCTTAACTAAAGTCAGGCCATTATCTGCCAGGATGAGATATAGTTTCCTAATCCACCATAAATGTTAGAAAAGTGTTATTCATAGATGAGTTTACAGTATGATAAGGCAACAAAAGTGCAATTTTGGTCTCTAAACAGAAACGCAATAGTTATACACATTGACACTGGTGCTACTGCAGCTGGAATATTGCATTCATTGCTGTAGTACTGTATCACCAGAAAGATATTCTTAAACTGGAAGGGAGTTCAGAGAAAGGGGGAGAAACTAGATTGTACCAGATCTCCTTTTTAGAATTTTACAAGAATGGCTGTGGTGAGTAGATGCAGTGTTACTGTCATGAAGTATTTTATATTCTGGTTTTAATTCCAGGCTTTTGTATTCTTGTAAAAGAATCATTGTGAAATGCAGTAAATTTGCAAATATGCATGATACGTTGCTTATCCACAAATTGGTGGTGATTATTTACAGATTTGTTATGTGCAACTGTTACAAAAAACTTTAGCCTCTAGTTTGTCCATAAGCTGATAGTTGAGTATTTGCTTTTCATGGCAGATGAGTGATCAGAGGGTACATGGTATTTATAAACAAGAGTTCCACCCACCCACTCTTTTCTTTTTGAAAATTACACAAAAGCATTAGCAATAATTGAATGGACTTATGTAAATAAAGTTTTTCAAAATTGCTGTGATAGTCACAAAACATTGTGAATATTTATTAATGCAAGCAGGTGATAGATTCACTTTTCATGAACATTCTTGTAAACAGATCTCATTGTACCAATGTCTGCAAACAGAAGGGATCATACATACCAGTGAAGCAAGTCAGTTAGCAAAAATTCCAGAAACTAAAACTAACACTTCTTTGGTGCACTGTCCAAAAATATTAGACTGTGCTGTCTCCTATAGATAATCTTTTACTCTTACCCCATTTGCAGGGCAACACAAGAGATTCCTGCCTACCAACACTCCAGATCTTCTACTGCTAATTCAGACCTGTACCAAAAAAATAACCTACCAACTCATGGATATGTCAATTCTCCACCAAATTATGATCCCAAGAAAAAGACCTTTTCAGAGAAATGTAATAACCTATGCTCAAGGAGAGGTATGTGGCTTTTTATTTGGGCTTACCATCCATGTGTCGCTTCACAGATTTATATCCTTGTTTCAATCACACATCCTGATTGATAAACACAACAAACTCAAGTTAAGGGACAAAAGAGGAAGTGGGACTGACTACCAACGTCCAGGGAGACTAATTCGTGAATGGCATAGCTATGATTCAGTTATTGTTCTTATTAAATGTCTACGGGCCAGATTTACAAAGGAATCCCTGAAGATGCAAATTGGTGCTTTTGTGAATCTGACTAGGAGCCTGAGTTAGGCACCAAACTCCCACTGACTTTCCATGGGACTTAGGCCTCTAGGCTGCTTAGATGCTTTTGTAAATTCCTCAAGGCATCTGTTTGCATTTTTTAGCCCTTAAGTCTTTATATGCCACCTTAAAACATGGAATTTTGCATTAAGGAATCACTGTGAATCATTGGGCCCAAGATAGAAAGCCAGAGCAAGTATGAGTGACTGTACAGCCTGGTGATTAGAGCACTCCCCTGGGAGACCCAGGGTCCAGGCCCCCTGCTCCAATGTCTTAAGTGTTTATCCACAGTGGAACAGCTTCAACAGGAGAGCTTGAGGGATCCCCACTCTGGAGTATCTTATAGCACAGTGGTCAGGGCACTCACCTTCTCCCCTCAGGTGGGGTGGGGGGATTTGAACCAGGGGGGTCTCCCATATTCCACTTGGGTACTCTAACTATAGGCCAAAAGTTCTGAGGGAGGGCCACTTTCTTCTCTTCTCCCCCTTGAGCTTCTTGAAAAAATGGTATTAGGTGCCTAACACCAAGACAGGTTTTGCAGCTAAGAATCCCAAGCAGAGCTAGGCCCCTCCCTGCAACCAGGATTTAGATGCGTGTCTTCTAAGGGGCTGGCCTTAGCGCGCACACACCTTACCTTGGCTATTTTAGGCAAAGAGCCTCCCAGCGTGCTGGCTTTTGTAAGGCCCATTCAGAGGCACTTGCATCTTCCCATTTGTTGTATTGGGAGCTGAACTCAGGTTTTGTGAATCCAGTGATTTGCTAGGTACCTAAGTTTCCTGACGAACCTAGCCATATATGGATTTAATGATGAAAAATATACACCGCTTGGACTGTCTGGAATAAGCCTCATCTCTCCTGTTGTTGTCAGACAATCAGACCTAGTATCTTTCTGTTTTACAATAGTCAGTTTCTCTCTGGGGGTGTTGCTGCTCTCTTTGGACATTTTCTGTGGAATATCTAAAAACTGAAGTATCCTTACCACATGAATTATCTCCACCATCACATGTTGAGACCCAGGAAATTAGCACCACACTATTGAACCCTCTTTTCTCTGATTCTGAAATAAGCATGGCTTAGACCAGAACAGGGAGCCAAATAACATCATCTCCATGGCTGTTTCCGGAGCAACACCTGATGTGTGAATTGAGAGCTCCTGCTATCCTATTGTTTTACTTTCTACTCTCATCTTATTCCTTTTTGTCTTCTGTTTTGTTTAGCCGCCACGATAAGGCTAATCCTTGCACACTTGGCTTGCCAAACTGGTCACAGCAAAAAGATTCCCAAATGACCAGATCTCTTAAGATCTTTGCCATGCTCAGACAAGACAGATGTTTTTTTCCTCAGAGCTAGGGTTGCCAGCTCTCTAGGATGGCCCTGGAGTCTCCAGGAATTAAAGATTAATCCTTAAAGATAATTTCATGTGAGAGCCTCCAGGAGTTCTTCCAACCAAAGTTGGCAACCATACTCAGAGGCAGGGGATTAAAATGGGGGTCTAGAAGAGGCCAATTGGTTTGTGCTATAGCCTTCCAAAAACTGAACTGCAAGCACCAGAAAAAGGAACTGCATTTTTCCATCTCTTGCAGTCTCTCCTTCTTGTGGGTTCACCTTTATCTATTAGCCTCTTTCCAGCTATCAAATGAAAAATATTGTGCAAAACAAATAGATCTAATTCCAAAACAATGTCTTAAAATTCAGAAATTATAAAAATTATTGCAGAGAAATACTGGTCCTTGTGATGCGAAAATGGTCCATACAGATATTGCATTATTTATCAAGACAAAACCATGCCTCTTCTACTTTATTAAAATATAAAACCTATCAGAGCAATGCATCTGTACCAAGATCTGTTTCATATTGCTTTTATTATTCTGTCAAGTACAATAGTCAAAATGTGAATTAATACAATTATATGAACAAACTCGAGTAGCTAACTATACACAGTTAACCATATTCATATTGAGTAAGGCAAGATCTATTACCTGTGTACCCCGTTCTTCCAATCAAGTTTACCTGCCTTTGTTTTAGATATCATTGGTATTCAAATTAGCACCACCAGGGTGAGGATGGTACTGCTCTAGGAACTAGTGACTAATTACACCCAGTGTAATTTTGGGGGGAAAGCATTGAACGCTTGACAGATCAATGGATTTGGTGCAGCAAAAAACTATACAATAGAACTAGTCACTGACAAACTATTTTAGAATATAGGAGTTTGGTGACAATATACATTAGCCGAGCATTTATTAATTGTTTAAAGTGAAATATAATCAACCTAAAAATGTAAAAAAAAAAAAAAAAAAAACTTTCAAAAAAGACAAAACCTTTATATATTAATTTATTCAGACTTGAGATACTATCAACTTTATTTAAAAGAAATATCCGAATTATCTGCTGTAGTTACAAGTAACGCGTAATAGCACTATAACTGGAAGAGTCTGTACTCTTCACTACTTTTGTTATAAATCTTTTGCACTTAATAGCAGTGTGTGTGTGTGCGCGCGCATATAATTTTACTGTCCTCCTCTAGATAGTCAATTTCCCCCATTTGCAAGGTCTTTCAGAGGAGAGAAAACCACTGAAAAAATAGGGAAGTGAGATTATCCCACAACAATTGGTAGGGGATTTTGGGGGGCTGGTGTTAACACCAAAAATTATTCACCTTGAGATGTATTTTAACTGACTAGATTTCAAGGGTAATGGTGTCTTTAAAAATCCCACATTTGAGATGGTGATACGAAAGAAAAATTTACAATGATGGTGACACTTAAATGAAGACTTTCTGTAAATTAAGGAACTACTTTTTGCAATAGTTACTTACAACTTACTTAACACACAGCATTTGTAATATGCTAACAAAACGTAGGTTGGAAATATTTTTAATATTTGTGGAGACTCCTAAAACATGACATTTAGTTGCTTTACAATTAATGATTAATTTTTTGCATGTCCTTTTCTTGTGACAACGAAAATAAAAACTTGTAATTTATGCTTTTGCTCACGTGCAGTTTTACTCTTATTGAATGACAGGACAGAGGATGTGGGGAGTTAGGAGAATGAAGGTGATAGATGTGGAAAGTGCTGGATTGAGCCTCACACTACTTTCTTCACCTAGGTTTGGGCAAAAACTGAGTCAAGTCACAGTAAGGCTCTAATCATAAATAGGGTAGAGATGTTTGGGGTATCCTTACCCCCAACCCCCCAAAACAAAATGAACGAGCACCCCATACACTTTTTAATTTTGTTTCAATATATTTTTATTGGTGTGAAAGAGAAAGCAATAGTGACATGCAACATTTATTTACAGTACTTTTGTTTATACAGTAAAAGTCCAGGAAGTCCTTTCATCTTTTGTCTATGTTATTCTGGCCCATTCCAACACTTGAAGAAGTTATTCAGTAAAAATTTCATTAGTAGTAATCTATTTTAATTCTGGTACTACCTAGTCTCTAACTTTCTAAATTCCAAATGAATAGAAAGGTTAAAGAAAAATTTGAGAGACAGTTTGCAGGGAACAAGTGTAACAGAAATCCTATTTTTCAGCAGCAGGAACACAGCTCAAAGCAAATGCAATGAACAGTGTTGTATTTCTCAAATGTATTGTATAATAGGCTGCTAGTGAACATACATGTAACCGAAATGCTCTGATTATTCAGACCCCTGTCTTCTCAGAGAGTGGTATCATCTCTCAGCAACAAGGAAATTTTAATTTCAGTTTTACCCTTTTTACTAAAGGCAAATAAAATTAAATATCATTTCAGCAGGAAATAAAATTAAAGTGCACTAACATGATCTTCTCCAGGATATGTTCACGCGTTAATAAACTAGCACTAATTACAGCGTAAGCATCCATAAGCCTTTGTTCTCAGAAATGCGACTGGAAGTTCTAACCACCACTACCGATTCTGGAAAGTAGTTCTGAATAGTGGAATGAATATTTTGGGAATATTAATATAGAAATCAACCCCAGTCATTAGAGATCAGTCCAGTGGACATAGGATCAACATCTTTCATGTCCATTGTGAAATTTACGTCATATGTTTTGCCACGCTGTCATGAACCACATTTCACAGAGGCTCCCAGCTCAAATTATTGATCTTCCAAGGGTGTATTGAGTATTACCTCCATTTTCAGAGATGGGGAAACTGAGGCTAAGAGCTGAAGTGATTTACCCAAGGCCAGAGCAGGAGACAGTAGCAAAGCAGGTATGCTCTACTAGGTAGATCCATTTGATGCTAATCCACGATATCACATTTATACAGCTTCTAAAAGGAAGAAAGAATGACCCTGCACATTATGCTTGATGGACCAAACTAGAATAGATCAGTTAAGTTCACAACTTATTATTCCCATTTAGGAGTATCTTGTTTTTTATGACCATGTCGGGCTGAGATTCCCCACACTTGAGCCAAACTCCTCTAACAATTAAAATAAAAATAATTTCCTTTAACAAGTGTAATCATGCTCAAAGGTAATTACCCCAACAGACTAGTACTGTTCCCAGTCACCTTACATATGTATTTATTAAATTTAGCTATAACAGTTTTCCTGAGACAAGGATAAACTAATTATATAAAAAAAAAAATATCGTGGAACAGGTTCCACTGATCCTGCTGTGGTGTTGGTTCTACAGCCTAGGTTTGCCTGATTTAACAATGTGCCAGTGTACAAGTTCCCCTAGCCTGCCCCAGCTTCTGCAAGTGATGCTCATTCAAAAAGCAGTAACTATCAGAGTACCTTCTAGTTACTAAGGACAGTTTAATAAAGGAGGAGTAATAGTAAAAAGAGCTGGGGAAAGGTGGTTTCCTCCTACCAACTCAGTACATTTGTTCCAGCACCAGGGAGGCATTTACTTGCCCCCTTCTAGAAAGCTCTGGGTGCAATGGGTGAAAATCTCAGTATTTGATACTCACAGCAGGAAGTACTGTTGAAAATGCCAAGTGCCAGTTAAAATAAATGTAGGCCCCTCTGTGATATTATATTGGGACCCCTTGGTACAGGGCCCAAGATTTGGTGTGTCACCTTCTTCTCATCTGCTTCAACCTCATTGCTTCAGGGATGAATTTTGCAGTCATAGAAGCAGCAAATAGCAGTTCCTACTTTTGTAGGAAGTATGAAAAGAGTAAGTAGAAGGCAAGACCTGAAATAAGCTCAGGCAAGAATCATGCAAAAGGTTAAGATGTCCTGATCCCCCAAGTGGCCTGAAGTTATTTGCCATATTGCTCTCAACCCATATGACGCAGCTACAGCTTAACACTATGTGGTACTGGAGCATGAAGTTAATATCGTGCTAGCTGCCCTCCATCACTTAGGGATCAGGTTTGTCAATATTGCCTGGACAGTCCTGCAAGTCCCAAATATGCCACAGATGGAATAAGGCAGGAGTTTCAAACGGTAGGACTTGGAGTAAGTTCTTGGCAGTATGGAAAAGCTGCTCCTATGGGAGAAAATGGTCTCCGGGGTAGGGTGGATGTGGGGAATAGAACAACTCCTGCATATGAACTTGAGAATTACCAGGATATCAGGAGGAGTCACTTGAGGCTTTTAAGCAGGGTTGTTATCTTCACTAACAAGGGACATTTTACAAATATTTAAAAGGATAGTGTTATTGCTTCTCTTCTGACTAGAGCTGCTAAATCAAATTTTGTAATATTTTCCAAATTGACTAATTTTTCTCCATCATTTGACCAGTTTAGGGCCTTAAAATATTTTGATAAATTGAATAACTTTAATTCGATTCTCATTAAAATATTTTTAAAGGATCCCACAAGACTTAGGCACCTGGATTCTATTTGAATTCAATGAGACTTAGGTACCTAACTCCCTTAGGCTCCCTTGAAATTCCCAGGCTCAGTGATTAATTTTTGTCATTACATTGCCTGTCTTAACTCCTGGAACCTGAGTGATTTTTAAGTATTACCCCATTCGGGATGTTTTAGCAGTATCCAGAGAAAGAAGAGCACCCCTGGAAAGGGAACATACAAACTGCAGGGTGGGTGGTTTTTTACATAGTATGTTTTCTGTTGGTCTGATCCTGCACCGTTAGAGACAGTGGGACTTTTGCTGTTGACTTCACTAGCAGCAGGATCACACTCACGGATATGTACACGTAAGGTGTTCAACAGAAAAAACACACATGTGAACATGGAACTTTATTGCAACATGGAGGCATCCAGCTTTATTAGGTTGTTTTTAGAATGTTACCTTTCTGTGTCTGCTGCTTTCGTTCTCCTTCATTACCTTCCCTCTCTCTGTTTTTATAATGACCTTCCCTCTTCTGTCTGCCTTTTCCTTCTGTTCCTCTTCATACTCCTCACCTGTTTTTCCTTTCAGTGACGTGTCTTTTTCTTCCCCCCCTTGGTGTTTTTTAAAAATCTTTTTTCTTTCTTTCTGTCAGATTTTCTTAATTTTCCATCTCCCTCTTTCCTTTCTCAATCCACAGAAGTGACTATAAAGCCTCAAGTTCAGCTGTAACTTTACTCTGTGGAATGCAAAATGTTTATTGGCAAGAGTAGTTCTACATACGGAATCCTTTGCAAAACTGTTTGACTCCTGCTTCTTCAAGTCACTTTATATTGTCAGAATACTAGTCTTTAAAACCAAAAGCCAACCTATTATTTAAAAATCTGTTTTAAATGAGGGAGACTCACTGGCTCAGGGAATTTAAAATGGGCTGTGCAGGCTTTAACCCTTGAGCTGACCAATTCATATCTGACCTGCTTCTATAACAGCCCCTAATGGAGCCTGCCACAGGAACAGCTCATGTGCACAGGGCTGCAGATTCATGCAGTAGCTCATTGGCACAAGTTTTCACATTCAGTTCAGCCACCACATGTATAGCTTGGCACTTATGGGGCCACCAGTGAATTCTGCCCAACCCAAATACAGTAGTAGACACTGTTCAGGTGAGGGTCAGAGTAGGCAGACAAGTAGGGAAAGAGGAGCAAAACACAAAGTTAAAAAAATTCACAGAAAAGAAGGAAAAGAATGAAGAGGAGGTCGGAGGATGGGGGTGCGCGAGTGACGACTGTTCCGGACATGATGTAAGGGATGAGCGTAGGTGGAGTAGTAACTAGAGTTCAGATTCAGGTATGGGGAAGCTGTAGACTTACCTGGTCTGGGTGTGGTCAAAACTTCATGAGGATTTATGGAAAAGTCCTACCAACTTTCATAAGGAAAAACTATCAGGGTTCAACAGAAATTTAATATGCATCTGCAGAAACTACACTAAAAACTGTATAATAGTGATACATCTTCTACGGGAATTTTGAATCATGCATAAATAGTACCATTAAAATAATATAGAACAGTTACATTATTAAATTCTACAAGACTTTTCAATAAGGGTACTATTCAAAGATTCACAGTCTGATCCTTGCAACACAAGGGAGAGTCTATTGACTTCAGTGGGCTTTGGCTTAGATCCTGTATATTTGTTAGGTTTCGTGATGACTGTTATTACCTTATTTTTTTTACAAAATTCAATACCAGTAGTTGAGATAGTCCAAGATTATTCTGAAGTTTAAAAGAAAAAGAGGGTAGTTTTCCTTGAAGGCTCTCAGAACAGTCTTCATATTCTACACCACAGACTGCAACAGTACATCTTTGTTTAACCTACCACGATCAGAAACTGTTCTCACTGTTGACAGAATCACCATAGGAATGAACTACTGAAACTATTTTATGACACAATTAGTCCTGATATGAACTGAACTTAGCTCGAGCTAAAGCCATAGATAACTGATCCCCCATATTCAAGTTTGGGGGCAACCATCTACTCCAGGGTGTGTTTTATTTTAAAATGATTAAACCCAACATGTTCTGGTCATGTACGTTTCCTTCAGAACAGTCTTCATTTTATGCAGGTGTACAAAATTTTACCCTCAAGTTATGAGAAATACTATTGCCTGCCTTCCTTCAGCATTACTAAATACTATCACTTTGTAATTTTTATTTATTTCAACTAAATTATTGCGGCAAAGGAGCAGTTTTGTGCATGAGTGATGCTGGTGCTACACTAAACTATGTTTGGTTTCTGGTGTTCAATTGCAGAGTTATAAGCAGACCCCCCCCACACACCCCCAAACCAAACTTGCTCTACTCCCTCACTTAATGGCCAGTATTACTCTTTTTCTCTACGTCAGACAAGCTTCAATTCCTCCAATCTGCTGGGCACACTGAAAAGTCCATTTTTTTATTTCTGCATGGGTGGGAGAGATGAGACCTGAGTTTTTGCATGGCTCACTATTTGGTGGTGGGGGTGAGAGTCTGGGGAAGGACTCGGGCATGATGTTGATATTGGTAATCGTTGTGTGCTGTCTTTAAAAGTGATGCTAAAAACCCTGGAGAAAAAAGTATCCATTAATTATGAAATCAGCTAGTAAGAACAAGCACTTTACTTTTCAGGGCAGCAGCTCCAGCTTAGCCCACCAAGCTTTGTCTAAACTAGGGCTGAAAAGTTAGAACACTGTAGTAGAAGGTGCTAGCTAATACACCCTGGAAATAGACTAGGCAGCATAGACTTTCACACACACTAAGGTGGAATGTCAAAGCCTCATAGGCTTTAACGCTACCATCTTAGCACGAGTTAAACTCTGCTTTGTGTACACTAGATTATTAGAAGGAGTTAGCTAGCACATCCTACCTGAGGCCTTGCTGCATGAGGAGGAAATACTCAAGCTGCACCACACGCTTAGACTTTAAGGCCAAAAGGGATGATCATGATCCTCTAGTCTGACCTCCTGCACATCACAGGATACAGAGCCTCACCCATCCACTCACTCCTGTAATAGACCATAACCTCTGGATGAGATACTGAAGTCCTCAAATCTTGATTTAAAAAGACATCAACTTACAGAGAATCCACCACTTGCTCTAATTCAGACCAGCAAATGACTTGTGCCCCATGCTGCAGAGGAAGGCGAATCCCACCATTCCCCCCCCCCCACACACACACAGGGATTCTGCCAATCTGACTTGGGGGACAGTTCCTTCCTGACCCTATATATGGTGATCAGTTAGAGCCTGAACACAGGGGTAAGTCCCACTAAATTTGCATGTTTAGTGCTCGTTTCTCAGCAACAGTATCAGGGCTTGGATATATACCATTGCTTGTACTGGTGCAGACAATTGGGCACTAGATTTAAACTAACGTACACCATAAGAAAATTTTACAAAAAATCCCCTATCATTGTTCAGAATAGTGTAGCTCTACAAGTATGAGCGATAGTACGAGCCCTGGTGCATCAGCAGCTGGTATTCTTACCATAGGTTAATTGACTCCTGCTCAGTATAATGGATACTGTGTGTTAAAACTGACAGTAGGCTGAGCGCACTAGTGCTCCCAACATACAGGCACCAGTGTGGCTGCTGTAGGAAAATTTTTTACAAAATGTACGTCATATAAGCAAACTTCTACCTGGGTGAAACTGGAGGATAGTGGCAGGAGCAGTAGCTTAGGAGTTTTTCTAGGAGGCAGCAGTAAATGAGATCAGAGAAGGAACAAGAGCTGCTGAGACAACTGTGCAGGGCTTGAATACAATACTCTGATCAATGTATTGTGTATATTTTAAAGGCAGTCAGACTTTGAGAAGGGGTATTAATCCAAAGTTCTAATCTCTTAAGCTGTTCATTACTTTGACAAAACCTAGCCCCGCTGCCCTGTAATTCACAGCTGCCTGTTTTGCTCTGGAGCTGAATTTTTTTTCTTTGATTTAGGAGAGCTGTGGCTGTTTGCCCGTTTTACAATCAGTCTGAATATGTTGCAAGTAACTGGGAAGTAGAGGGTCACTGGAAGACACTGTGTTGTTTACGCAAGTACAGTGAACTTGGTTCAGTGAAGCCGAGCCCAAATTCCTCAATAAGTCAGCATTGTGGCAGTTTAGTGTTAAAAACATTTGACACACAAACCCGTCTAACCTGAATTTCTTGCCTTTGTGGAAATATAATTCACAATATGCCATAAAGCAACTCCTGTTACTGTCAGAGATGGTTACACATGTAGTGACCTCAATCTATTTCCTCTCCTGCTTGCTAAGGGCCAGATTCTGCTACTGTTAATCATGCTGTAGCACCTTACTCCAGAAGGAGTCTCACTGAAATCAGCATGTCAGAATCAGGCCGACTGCAATTACATAGTAAGCTATGGGCACTGCAAAATTGCAGATTGGGTTCAGTAGTTGTCATGCTATTATACAGTTCCAGGTTTTTCAGACCTCTCCACTGAAGAGCACAGTTGGTTTCACACCAGGAAATCCCACTTCCCAAAGTGCAACAAAGGTTTCTAGAGCAACACAACCTAGCAAGAGGAAGGAAGTTCCATAGTCTAATTTTTGTTGTGCTGCTTTATTCCTTTCTTTGCAAGCTCAGACAGATCTGACAGCAACAGAGAGCAGCTGGCTAGATAACTGCAGGGAAATGTAAGACAGATGAATTTGGCAGCATAAAGTGAAAGACTGTAGGCTTCTTGCGATTTGTGTCCCACTTTGTAATGGCCAGTAAATGCATGACCATTTTGGCAAGCTTCTTACATTTAGCCTGTATTCACTTATTGCTGCAAAGAATGGGGAGCAGAGGTAAGAAGAGCCTTAGGGACTCAGTAATTACTTTCAGAAGTAAGGAGGTGCAGCATGTTCGCTACCCTACAGGTTTGGGCTCCTGAAGCTTCAAATTTAACTGCAGTGAAAAGTTTACTAAACTTAGTCTGCCCTCTAGTGGTTAATGAAGTGATCATTACTACTACATGCATATTGAAGGACTAGCTCTGCATAGCACAGAAGCAGACACTCTATGCTGAAGTATTTAATATTTTTCAAATTCTGCATTAGAATTATTTACTTAGACTCATGAAAAATTCTTCACTTCACATTTACCACCCTGGAGGTTTTAAAATATGCAGTGAGATCTAAAATACCATCTGCATCAAACAGTAAATACAACAGTGGTGTTACATGCATCACTGGCTAGAACCAACAGTTTACAAGACCTTCAGTAACTTTGTTGAATTCCTTGTTTAAGGTGATGTCATCATATAAAATTAACACTTAGATTTCCTAGTCCAACATCATCTGAAGATAAATTCTGTACTTTCTCTTCCTCTAAGACTATTTAGATTTTAGGAGGCTCAGTGCTTGAAGTGAGCAGGATCCAAACTACAGCACTTTTCCAGAAAAAATAAACATTTAGTCTTTTTTAATGGAGTAAGACAAAACAGTACAAAGACTGAATTAGTAAGTAGTAAAAATGTAGATTTAATAAAAACAGGCCATTTTATTTGGTCTGGTCTGTTTTATATGTGTTTGGAGAGGTGGGGTAGTACAGTACCTGAATTTCCTGGAGGCACTGGTTCAGTGCCTGACATACAAGGTAGATAAAATGAGTTCTATGCAATCTTGTGTATACGGGTGTTAACTTGTGATATGAAAACTGTCTTCCCTGGATGGACGTTAAAAATCCTATGACACTTTTATACAGCAAGGTTTTGCCTCGGTGTTCTTGGGCAAACTTTTCCCTCCTCCAATTTGTTCCCATTTTCCAAACACAGGATGGAGGTATTTGTTTGCTGTGTGGATATATTTTATAAACCACTTTAAGATGAAGAACTACAAATTATATTTATGACTTATCTTACATTGGGGAGCAACCAGCTGGTTAAAATGCCCTTTTGAAATGCCAGCATTCAGTTGGATTGCAGACACAATGTGCAGTTATGCTCCAGGAAGTGATATCCGATGGACAGCCATCAATCCCTACAACCTTGCTATAGAAAAGTTACATGTAGTTCTGATTTTTAAAACACTGACCTGCCTGATCATTAGAATACGGATATATGGCCTACTAGTAATAGAGGTCTGTGAATCCTTTCTATAAAAGAGTTCCTTTGCCTGTCAGCTTGGTGATGGATTGGAACATAAATGTTAAATGGCATCTCTTCATAAAATTGCCATTGCAATGGTGGATGGTTTGAAATTGAAGAACTTCAGCTTTACTTTTGTTACTTTGTGATAGACAGATGAGTCAGTTATCCAAATGCTGTTCCTTTGCTTAAAGTCTATGCCATACAATTTTATTTTTATTTTATTTTATTTTTTTTTTTTACAAGAGGAGGAAGATGGTCAGCCTAGAAGAACTTTTTCATACAGTTTTAGCTTTAGAAAGTGGGGTTAGGTAAGACAAGCTGGGAATCATAGGATTTACTTCCCTTTAAAAAGTCAGTCGAGGCACACAGGTTGAACAAGTGTCTCCTTAAATATGATTTTAAAAACCTTGTTTGATTTAGATTAGATCCAGCAAATAAGAGCCAATTTTTTTTTTTTTTTAAACAGGAGCCTGAAGTAAGTTTGCCAAATGTATATTTAGGGATCTAATAAATGGCCTGGTTGTTTTTTTTTGTTTTGTTTTGTTTTGTTTTTTAAAAGAAAGTCACTCGGAGTTTGGAGATTTTTAAAAAAAATCTTGTCCACAGTTTTGTTCAGATGGACAGCTCCCATTCCGTGTGGTTGTGTGTCAAGCAGCTGGAATACCAAATACAATCTGTTGGTGCTGTTACCTTTTCTTCATCACAGCACAAGCAACACTGTAAAAATCTTTATGGTTTTTTCTTGCATGATCCACTTATCAAGTGCACTGTCATACTGAAAAAGCCATCTTGCTCAAGCTCTGAAGTACACTAATTAAAGTGAATGCTTCGTATACAAAGGAGGGCTTTTTCTGTAGCCTCCCCTGAGGAGAAAAGCCCAATATGATCTCTCTGTAGTTTAAAATGCATTAGTTCTCCCTCCAGCCCCCGCCATTTGTACAAATACATTTTAAGCCAATATTTAATTCACTCACCCTTTTCTTCCTGCAGGTATTCTGAAGTTTGTTGAAATTACCGTCAACATTCTAGTGCTGATCTGTGTTGGAGCCTCCCATGCGGCTATTTCTGGCTATGGTTCTATGGGAGGTTTGGGAACGGGCTCTTTCAACATTGGTTCGTTTTACAGCCCATTTGAAGGAACTGAGTTCCAGGAGGTGCGAGACTTGGACATGCAGTACAGCCAGATGAGAGCTCCTTGTGTGTATGGGGGAGTAGCCTTCAGCCTGACATTAGTAGCACTTACACTCCTGTTCCTCATCGTTGGGGCAAAACCCATTGATCAACTCTCTGTGAAGATGCTCGTGGCAGAATGTGCCTTTGATGCACTGGCTTGTATGGGGTATATTGCAGCTGTTGGCCTTTACTTACACTTTATCATCCAGGTGAACGCCACAGACACATGCAAGAAGAGGGAAAGACTGTATGCGCGCCGTGGATACACCTGGATGAACTGCGAGGTTCAGGGGGGTGATGCAGCTGTCAGTCTGTTTGGCATTGTTGCTGCTTGTTTGTACTTCCCAAGTTTTGTGATCTGTGCACTCACCATTCGAAATGTACAGGCCTTTCGGAGCCGGATGACCAGGACTCAATACAGCCTTGAGAACTGCTACAGTGAGAGAGAATACCAAAAGGACTACAGAGGCCATGAAAGCACTCACAGTGCACAGGCTGTAGCAACACTGGTGTAGAATCTGTCATGGAACTCAGTGCAGTGGCAGAGAGCATCAGCTCCAGTGATGGGCAGGCACTGGATCTGATATTTTTAGGGTTTTCTTTAAATACAGAGCATCTGTATCATACGGAGCATAGTGTACACATGTACAGCATTAATTGTCAATTTTATGATGGACTAAAGTCCTGAATGTAATAAAATTTACTTTGTCACAGTAAATTTTAATTTTAGATGGTTACACCAATTACTTAAGTCTATTTTCAAACGTAAATATATATTTGGTTTCAACAGTTCAGCTCTGCTCAGAGCAGGTCCAACTGACTCTAGTAAACACCAGCATGTTAACATTGGGGGAGCTGAACTAGTTAACAATGGTGGGAATTTTTTTTTTTTTTTTAAGTTTCCTTTGGATAGATATAACTCCAGCTAGGAGTGTGGGAATTTCATTTCTTCTTCCCCTCCCGTTGGCCAGCCAATATAAGAAGTTAATAATCTATGAACACTTGCAGCTAATGGATTTAGGCCCCTATTCAGAAAGGTACTTAAGCACATGCCTAACTTTAATTTTGACTTCAGTGGGTCTACTAACAAAGATAAGAACGTTTCTAAGGATCACACTGAATCAGGGCCTAAACTACAACTCAGCTTCCTTGCCTGGGTTGCTACCATGCTACTAATCTAGGGAAAGGCTTTAAACTCCCACTGTTGATCCCAAGTCACCCATATTAACACACCCTGATCCCACTGCTCCCTGAGGAATTTTGCAGACAGACATTAACTACAGTTCCAAACATAATGGTTTTTTATGTCCATGTAATTCTGAACCTAGTGGAGTTAATCTGAATTTACCCACTGAGAGACATCAGAACTGGGCCCGATAGATCTGAGTCAGTATTCCCCTGAATGAAGGAGCAGTTTGCAAATTTCAAAACACAGGAATGAGGAGATGAATGCTAGACAAATACATACTTACACTTGAACATACTTACTTCTCTTGGGTATTAAAAACAGCTTTTTCCCCCAGAGAAAAGCTGTAACAGAGTGACAAACACATATGCCCCTCCAACATCTTTGCATGAAAAGCTCTGATGCACAGCAATAATCAGACACTCCCTGAGTCAGGAAAATCATTGTTTAAGAAAACATCTTCAAAAATCCTCTGTTTGAAGCAAAGCAAAGAGATCACTGTACAGCACAGATGACAGAGAAAGCAAAAGCTTTGTTGAATCACATCATGATTTATGTCAACACGTGGAAAAGGCTATTATGATCCTGGCTGTGCTCTTTGCTTTCAGTTTTGCCTGCATGAGAGTCATTATTCAGATGAAGCCCTCTTTTCATACTGGAATAGTTTTTTGATATGCACCCCCATAAATTACAATATAGTGATATTTGATGTATAGTTCATACAAACAAGATGTTAATATTAAGTTCTGGACTGTGCAGATGTGTTTGAATGGACTTTGCAATAATATTTAGCATTTATATAAAACTGTATGTGTTCAAAGTACTGAACAGATGTTAAGTTAAACCTCAGAACACCCCTAAGAGGTGGATAAATGTAATCCCCATTTTACAGACTGGGAAACATAGGTGAAGTGACTTAACCAAGCCCCTCAATAAATCTTCCAGTGGCAGTAGGAGGATTACAACTCAGAACCTCTTAACTTCCAACCCTGTCCTTATTGCTCCAGACCAGAATGCCTTCCACTGGTGTTCTGTGTGGGCATAACAGTCTACCACTGGCAAATCAATTACTAGAAATAATAGCAACTCAGTTTTGCACTTGAATCACGATTTTCTCAATTTAAGGCTGCACAAGCTCTCTGAAGTCTGCTGCCCCATTGTGCATATAAACTGTGGTACAAACTGTAGTTACATGATGATATTCTATACCTTTTAAAATTACACACAAAAAATGTTAAGAAAACAAAGGTTGCACTTATCAAACACTGGCAAGTTAGGAAATGCCACAACTGAGGTCACCTATACAACCTTAATTTGATCTTGCTCTGCATATGTACTATGACACTACACTCTTTAAATCACATACTTTTTTGTCCATAGAATCACTGCCTTATTCGGTACGTAGAATGGACAGTGTTCACTGAAGAAGCAGCTATTCAATAGCTTGTTTTCTCTTCATGCAAATCTATGGCTTCATGGGTTAATTACGGCACACTCAGTTCTGTCTCAGAGCAGGCATTAAATAATTTCCTCATCAGCTTTTGTATGGTGCTTATCACTGCAGTATTCAAGTGCTTCACAAACAAAATTTATTTTCACAATGCCCCTGACATGAGGTGGTATTATCCCCATTTTACAGATAGCAAACTGAGGTACAAAGAGCTTAAGGTCAAAAAGTATTCACTAATTTAGAGATACCTAGGACCTGTTTTTCCCAGAGTACTTTATATAGCACTTTATATGTTCCAAGCACAGTTCACATTGACTTCACTTGAAGCTGTGAGCATTTAGCACTTCTGCAAATCAGATCCCAGGGTCTCAAGCCTGGCACCCAGAAAATGAGGAGAACACAAATAGAGACCACCCGTGAAAAGTTTAGTTTAAGCAACTTACCCAGCATCACATAGGAACTCTGTGGCAGAGGCACAGAACTCAGTTTTCCAGGGCAGCATTCAACTGGCTTAACCATGAGACCATCCTTTTTCTTCCTGCAACCCTTTACGCTACACATCTTCTGATTTCTGAAATAAATGAAACAGGGGTCCTACACACAACAGTCTCCATTACACAACTCTGATTCATCCCTGGAGCAGGTCCACCTGTGCACTGAATGAATGGATCTTGTGAGGGAAAATATAATAATGAATTAGAACTATCATAATGTATAATCACAAGAGGGTCGAGTTAAGATTGCACAAGCAACCTTAAATCTGGTATTTCCTAACTTTGACAGCTTGACTTTGCAACATTATTATTTTAACAGATTTTTGTATGTAATCTAGGGTTTGGTTTTGTTTTTAAAACAGCAGCAAATTTCATCATGTGGCATCATACTGACACTTACATGGGTCACCAGCAGTGTTGGAACATTTAGGTCTGCCACACAGACCTCTATCACTTGAATTAATGGAGTAAATTATGGCAGTAGTTGGTCCATGCAGAGGATGACAGCCTACACTAACAGGGAATGGGACACTTTGCCTGTGGTTTTCACAGCTGTTTGCTGAGAGCAGAGGAATGGTGAGACTCAGGAATGAGGGTTTCACTCCAGGCTCTGGAGGAGTCTGCGGTCTTAGCAGATCTATTCCCTTTCCTCCCTGCAGTATGAACTTTATTCCTTGTACCCTCTTGTGTATTCAAATGCTTTCTCTTCCCCACCTCAAGCTCATTGTCCCGGACCCATTCTCCTCAACTAGCCAATGCCAGTCCCTCATTCCAGTCTCCCTGCCCAGCCACTTCTAATCTCCTTTCTTCTGGCTCCTCACCTCATCCATCTCTCCCAAGCCCTATCTTCCAGTCATCTCACCCATTTCCATGTTTCCTATCCCCACTGGCTCAGTCCCAATCTCCCTCCCTGTATATTTATGACTGCCTACTGTTATTTTCACTCCCTACATCTGAAGAAGTGGGTCATAGTCCATGAAGGCTTATGCTCTAATAAATTTGTTAGTCTTTAAGGTGCCACAAGACTCCTAGTTGTTTTTGCTGAAACAGACTAACATGACTAGCACTCTGAATCATGCAATCTTGGTATCCCCCCTTGCCTGGCTACTTGTCCCTCTCTTTGCCCAGCCAGTCCCAGTCTCCCATGCATGTCAACTCCTTACCAGATCTAGCTCCTCTCACCTCCTGCCCTCAGCCAAACTAGTTCTCAGTCCCAGTCTCCTTGCCCAGCTAGTTCCAACTTCAGATATGTTTGGCAAGTATATTTTTCCTTTTTCATATTGATTTCACTGTCCTTGTCCTGTTTAGCAAAAGATTTTTTCATTCAATACATTCATTGTGCTAAGGTCCACAGATACATTACAATGGGTACAGCAGCCTGCTGGCAGCTTTGGGGCAGAACAAGACCTGTCAGTCACTCCCCAGTGCCCAGCCGCTCAGGCAGGCCTCCTTGCTGCAGAGCTTTTCTCAGAGAGAAACTCCAAACTTTTTCAGAAGTTTAGACTAACAGTTTGGCTCAATGGTTATAATTCCCTGCTGTGACCCCAGGCTGCATTTGATTTTTTGGAGGGTGACTGTCTCCTCAGCTCCGCTCTCCCTTCTGAGGTATTTGTGCAATGGCTGGTGCTCATGCATGCTTCACAGAGAAAGTCAGACAAAGAAAAAAAGAGGGCTGAGGATGAATACTATCAGGTACCAGCTCTCATCTCAGAATATTAACAGAAGATTATAGCCACAAAGGAAAATGAGTGGTGTCTCAGAAAAAATCCAGTTCTTATTGGAATCTATTGAGAATGCTGATCTCATGACAGATGTACTTCAAAAAAACAGAGCTCCTATGAGACCTGTTCAGTATTTCTTGCTATTCCCTTGCATCACGTCTCTGCCAATGGATGTGATGGGATCAAGGCCCCATCATATATTCTCCACTCTCAGCCAAATGTAGACAAAATTTTTTTTTTTTTTTTTTTTTTTTTTAAAGGGATCCACCCTTTAGTGCATCAGGAAGAGTCAGCCTTATATCAAAATGCTAGCTGGGGTAATGCAGGGGCCTCATTCAGGTCTCAATTTCTTCTGGTACTTTCCCCCTGGATTGAAAGAGTGCAGAGCATCCACCAGTTGAAACACGATGATTTACTAAAGTTTCAGAGTGCTGTTCTTTCCAAGGATAAAAGACTTATTCTACCTGAGATCAATGTGTCTGAGGGAGTTTTACATAAACTTGGGGGAACATGATCATTCCAACTCAGGAAGAAAAAAAAAAAAACAAATCAATTTCTCCTGTCCTGGCCAGAGCAAAGTTTCCTATCTTTATGTGCACTCCACATCAAGAGTAAAGATAAATACCAAGATTTATTATGGCAGAAGTTAGATTAAGCAGAGTGGAATGTGTACCCAGAAATAACCCCACTCAGTCAACTTGGGGATCCAGTGATTGACATCTGCATCTAGAAACAACAGAAAGCTATATAGGCCTCTCCCTGTACCAGGACCTAGATTGTGAGGTGGTGAATGACCTCACAAAACTGGGCAATGTGTATGCTATATATGTCTTTCCACTGTTGCCCAGGACCATACAAAAGATAAGAAGGAGAGCATGGCAGTGATACTGTTTTTGCCTTTGTGGGTGAAGAGGCTGTGGATTTCAGGCAATTAACTAGCATGTCACAGAGGCTGTCTGCCATTGAAAAAAAGCAGTTCTTCATCTGGATTCAGACAGGTTACAAATGGAGGGACTCATCACTCTCATGGACTCAAAGTAACTCAACAAAAACAAATTCTGCTGGCTGGTGCAAAGCCCGTGGTTTAACTACCATGTAAAAGAAGTAAAACAGTCTTGAATTCCTCCAGGAGGGTTAATGTGGGTGTATAAGTATCCAAGCAGAAAGGTAAATCTCTATAATGTTTTAGTGTTCAGGGAAAGTGAGTTTGGTACAAATCCCAGAATTAAATGCTTCCTTAGGACATCAGTGCTTATTCCAGTCTAATAAAGGTCAGAAAACATAACCTTAGAATCTCATTCTGCTCCTTCAGCATCTACCTAAATCAAACTCCTGCACAAGATGCATCTACTTCCTTTCCATTAAAGCAGACCTCCCAATAGCTACTGTCTTCAGTCAGATGAATGTTTAAATTGGGAGCTCTCAGATGGCACCCAGTGTTGTACTTGTAATTTAGACATTAGTCCTCACAACAATCATAACATTAAATTTCCTAAGTAAATTCAATAAATAGTCTTCCTTCTGTTAAGCATCAAAGTCCTTAGGCGCACCGACAGTCTCAGGCACAGGAGTCATGTTTTCTGTATTGAGACCTACTAGGTGGCCACAGGGCCTTCATACTTTAAATATGTACCAGGTGAGATATTAGTGCCCAAGGGAGGATATATAAAGAACGACCAAGCTTCCCATCTGTGACAATCTCATGGCAATGAATCTGTGTGCCTTAGAACAATGAGTGAGAACATTCATCTGCTTACCTGAAAATATACCTTCTTTTGTGTAATAAGGCCCATAGCTGGAGATATATGGAGCATCCAGAGTAGAGATGGCAATTGGATTTGGTTTGTTGCCATGGTCTACAGTAAGAGAAATTGTGCTTTTTCCTCACTCTAGAAAAATAGATATGAATTATCCTGACTGTGGAGGTTAGTTCAAGAGAACTTCAGGAAGCAGGGTACTTCCCTTCTACCAGGGACTTGCAGGTCTAGCTCTTCCCTCAAGCTGCAAGTAGGCAGACATATCCTTGTAACAATCTTCCTGAAAATTGCCTCTCTGAGTAATAAGATCCATAAATACAGAAAAGTTTTCCCATTCTCTTTCATCAAGGTATGCATTTTAATAGTTGTCAGGATTGGAGTACTATACATTCGTTTCAATGTGTTTTGGAATAGTCTGCGTTTAATGTGGAAGAAGTACTGAATGCAAGCAAATAATTCTACAACACTAGAAATCACACAAAGTCTAGCATAAGACTCTGGATTACAGTCTGAATCACTGATGCATCTTTAAATGAAAATGTTTGTATAGATCAATGCATCAAAGAACAGTTTGATTGTACATGTGGACAAATGTTAATGAACAAAATGTATTTTGCTCACACTTGTAATCTTTCCCTTGTATTTAAGTTACTCTTTGTTCGTCTTGCTTTTCTTCTCTATTCTTTGTATAATTTAGTTTTACATATATACATAAACACATGTTGATGATTTGGTCTTTTGGTATTGCTTGATTGTATTTACTGCACTTTCATGAATTTTCTTTAAAATCTCAGATAAGTTATTAAAACAGAAATAGAAACCATGTTACTCATGACAGACACGACATTCATTGTTACGCATCTCTTCCATAGCATCACTCTAAGAAAGGGTGGCATTCAATGTATTAAGAAGCTTTTTGCCAGCACAGCATGAAAACTGTCACAGATGCTCTCCATCACCCAGCATAAATAAAACAGCCTCCTTGCAAGGTCTGTAGATTGTCAACACATTTGATGTGATTGGTTTTGGCATGTGACAATGCAAGACAAGCAAGTCAGAGGATGCCCTTCAATAATACAAATGGTCTAGATTGATTTATACTGATTCCATTTATACTTAGAAATGCAGCTGCTACTGGACTTTCAGAAGCTCTCATGGCATGTTGAGCAGCTTAAATGAGGAGAATGTGTACACAACCTCTGTAGATAATTAATTAGTTTTTCAAAAAGATTCTGAGATGCTCATGAGAGATACATAGGTAAGGGACACAGATGTTTTAAATGTGCTTTGTGTAACTCAATTAAGATTCAGATACGTTGTTATTCATATACAAGACCTTCCTTTTAGTGATGAGTAAAATTGTTTAGACAACAGTAGATTCCCAAAAACTTGCTCTTCCTGTATTCCATACAGGCTTTCAAGTTGAGGTTGGATGAATATGAGCAAAAACAGTAAAAGTTCAGACTTGTCCATCTGCTCTTAATGCAAGTTGGAACCTCGACTCTTAAGCAAATTCAATATATGAAGTATCCTTAATTAAACATGAATTCCTATATGTATTATATATAACCAGTGGTTCTCAACTTATTTATCATTGTGGGCCGCATGTGGTTGAGAACCACAGTGCCCCCCACAAACCTCTATGCTCAGCACTCTCCACCCAGAACCCCCTCCACAGAGTGGGGTCAGGCATGAAGAGCTGGGCAGGGGGAAGAGACACCGATCCCGGATCCTGCTGCACGGGGGCTCCTAACCCCCACTGTGCAGGGCCAGAGAGGCTGCCAGGACCCGACCCTGCCATGCAGGATTAGGTGGCAACTGGCTGCCTGGAACTGTGTAGGGAGCCAGGGGGCGGCCAGGACCCCGCCCCCGCCTGCCCCACAGCATGACAGTTGGGAGCCCAGAGCCTGCCACTCCTGCTGCGCAGCAGCAGCCCAGGAGCCCGTCCGCCTTTAGCGCGCAGCTGAGCTGGCCCACAGCTGTGTGCTAATTGGGCCATATGTGACCCATGAGCCGCGGGTTGAGAACTGCTGATATGAGAATATAAATACAGTGTATATATGTATTATATATACACACACATTATGTTTAGATTCAAATGATAAGTTTTAACAAATATAGTACCATATCAGCAGCACCACAGAAGCCACTTGACGCTAGCTAAGGATCTGGCCCATGAAACCTCATATTAATGCACAGAAAAATATCTTTTGAAAATAAAACTGGATGTTAGCAATGCTTCTTGGCCACCATGGAGGGAAAAAACAGACACATTCAATTGATGCAGAGCATTTCTTTCCTTCCTTCAGAAAATGTGGAAACACACCTTGACTCTGAGATGGCCGGTAGTTATGTCATGTCCTTGAACAAGCTAATGGGGATTAGGTTCAAATTAGAATGTCTTGAGACAGCTACGCCCATTTCCTTTAATTTTTTAAAAATACGCTAACTTAGAGATCATACGGAAAAGGTTACTCACTTTGTGAAGTAACTGTGGTTCTTCGAGATGTGTCCCCCTATGGGTGCTCCACTTGGTGACTTCTGACAGTATCACCAGATGGAGGAGGGAGTTTCAGAATAGAGTCCATCATGAACTGGACAGAGACCAGTAACTCAAAACATTCACATGTGCTTAGGGAATTTCACAGGTGCAATAGAACAGTTAGTCTGTAAAACAAACTAATTTCACATAAGTCACTGAAAAGCCAAGACATGGCAACTATTTCCACAAGAGGCATTTCTCTCCGTTTTCAGTCCACGTGCGCCATAGCCAGGTAAACTAGTTTTGCACAAGGAGCTTCCTAGGGGGCTCAGCTTCTGAACAGGACAATGAGCCCGGAATACATTTGTTTTACAGTCAAGTCTCCCTCATCCTGAAGAAGGTTCTCAATAGTTCAAGAGACTGAGGTGGGGCTGGAAATGATTTATGAGATTGCTGTGGAAAGACTTCATTGCCCGAGGAACAATGATGTCCTGGGGTATAGGGGACACAGAAGCTCCTTTTTAAAATTCTGTCAAACTCCATGCAGGGACAATCTCTTTGCCTACGATGACGTCTCTCCCCTTTATGGAGCCTGCAGAATCATCCCTGCTACAGCTAATTTGTCCCTAAGGTTCATAAAATGAGAGTCCTATAAAAAGCTTTTACTTTCATTTGGCATGCGAGTATCAGGTTTTTGGTTTTGTTTTTTTTTAAATATACATCTCTACCCCGATATAATGCTGTCCTCGGGAGGCAAAACTTACCGTGTTATAGGTGAAACTGCGTTACATCAAACTTGCTTTGATCCGCTGGAGTGTGCAGCCCTGCCCCCTGGCGCACTGCTTTACTGTGTTATATCCGAATTCGTATTATATCAGGTCGCATTATATTGGGGTAGAGATGTATTTATTTTCCTAGAGGAAGAGACATCCCAGTGTCCAGGTCTGCTCTGTCACCACCCAATTTTTAATAAAAATGAACACAGTCCATATATTCCATATATTGTACAATGTATAAATGCTTACAGCAAGTGCACTTAATGTAAGTTTGTTTGCCAGAGCTGGTGTCTTCTTCCTTGGTTGTGGTTCTAATGAAAAAGCATTTTATTCATGAGTCACTGTCTCATACTTCTACAGTGCAATAGAATCATAGAACTGGAAGGGACCTTGAGAGGTCATCTAGTCCAGTCTCCTTTTTGTTTTGTTTTTGTTTATTTCCAAGGAACCCAACAAATACTATGTCTCAGAACACAGAATGAACCAAGAACTAAAGGAGCTGTTTCTTACAGCACTCAGGCTGCTTTAGTCAACACCAGACTCAAAAGCCCTGTCAAGCTTTTTCCAAGGTCACATTGTGCTTAGGTTCCTGCCTCTCCCTCTCTCTCTTCTCGTCTGCCCTCAGTTTGAGCTCTCTCCACACACACCCACCCACCCTCACCAATTATTTGCTGTCAAGATCCAAATTTCTTGCTCAAGATATAGTCAAGATCCAGACTCCAGAGAATGTTTTAATAAAACAATAATGGGAAGTAACAAGATTTTGGGGGTCAGTTCAAAAACATCTAGTGGTCCACATGTGGCCTGGGATCTGCCTATTGACTACCCTGACATATACCTATTGTCTTGGTAGGGGCTTATGGTTATAGTTATGTTAACTGAGGATGAATTCACACCTGTCAACCTCAGTTGGGTTTCAACTCAACCTGTAACAAAGTTTCACCCAGCTCATAACAATATTTATCTCCTTACAATCCTGTTAGCCCTGCAGGAGCCAACGCAAGTAGGGGAGGGAAAGATTGGCTGTTTCATCTTACCACCACAATTGTTACTTAAGTTCCAGTTACACTGGTGCAATCCCTCTGAAAACAAGGCTTGCAGAACCATAATTACTGGCAGTGGGGCTGTCGATTAATCACAGTTAATTCACGTGATTAAATCAAAAAATTAATTGCAATTAAAAAAATTAATCGCAATTTTAATCGCGCTGTTAAACAATAGAACACCAATTGAAATTTAATATTTTGATGTTTTCTACATTTTCATATATATTGTATACTGTGTTGTACTTGAAATCAAAGTGTATATTGATTACAAATATTTGCACTGCAAAATCATAAACAAAAGAAATATTTTTCAACTCAATTTATACAAGAACTGTAGTGCAATCTCTGTTGTGAAAGTGTAACTTTAAAATGTAGGGGTTTTTGTTGTTAGATAACTGCACTCAAAAACAAAACAATGTAAAACTTCGGAGTCTACAAGTCCATTCAGTCCTACTTTTTGGTCAGCCAATCACTAAGAGAAACAATTTTGTTTACATTTACGGGAGATAATGCTGCCTGCTTCTTGTTTATGTCACCTGAAAGGGAGAACAAGTGTTCTCATGGCATTGTTGTAGCTGGTGTCGCACGATATTTATGTCCCAGTTATGCTAAACATTCTTATGCCCCCTTCATGCTTCAGCCACCATTCCAGAGGACATGCTTTCATGCTGATGACACTTGTTAAAAAAAAGAATGCATTAATTAAATTTGTGACTGAACTTGGGGGAGAATTGTATGTCAGCTGCTCTGTGTTTTATCTGCATTCTGCCATATATTTCATGTTATAGTTGTCTCGGATGATGACCCAGCATGTTGTTCATTTTAACAAACACTTTTTTCTTTTTTTTTAAAACCAGAGCCACTTTTCTGAGTAGAACTGTTTTTTAAATGTTCAGTTTTTACTAGAGTTTCAATAAGCAACACAGAGAGAGAAATCCAGAAGAGAACTTGCAACCTAAGTCGAGAATAGTAGGATCTGCAGACACAGTAGTCTGAAAGCAACACACTAATGAGGGTGGGGTGGGGGCGAACAGCCAGTAACAGGTCATTGTTATAGCACAGGCTAGACATAGCTCTTAGTACAACCACTCAATCATCAGTTAATCTAGTTAATGGTGGCTGGTGCTTTAAATTTCTCCTACAGCAGAAAACATCACAAGTGCATTTACTCGGAAGAGATTTACTTGCTGAGAAATGCACCAATGCTTCCTTGTCAGATAACAGGCTTCAGTTGCATTTCAGCTATTACAGTATATGCAAGTCTTTCAACACGGCATACTCTACCGTTAAGTTTCCAGCTACTTCTTGTTGTGTCTGTTTCTTTTACACATGAAGGTAATAGATACCCACTGGAGAACGATGAAATATAGTGTCTCTTCCATTTAGCTCTTCACTCAGTCATAATCAAGATGAAAGGCTATCACTTGCTGAACTTGCTTTACAAACTAAAAGCAGAGTTGGTAGAAGAGGTATGTGAACTAACTGCATGGGAATTTCAACTCTTCACCTAACAGAGGGAGTTCCAATGGCTGAACTCAAACAAATGAAAGTATAAATAAGCTAGGAGAAAGAAGGCATGGATTAGTCATCTGAGCAGAAGACTTGCAGCAAGGAACTTCTGAATTGTTTCTACAGCACCTAAATGGGCCCCAGTTCTTCACTGAGACTCCTAAGCACTACTCCCGTAAGTTAAG
This sequence comes from Chelonoidis abingdonii, assembly GCF_003597395.2. Taxonomy (NCBI): domain Eukaryota; kingdom Metazoa; phylum Chordata; order Testudines; family Testudinidae; genus Chelonoidis; species Chelonoidis abingdonii. The sequence continues at coordinate 174,524,841 of NC_133770.1, read as the reverse complement.
AAAATTTAGAAAAACAAGGAGTCCGGTGGCACCTTAAAGACTAACAGATTTATTTGGGCATAAGCTTTCAAAAAACCCCACTTCTTCAGATGCACGAAAACTTATGCCCAAATAAATCTGTTTGTCTTTAAGGTGCCACCGGATTCCTTGTTGTTTTTGTGGATACAGACTAACATGGCTAACCCTCTGATAAGAAAATTTAGGTTTTCCTCTCCATTTTGATTGAGATGTGTGAAGAATTTTTTCCATGTAATAGCAGTACACTTTTTTCTAACATTTATTAAATATAGCATTATACTATTAGCATTGTAAATGGATTTGTGTCACAACATGACCTTCTCCAAAACTCAAGTAATCAAGCACGCATGCACACACCCACCCACATAGCACATCCCAAGAGCCTCACTACAAGGGAAGTGAGTTGAGCAATCAATAGACAGAAATAATTAGTCAAAGTATAGTGCAGTAATCCTGCTCCAAAATAAGCCATTTCAGTTCTCAAGAGGAACAGCACAGAGGATAGGAGAAGGAAAGAACGAGTGGCAGAGTAGGCCCATCCAACAGCCTTTCACTTTGGAAAACGGAATTCTATTCTGACTTTGGGGGATACAAAAGAATTGCTTTGGACTGAATTTTGGTTACTTTAACCTGGCCCATTACTGTGTACCTGTGCACATCAGGGACAATAATGATTTGTGAAGTACTGCATACATTTTCAAACACTTCACTAGCTAGTGCTCACTACACCTCTCCGCTAAGTACAAAAGAAAGCATCTTTGTCTCCATATCAGAATATAAGATGACACACAAAGGGTCAACACCACAGAAGAGGTAGACTTCCTAAACATTTACTTAAATAAAATTCTTTAAAATAAAAGTTTAGGTGAATTGAGCACGGCCATACAGGAAATCCACTGCAGGTTTGGAATTAAAATTCAAGCGTCTCTATGATCTAGATCCACAAGCAGATCATGTAAATTTCTCTACAGCCAGCCCTGCAGCTTCAACCCACTAAAGCAAAGGTCCACAACTGAAACAACACAGTGACTGAGGGAAGAGGAATGTTGGCAGAGGGGTCTGTGAAGACTTGTTAAAAATCTAACTGCGTTTGAATTTATTTTTTTCGGTGCGAAATTCAGAAAGTTGGTCAGAAATTCCTTCCACAACTCAGTATATCCCATAATCCACAGTGGCCACAAGGATCTGTAGATTTGGGTGGTGGAAGTCCCTTCCAGAGGCAGTGGGGCCAATATATTTCCTCTCAGGCACAGGCAGGAAAGGAACAGCAGAAGAGCTGTCTCAGGACTGGAGACATGGCAGAGCAGGGGGATATGACGGAGGGGGAGGCTTTCCCTTCCTTGCCCTGATATCCCCTAAATCCTCATTATTTCAGGGTTTTGGTACTTTCCCCTGACCCTCAGGTGGTGAGGGGAAACCCCCTGGTATCTACTTTCTGGTTGCAACCCATTAGTTGAGATGTCCAGTTTTATACCATTAAGCCCTCACTTGCATTAGCCCATCCAAAAGTACTGCTGAAGTACACCAAAACAACAGCCCTCTTACTTACAGATTTCTTTTGTAAACCTGTACCTATTTGCAGTACCATCATGGAAATTATATATGGGAGAGAGGGCACTACTAAGTCATCTTTTGGGAGAGGAAACTCTGGCCTAAGTTAAAAAATCCCCACTCATCAACTGTCTTATTACCAAATGCTACAAAAACAGATCCAACTTGGTCTTTTATTTAAGACATTACAGCCTACAGTGGCAGGGGGATGGAGTGATCTGGTGGTGTTCGTCACCGTGCCTTTAAAAACTTCTATTTAGGATGTACATGTGTATGACAAAAACAGCACTCTGAATGCATTAAAAGATCTGAGAAGTCAGCCACACACAAGAATCTTATTTTCCATGACTGGTAAAAAATAAACACTAAATTACTTTTAGTAAGAAAAATTATCGGAGATTAAATGAATCCCAAGCTAAAATAGACTTCAAATCTTTCTGGATGTGGCTGAATCAAAGGGCTTGTCTAGATGAAAAATTAGTGTGGAAAAATCTGGCGTCTAAATCACTAGCCTGCTGCGCACCAGAAGTTCCTTAATACACAGTGACCTACTATGCTTTGGAACAAAAGTAGGTCACTGCACACTAGGGAACATTCAGTGCACAGCAGCAAGGTCCACATGGACAGCTAGCGTGCAGCACTCTGGAGTGGTGTAGAATTTACAGCTAACTTGCACATAGTGTTTCTGTAGACATGCCTTGCTTGGCCATCTCTGTCTCTCCACTGGATATGTTATTCATTTAGATGATATTCTAAGGACAAGTAGTCGCTACTGGGAAACTTTTCACAAAGTGACCTTCAATTGTATGTGCACAGAACTGCATACGCAATTACTATACCCTCATATACAAGTTGAGTAGTTAGACATCTATTCAGTTTGTGTGGAGATGCAGTTATTGTGCTTACAAACCAGATGTGTATAATCTGTAAACAAACGAGTAAGATCAGATGAAGATCACTAAAACTGTTGTCCTTTCAGCACTGCTATTTCTGTGCCACTTCGACAAGGTAATTAGTTCGAGGGGCAAGAGACTGCATCGATACAGATACAGTTGGGCTCACGCTGAAAGCAATAAATCATCTAAAGAGATAAGAAAACTCATTTCATTACTTAGAAATGAAAAAGATGATGTGATTTAAAGAATCACCCTTGAAACAAACTAGCAGAATTCCTATGATCCATCATCCACAATAAAATGCATTATTTAAGAGCTATTTGACAGCAGGCAAGATGAAATATTTCTCTTTAATGCCAAAAAAAAGGTTTGCATATATACTGTAAACAAATGAAGTTATTTTTTCATACACGCACTAGTTTGTTTTATATTAAAGGTATTTTCTGTAAAACAATGGGGACACCATCCACCTTTCCAGCACCAGCCTTTCCCCTTTCCAGACATGCATCTCTGCCTGTCTCAGGTTTCTCGTTCTGCATGTTTCAAAGGCCACATTAAGTTTAATACTGTCTGCTTCTCAAGCACCTCTTTTTCTCAATTTCTGATCCCATTAGAGCTGGGCTCATTATTCACTGAAAATTTCCCTTCTTTCTTGCTGATTTTTATTAATTGGCTATTGTTCAAAGCACACCACCTATATTTATGGCTTTTCTGGGGGGGGATCATCACTATGGCATCATGATGCCTAGCCAGCTTGGAGAATTTAGGCCTAGAAGTTAAGTGATTTCCCCAAAGACACCCAGGAAGTCTGTGGCAGAGCTAGGAACTGAAACCAGGTCTCCCAAGTCCTAGTCCAGAGCCTCCACCAGAAGAATGCCCATCCTCTCGTTTATTTAAAAGTGTTTTTGAAAGATGATGGGTTTAACATCATCCACAACCCTGCTGATGTTTTTCAGCATGCTCTGGAGGGCCAACTGGAAGGATGAGAGAAGACTTCAGTCTCTATGGTTCCATTCAATCTTTGGCATCTCAGGCTTGCCAGGACAGCAGCTGGAAGTGCACAAACAAATCCCTGTCTCACAAGAACAAGAAATCCAAAATACACAGTTTCTCAGCCAAATCCTGGCATTATAAGACTACAGAAGCCCTTCCAGTGAACTGACCATCACTCACCTTAAAGTAGGTGGTAGGTAGAGGACAGCAAGATTTGGTGGTCTGTCAATTTTGCCTGTCTTTATGCTACCATGTATAGGCATAAAAAGAAAATGCTAAAAAGGTATTCCCTGCAAGAAATAGCTAACATTTGGACTGAACTTCTCCTTTATTTTCATCCTCTCTGAAGGTGAGGAAGGAGAACATTCTGTATGAAACCCAAAGAAGATGGGACACAGAGGAGTATATGGATTATTGAGGCTAGGGTCAGACAGACTCATAAGAAAGAATCCTCCATTTTGTCCCTCGTATCTGCACCCAGCACATAAGTATCAACTGACATTAATAAAAGAGGAAATCTCACTCACCATTATGTTATCTATGTAATGTTATTTCACAGAAGCATTTTAGACTAAACAGAAATAGAAGAACAATTCAAGCTAGTCCTGCTTGACAGAGCAGCAAGGGCATTATTGTGCTGGTAACAGACTCTGCACTGGAGAAAATTCTCATTCCTAGGGTGCAGAGAAGTTTTACAATTACTCAGGAAGCCCTAACTTGTACCCACTTGCCCAGGCCCTTGCATAATCTTTGTTCATTAGCACCTTTAGACTCAGGCAACAATTGAAAAATCTCAGTTTGTGCCAAGGACATTAAGACTGATTATTTGGAACAAAATGAATCACTACCAGTCCATTTTCGGATTTCAGAACCATTTATCAAAGACTTAGGCAAGTAAAACTCTGGAGAAAGTTGTTAATCTAGTCTCTATTTTAATACTGTATCTTATGGCTCTTCCAGAACAAGTCATTTGCTCCCATTGTGGAGCTGATTCTGCAGTAAATTAACATACTCCCACAGCTGTACATGTCCCTACTGATCTCATTAATGATACCAATGGGACTACAAACACGTTCTGCATTAGAATCACAGTAGGCAAGCAGTGTGAATTCGTATCTGTCAAACTGAAAATCAGTACTTTCGTATTTTCCCCCCAAATTCCCCACCTCTTAATTGCCTGTAGTATTCTTAGAGGGAAAGCTAGTCAAAAGCTGCATTAAAGGAAATCTCTCCTTTTTGCCATCAGGTCCTGGAGCAGACTGGGAAGCCTATCCCGTATTATGCTCCTGTTACAAGATGTTGACTCAACACAGCCTCAGGGAGGTACGTCATCTGCTATTAAAATACTGATCCATCCATCAAAGCCAAAATAAAGCTGATCTGCAGAATTCAAATGAAAGTGAGATTGAGAAGACAGAGTGTCACCACTTCTCAACTAAAGCAGGAAAAAAATTATTTTTTTCTTGTTACGAAAGGCAGAACTCCCATTAAACTCAAATTGTTCAGACTTATCACCCCCTCTCTCTTCTCTGCCCCAAACGACCACTCTTTACCATTTCTAACCTGCCATTTTTCTCAACTCCTCCATCCTTCTGAAGGAGGGTGGTGGGGTCTGAAGTTAGACCATAGGTGGTCCTGAGTCTTCCAATATCATTAATAGTATTTTGGAGAAAGAGCTGACAGATGATTGCTACTAAAAGAAAAAAGCCAATAGAAATTAAATGCAATATTTCTCTGCTAGAGAATTTGAGCCCCTTTATAAAAGAAATGTGATTTCATTGCAGAAGTACCTGATAATTTATTTTTATAGCAGATTTCTATATTTGCAAAGTTTAGCTTTGTAAAATTCTCCAGTTTCACAGAACAATTTAAACAGAGCTATTTAAAAAAATAGTGTGCACTATCCAGATGAACCCAAAGAATTCCAAGAACTTTTGTGCAGGAAATACATACATCCAGCTGCTCAGACATAAAAGCAGACTCATTATTTGTAAATTTTGTATTTATTATAACAAAAGTTATGACATGTTCATTTGTGCATTCTGCTTTAATATAACTCTTGGTATGTAAATGATCTACAGTAAAGGAGCTCTATACAATCATGCTGGTTGTGGCAGCAATAAGGAACACAAATAAGATGTGCCTGTAAAAGTAAAAGGAAGAAAAACAGAGACCAGAAAAAGAGGCTGTTTTCTATGGTTTAAGAACCACCTAAGTTTGTAGGTAATTTGTACAGCCACTCAGTATGAAAACTATGGCCCAAAGAGTCAAGAAAACAGAAGTCAATTCAGGTTGTGTCCTTATGCCAAAACTACAAAACATTTTAAGCATCACTATACAACACAGATCTATTTACAGTAATTTCCCAATCAACTGTTCTCTCAGAGAAAATTAGTGAATCTCAGTGACTTAAGTCATCTGAAAGAGTAAAGCAACTCCTAGGAGTTAGTCTCCATATTCTACAAATCTCTGTCATTTTCAAGACCAAAAAAGCCTTTTTCTTTCTCAAAGAAATACAGTATTACAACATTACGTAATCATTGAGCACTGGCATACTGCCCTGCTTTCCAAACAAACAAAAAAAAAAAGAGCCATTTAAAAAAAAATTACATCATGTCTCTCTGCAATATATTAAACCTTTTATTTTTTACACTTGATATGTTAAGGGGAAAGTTAACTAGTTTAAATCTTATTGGTAAATCATCTCTAGAACAATGTCAGTTGATATTAAAACTAACAAACAGAAAGAGAAGCTGCAGTTATCTGTAGTGGCAGGGTAAGGAAAACAAAATGTAGTAAAATCCCTGCAGTAATGTGAGCCCTATTTGGGTCCTGCACTCATGTCTTCTTGTCCGTTAGTTTATTTCTGAACAGTATGCACACAGGGTCATAGTGGTGTATCGTAATAGTCTGGCAGCTGATCCATCTGATACTGCCGCTGCTGCTGCTGCTGCTGTTGTTTCATAATCTCCTTGACCTCTTCTTCGAGCTCTGGTGGAATGATGAATTGGTCATCTGGATCTGGCTGAGCTGGGGCTGCAAAGTAGCCCCCAGTTTTTCTGAGAGGTGCATCAGTTGCTACTTCAATCAAGTTATGGCTCCTTTCCTGAGGAGCCACAGAACCATTGCCCCGTCGGCGCCCAATTGTACCAGTGCTGGAGTAATCTGCTTTCCTGGAAAGGCCTGTTTCATCCTCATTCGCGCTAATGACAATCCCTTCATCACTGGCTTCCACAGGCACTTGGAGCAACTGCTTCTCCTTTGCTCGGCTGCAGTGGATGTCCACCTCCACTTCCACCTGGCTGCCATTCGTAAAGACACCCTCAATTGGTTCCTCGTCATCACTGTCAAGGCCATTGTCAGAGAAGGCGCTCGAGAAGGTGGCGCTGGACAACTGCCTTTGGAAAGAATTGGACAGGCAGACTGGGTGAAGCATGCAGCGCTGTTCATTGGGGTATGCTGGGCTGTTCTCATTCATGGCTACCTGAGGGGGCTCATCAGAGGCTGTGGACCCCACCTCACTGCTCATTTCAGAGGTGGAGATCTCGCTACTAATCTCAGAGGCCATGCCGCTGCTGGAAGATGGCATTCCCAAAGCATCTGTAGGTCTGTCTTTAATGACTACGTTGACTGACTGGGGAAAGATGCCTGGGCTGGGAGGCGGGACTCCATTAAGTTCACAGCAGCAAAAGCTGTCTTCCGTCACATTGAGCTGAACCACCACCGCACTGATGCTGTCGTTGTAGCCGTAGCTCTGGGCCAAAGTGCAAAGCTTCTTTGCAGCTGCCAGTGGTTCAGGGACATTTCTGACCGCTTCCACCACCTCCTCGATGGAGAGGCTGTCCCACAATCCCTTGCTACCCAGAATGAAGAACTCATCCTGCGGAGTCAAGGTAATGGACTGGACATGAGGGCGGGGCACTACGTTTGGGTGAAGGAAGGTGTATCCCAAGATTCTTGTGGAATCTGTCACGCCATTTACTTTACCATCCTGAAATTTAAAAAAAAAGAGGACACGAAGTTGAGACTATACAAAGACAAAAATGCCTAGCATTTACATCTTACAAGCATTTTAGAAATGTCTATCTTCACAACATCCTGTGCGGCAGCTACACATCCCATCCATTTTATAGATAAGGAGCCAGAGTGATGAAGTTTTTTGGGAAAAACAGATGTAGTCTCATCATTTTACTAGAATCTCTGGAGGATGTTGAACAGAAGCTAATGAAGCTAGACATTTTAAAATTAGCAAGTCCAGATAACTTGCATCCAAGAATTTTGAGAGCTGGCTGAAAAGCTCAGGGACTGTTAATGTTGATTTTCCATAAACCTTGGAGCACTGGGAAAGTTCCAGATGACTGGAAGAAAGCTAATAATGTGCCAATTTTTAAAAGGGTAAACAGGAGGACCCTGATAATTATAGACCTGTCAGCCTGATGTGAATCCTGGGCAAGATAATGGAGTGGCTGATATGGGACTTTATTAATAAAGAATTAAAGGAGGGTAATGTAAATAATGCAAATCAAGATGGGATAATGGAAAATAGATCCTATCAAATTAACCTGCTATCTTTTTTTGATGAAATGATAAGTTTGGGTGATATGGTAATAGTATTCTCATAATATCCGAGACTCTGTAAAGTCTGTGACATGGCATTGCACCACAATAAATGGATTAAAAACTGGCTAGATGATTGGCCTAAAAATATAACTGAAAATAGGGAATCATCACGTGGATGTGTTTCCAGTGGGATCGTGTAGGGATTGGTTTTTGGCACTATGCTATTTAACATTTTTATCAATTACCTGAACGAAAATGGACAGTTTGCAGATGACACAAAAATGGGGGGCAGGGGAAGAGGAGGAAGAGAGAGAAAGTGGTAAATAATGAAGACAAGTCACTGATTCAGAGAGACCCGGATCAGCTGATGAACTGGACATAAGCAAACAAATATACATTTTAATACAGCTAAATGTAAATGTATACATCTAGGAACAAGGAGTGTAGGCCATACTTCTATGATGGGAGATTCTATCTTGGAAAGCAGTGACTCTGAAAAATATGTGGGGGGTCGTGGTAGATAATCAGTTGACCATAAGCTCCCTATGTGAAGCTGTGGCCAAAAGAGCTAATGCAATCCCAGGATCAAGAACCAGGGGAATCTCGAGTGGGAGCAGAGGGGTAATTTTTCCTCTAATATTTGACACTTGTGCGACCATTGCTGGAATACAGTGTCCAGTTTGGGTGCCCACAATTCAAGGATACTGATAAACTGGAGAGGGTTCAAAGAAGAGCCATGAGAATGATTGAAGGATTAGAAAACATGCCTTACAGTAATCGAGGTCTTTGAGTCTATCTGTTTAGCTTAACAAAGAGAAAGTTGAGGGGTGACTTCATTATCATTTGTAAGTATCAACAAGGGGAACAAATATTTAACAATGGACCCTTCAACCTAGCAGAGAAAGGCAAAACACAATCCAATGGCTGGAAGTTGAGCTAGAGAATTTCAGACCGGAAATAAGGTGCAAAATTTTGACAGTGAAAGGAATTAACCACTGGAACAACAGTCGTAGTGGATTCTCCATCACTGACAAGTTTTAATCAAGATTGGATGTTTTTCTAAATATGCTCTAGGAATTATTTTGGGGAAGTTCTATGGCCTGAATTATATAGGAGAAGAGATTAGATCACAATGATCCCTTCTGGCCTTAGACTCTATGAAGTGTCTTGCAAACTGCTACTCTGAGTCAGTGCAAGCACTGGATTAGGACTCCTAACTTCATGGCTCCCAGTCTCTTGCTTAGCTCACGACACCATCCTGTCTCAGTGGACTTAATACAAGTTACAGTTATGGTGTCACATATACACAGGTCTGTCTGTAGCACCCAAGAAGCTACTTGACAACATAATGGAGCATGTGATTGGGCGAATAAAAAAAAGGTAATGCTTTGGCTTAAGGCCCCCTGTAGAAACATTTCCCTGGTATGCACAATCACAATCCGCAGTAGAAGCCTGGCTGCTGCCCCTACAAGGCTGGGCCTGGCTCCCTGCTCCATGCATTCCGACCCGGCTTGTGGGGTAGCAACACCACTCAGGTTTGACCCCATGGTCCCTACATGGTGAGAGCGGCTATGGGACCAACCCTAAGTTGCACAAATGGGGTTGCAGAACCTCCTTCTTTGGGGGTCCTCTCAACCTGGGGGCCCAGTGAAAACCAGCCCTTTTACCACCCACCATCCCCCAAACCCCTGCAAATGGTACACACTGTGCATAAAGGTGTGGGGGTCACTGCTCTGCCTAATGGCTCATGCAGCTACTGTCTTATTAGCCAGTCAGATATGTCCCTCCACTTAAGGTATTTTATCTTGTGTATGACCCTCCCTGCCCCCACAAGTCCATATTGAACAATGGCTATAGGATCACAGTTATGGCTTCTCTCCTGCAGCTATACATTATTTATCTCAGGTCAGCCCTTTGAAAGGTACAATTTAAAAATGTTCTTTAAATTATGCATTCAAGTCAAATATGACAGAGTACAAGTCTGTGTTTTTCAATCAGCTGAGCTGTAGTGAAATGTTTTACATGCTCCAATTACTTACTACACTTCCTCTTAGATACAACATTTCCCAAGGGGAGAAGGAGTAATATCGGAGTGAGAAAACACCATTAAAAATGTGTATTTAAGAAATAAATCCCATGTACATTCAAATCCCACGATTCTGGCTTGGTTAGAATCTGAGCTGGGACGGTAAGGAGAGCAAGCATCTCAAGTGTTGTTGTGTTTGGTTTCCTGCCAGTCTTGTTGGGGATAAATGCAACCCTGTTAATTTAGAGAACCACGAAGGCAATGAATTATAATCATTTGGTCCAACTGATGCCAGCAATGGCCACTACAGAACAAATAACCAAAGGAAAGTTAATGAAGATCAGGAAAAGGTAAGCCTTTAAAGTGCCTCAGAACATAAAAACCTCTTTGACCTGTAGGGTTCCATATTCTATATAAACCTGACAGAATTGATAAGCCATCCAAGTATGTGAAATTGGTGAATCATTTTAAGATTTAAAGCAGAAATTCACTTCTCCTTCACAAAGGGACTTTGATAGCTCCCTGGTTATCTACAGTACGTGATGGAGCGGCTCACTTCAAGCATGTCACATTTTAGATTCTAACCCCCCATCACCTTTGCTTGGCAGGTTTAACAGATCTACGCATGTACAGCAGTAGGCTGAACATCACATTCTTAAGTAGGGATGTGGCAGACTAAAAAGAAAAGGACAGGCTTCTCTCTCTCTCTCTCTCTCTCTCTGCTTTCGATCAGTTCCCCACATGTATGTTCTGTGTCAGCTATCTGCCCTCTGGGTCTGTATCTTCCAAGGGAGGAGACTGGTTCTTTACTCTTTCAGCTGCTCACTCAACCTCCAGTCTGTGGGGGAGCACAGACTGGTTTCCCTGTGCAGAAGCTGCAGTCTCCCTCCTGCCTGCCAGAGCACAAGCCCATAGCTGGCACAATACATTCTGTCGTGAGACAGAAAAATGAGCCAGCTGTCTGTCAGCATCCTGGTTGGTCAGACAGCAGGAAGGAGCAGAGAAAGTCTCTCATGGAAGAAAAGACATCACACTCCAAGTTCTCTCTCAGCGCTTTCCCACCCACAAAGTGGATGGGGTCTTCATTCCTACTACAGCAATTCCTCTTCCAGGTAGAAGGTTGTTTTCCTCATCTTCCCCTGTTTAAGGCCATCATGCTCAGACCCTGGTGGCTGAGTATCTCTGCAGAACAGCAGCAACTGGACCAGGTGACAAAACATACTGGAAGGGGAAGATGAAATTCCAGCACAGTCGCACCTGTCTTTAAGATACAGGTTATTATTTATATAAGGAAATGCATTTGGTGTGTTGCTCAGAATTGTCTCTAGAGGAAGTTGCAGATTGTAACATTCCCTCCACCAGCACTACAGTTCTCTTACCTCTGTGATAATGGCCTTGTGCTGTTTAATCCTCTTTAGCTCTTCTTCACAACTCATCACATAAGACCTGGACAAAGGCAAAGGTTTTCCATTCCTACAGAGAACAGCTTGGCACTTCCCCACATTTGCTGAGGTTAATGTGAAGCATCCACCTGGGTCCGTGGGATCGTGTTTTATATGGCAAAGGACAGCAGAGCCTCCAAGTTTTTGTCCAGCAGTTCCAAGTTTTCTGGAATGTAAACAAAGCAATACTTGCTGTGTCATAGCTTTCCTACTCAGATCTGAACCTTAGAGTTCAGAACATAAGATGCTAGCATGAAACCTCCAAGCTTAATTACCAGCTTAGATCTGATATCGCTGCCACCAGACAGGAATTTCAGTGCCTGCCTCACTCTGGTCTCCAAAACCTTCCCTGGGGGACCCCAAGACTCAGATGCCCTGAGTCTCACAACAAAGGGAAATAACCCACTTCCCTTCCCCCTCTTTACCTCCTCCCAGGCTTCCCTCCCTGGGTTACCCTGGAAGATTACTGTACTTAAACTCCTTGAATTACAACAAAACAGAGAGGACAATTTCACCTTCCCCCCTCCTTCTTTTCCCTCCCACCAATTCCCTGGTGAGCTGCAGGCTCAATCCCCTTGAGCCCCCACTAGGAAAAAATCCAACAGGTCTTAAAAAGAAAGCTTTATATAAAAAGAAAGAAAAAAGACATAAAAATGGTCTCTGTATCAAGGTGACAATATACAGGGTTATTGGCTTAAAAGAAAACATGAATAAACAGCCTTATTCAAAAAGAAATACAATTTAAAACATTCCAGCAACTACACACATGTAAATACAAAAACAAATAATAAAGCCTATTGTTTCTCTACCTTTGTACTCACAACTTGGAAACAGAAGATTAGAAAAGCCTGGAGATAGAGAGATCTCTCTCAGAGCCGAGAAGAGCACTAGACAGAACAAAGAACACACACCCAAAAACTTCCCTCCCTGAGCTTTGAAAAATCCAGTTTCCTGATTGGTCCTCTGGTCAGGTGTTTGGTTCCCTTTGTTAACCCTTTACAGGCAAAAGAAACATTAACCCTTAGCTATCTGTTTATGACATGCTGATTAACTGGAAAAGTTGCATTATGAGGTCAGTAGAGAGGGGAGCAGGGGACCACAGTTAAGCAATCCCAATCACAGCACACAGACTCTCAACGTTCACTGGGCAAGAACAAGAGCTCCAGTTCAGACTGTGAAGCTTTATACCAAAGTAGTGATGAAGTTATGTACAACTCATGGGCAATGTGTTATAAGAAAGGAGATATACATCCTCAATTGAATCCATTCTCAATTTAAAAAATGCTCACAATCCCAGTGCCACTGCTCTCGTCATCATATTACCAAGACAGAGTATTTTACCTCATTCATCCCCCCAGCAAACCTTTAAGAAATTTAAGGTATTAAGAAGCTATTGAAAAACTAGAGGTAGAAAAGACGGTTACTCACCTTTGTAACTGTTGTTCTTTGAGATGTGTTGTTCATATCCATTCCAATTATGTGTGCGTGCGCGCCGCGTGCACGTTCATTGGAAGATTTTTACCCTAGCAACACTCGGTGGGTTGGCTGGGTCGCCCCCTGGAGTGGTGCTGTTATGGCACCGAATATATACCCTTGCCGACCCAACGGCCCTTCAGATCCTTCTTCCTGGTTACTCCGACAGAGGGGAAGGAGGGCGGGTTTGGAATGGATATGAGCAACACATCTCGAAGAACAACAGTTACAAAGGTGAGTAACCATCTTTTCTTCTTCTTCGAGTGCTTGCTCATATCGATTCCAATTGGGTGATTCCCAAGCCTTACCTAGACAGTGGGGTCAGAGGGAAATGTTGCAGAATGCAAAACTGCTAAGCCAAATGCTGCATCATCTCTGGACTGTTGAACCAATGCGTAATGTGAGGCAAAGGTGTGAATCGATGACCAGGTAGCTGCCTGACATATTTCCTGGATGGGAACATGGACCAGGAAGGCGGCAGATGAAGCTTGAGCCCGAGTAGAATGGGCGGTGAGGTGGCTCGCCGGAATGTGAGCCAAATCACAGCATGTATGGATGCAGGATGTTACCCAAGATGAAATTCGTTGGGATGAGACTGGTAGGCCTTTCATCCGGTCTGCCACAACTACGAAGAGCAGAGGTGACCTTCGGAAGGGTTTTGTTCTCTCTCGATATAAAAGGCGAGAGCCCTGCGAATGTCTAGGATGTGCAGCTGTTGTTCCTGACGCGATGGGCGTGGCTTTGGGAAAAAGACTGGGAGGAAGATGTCTTGATTGACATGAAAGGCAGACACCACCTTAGGGAGGAAGGAGGAGTGTGGTCGCAGCTGTACCTTGTCCTTACAGAATACCGTATACGGGAGGTCCGCTGTCAAGGCCCGAAGCTCAGATACTCATCTTGCCAAAGTAACAGCGATGAGGAAGGCTGTGTTCCAGGAAAGGTACAGCAGCAAGCAGGTGGCCAGTGGTTCGAAAGGAGCACCCATAAGCTTGGCTAGCACCAGGTTGAGATCCCAGGTAGGTGTCGGGCATCTGACTTGAGGTTACAAATGTTCCAATCCCTTGAAGAACCTTGAAACTATGGGGTGAGAGAAGATTGATCGGCCATTTTCCCCTGGGTGGAAGGTGAAGATGGCTGCCAGATGCACCTTTATGAAAGAGACCGCTAGGCCTTGTTCTTTCAGGGACCAGAGGTAGTCCAGGAGAGTAGGAACGGACACCTGTCTGGGGACTGAGTTACGCTGAGCGCACCAGCGGGAGAAACGCTTCCACTTGGCCTGATATGTTATCCTAGTGGAAGGCTTCCTACTGCCCAAGAGCACCTGTTGGACCGAGGCAGAGTAACACAACTCAGACTAGCTCAACCATGCAGCAACCATACTGTGAGGTGAAGAGACTGCAGGTCCAGATGGTGAAGCCTGCCGAAGTCCTGTGTTAATAGATCCGGCCAGAGTGGCAGGGGAATCGAGTCTGCCACTGAGAGGTCGAACAACATGGTGTACCAGTGCTGCCTCGGCCACGCTGGAGCAATCAGGATCAGGTGGGTGCTGTCCCTGCGGAGCTTGAGTAAGACACTGTGGACGAGCGGAAACGGTGGGAAGGCATGGAGTAGGTGCCTCTTCCACGGGATCAGGAATGCATCTGAGAGAGCGCCCGGGGAGGGTCCCTGGAAGGAGCAAAACACCTGGAATTTCCTGTTCTCTCGAGAGACAAAGAGGTCTATGTGGGGAAACCCCCACTTCCAGAAAACAGAATGGATGACGTCCGGACGAAATCAACCACTCGTGAGACAGGAAGGATCTGCTGAGGTGATCCGCCAGAGTGTTCTGGACTCCTGGGAGAAAAGACGGTACCAAATCGATCGAGTGGGCTATGCAAAAGTCCCAGAGATGGACGGCTTCTTGACAAAGGAAGGAGGATCGTGCTCCGCCCTGCATGTTTATGTAAAACATAGCCGTTGTGTTGTCCATGAACACTGATACCCAATGGCTTTGGAGATGGTCTCGAAACACCTGGCATGCTAGACGGACCACTCTCAGCTCCCACACATTGATGTGCGGGGCCAGCTCTTGAGGCGACCAGAGGCCTTGAGTGCGAAGGCCGTCGAGGTGGCCACCCCAACCCAGAGATGACGCATCCGTGGTTAGGGCCATCGAGGGTTGCGGTGGGTGGAATGGCATCCCTGCACAGACTAGAGCGGGGTTTAGCCACCAGGTTAGAGAGCCCAGAACCTTCTGGGGAATAGTGAGCAACCAAGTCCAGGCTGTGTCTGCGTGGTTGGTATATTGAAGCAAACCAGGTTTGAAAGGGACGGAGGCATAGCCTCGTATGTTTGGTCACGAAGGTGAAGGAGGCCATGTGACCTACTAGACTGAGGCAGGTGTGCACCGACGTTGTCGGGAAGGTTTGAAGACCTCCAATAATTGAAGCCATTGCTTGAAAATGCGACTGCGGGAAGCAGGCTCTGGCCAGATTGGAGTCCAGAACCACTCCTATGAAGTCTATTCTCTGCGTGGGTGTCAGAGTAGACTTCTCTGTGTTGATCATCAGGCCTAGGCTCCTGAAGAGGTCTTTGACAATGCGCAGGTGCTGAGACACTTGTAACTGGGAAGTCCCTCGAATGAGCCAATCGTCAAGATATGGGTAGAAGTGTACCCGACAACGCCGGAGGGAGGTGGCGACTACAGCCATGCATTTTGTGAACACACGCAGAGCTGTAGAAAGGCCAAACGGAAGTACAGTGAACTGAAAGTGTTGATGGTTGACCACAAAACAGAGGTACCATCTGTGTGGTGGGTAAATTGCGATGTGGAAATACGCGTCCTTCATATCGAGGGCGGCATACCAGTCTCCCGGATCCAGGGACGGGATAATGGTCCCCAGGGTTACCATGCGGAACTTCAGCTTTATCATGAATTTGTTGAGTTCTCACAGGTCTAGGATTGGTCGTAGACCTCCCTTTGCCTTGGGGTTTAGGAAGTAGCTGGAATAAAACCCTTGCCCTCATGTCTTTTGGCACCTCCTCTATGGCTCTCATGGCTAGGAGCAACTGACCTCTTGTAAGAGGGGTCCCTGAAGAGGGACGGGGAGGGAGGGTGGGAAGGCGGGGTTGAAAAACTGGAGGTAGTATCCCACTTCCACCGTGCGCAGGACCCAACGATCTGAAGTTAGCTGGGACCAGACAGTGAGGAATTGTGAGAGGCGGTTGAAAAAGGGAGGAGAAGGATCCGGTAGAACAACTGGTGGGTCGCCCTCAGGCGTCCCATCAAAAGTTCTGCTTGGGCCCTGCAGGTGGTTTAGGGGGCGCCTGATTTTGACCTCCTTGAGGGTCAGACTGTCTCCGACGATTCCCTCTACCACGCCTTCTGCTAAAGTCCTGACGCGGCCTAGGCGGGGCGTTAGGGCGGTGTGGCTCGGGCTGGAAGGCGTGTGCATACCCAGCGAGCGCATTATAACGCGACTGTCCTTCAGACTTTGCAATCTGGGGTCAGTTTTATCTTAGAACAGGCCCTGGCCTTCGAAGGGCAAATCCTGAATAGTCTGTTGTAATTCAGGGGGAAGGCCCGATGCCAGGAGATACGTCTTATTGTCACTCCTGATGCCAGAGTCCTGGCTGCAGAGTCCGCTGCATCCAAAGAGGCTTGGAGGAAGGTTCTTGCTACCGTTTTACTCTCCTCAAGTAGGGCCGTAAATTCTTGATGGGATTCCTGGGGAAGAAGCTCCGTAAACTTCCCTATGGACACCCACGTGTTAAAGTTATATCTACTTAGGAGGGCTTGTTGGTTTACCACTCTAAGTTGGAGGCCTCCAGTCGACTGCATTTTGCGGCGTAGGAGGTCCATGCGTCTAACCTCCTTTAATTTAGGAGCCAGGGCTTGCTGGCCATGACATTCCCTCTCGTTCACCGATTGCAGGAGCTGGGTGAATGTAGAGATATTCATACTCTTTTGAGAGGATCATATATTTTCTCTCTACTCACCTTGCTGTAGGTGGAATCGAGACTGGGGATTGCCAAATGGTATCCGCATTAGCCTGTATGGTGCAGATAAATGGAAGAGCCACTCTAGTAGGTGCATCAGCCGATAGGATGTCTACGACACAGTCCTCTATTTCAGGGATCTCCTCCACCTGTAAGTTCATATTCTGAGCCACTCATCTCAAAAGGTCTTGATGGGCCCGGAGATCAATTGGTGGAGGGCCTGAGGAGGATGTTCTCCTCCTCCTTGCCTGACGAGGCAGTGGCGGGGAGAGGCTAGGGACCAGGGGATCCTGTGGGGGCTCCTGCACTTGAGGAGCGTCACGTGTGTCAGGTGGAACCTGGGTGTCTGCAGATGATATTGGAGCCTCATCTGTGCTCGTGGGGGGGGGGGGGGGTTGGGGCGGTTTACTGTTGCCTCTGGTATCCAGTGTTCTGATGGACCAATCGTGGAGCCACTGATGAAGTACCTTGGGCCTGGTGGTATGCCCACGGTGTCCAGAAGGACCAGTGATGAGGCCCTTGCTTGTGGCTCTGGCTCTCTGGGAATATATGGCTGGGGATGTCAGAGTCACGCTCCTGAGGATAGGATGCGCTACCAGCCTGCTATGACAGTGATGTGTGTCTCGATGGCCACGGCGATGCCGATAGACGCTGGGAGGGCGCCATTGTTCTGGATGCTTGATCCCGGGGAGCAGTACCGGGAGCTATAACGGTACCACGAGCGAGACAGGGACCTTCTACCGTAGCGGTGCCGGGAGGTGGACTGGGATCTTGAGTCCCTTTGTCTCGAGTGACTGCAGGATACACGGTGCCGAGCGTCGGATCGGTACCAGGAGTATCTGGCTGGCGAACGTGATGGAATGCAGTGCTGGGACTGCGAGCGGCGCCGGGAGCGGGAACGGCATGATCGAGAGCATCTGTGAGACCGTGATCTTGAACGACGTCTCTCTGTTGGACCAACAGAAGGTGGCCTTACCAGGGCCGGTTTTCCAATTGATTGTATGACCCGCACCGGCGGTGCTGGGGGTTGAGGCCGTGTCGACTCTGTCATGGCGATGAGCTCCCTTGCTGTGGAGAAGGTCTCCGGTGTAAAAGGGAGGGCAAGCTCAACCACAGCATGAGCCGGGCAGGCATCGGACTCAACGGCCCTTGTGGAACCGGAATCGATGGTGCCACACTCGTTGGAGCTGCAATCAGCGGTACCACAGTCAACGGTGCCGCGGCAGAGGACGGTGACAGACGAATCGTCTTCGAAGAGCGCTCCTTCTGTGGAGCTGAAGCAGCTGGAGCTATGCTGCTTCCTGGGTCTCGAGGACAGGGAGCGGTGCCAAGCAGATGTCGGTGCTAGTAGGGGCCGGTGCCGGGGCTCCTTCTCGGTACCGGAGTGGTCCGGGGCCGAAGGGGCACTCCTTACAGAAGCAGTCTGTTGGGCTCTTGGTACCGACGCTGCAGGACTAAGTGCTAACTCCATGAGGAGCTGTTTCAATCGAAAGTTCTGCTCCTTCTTCATCCTTGGTTTAAACGACTTGCAGATGCGGCCCTTATTGGTAAGGTGGGATTCCCCTAGGCACTTGAGGCAGGAGTCATGGGGATCCCCTACTGGCATCAGCTTTTGACAAACCAAAAACAGTTTGAATCCCGGTGCCTTGGACATGGGCCCGTACTGGGGTGGAGGAAAGGGGGTAATTCCCGATTCCCCCTTAAACAACTATAAATACAACAAATAATACTAACTAACTACAAGAGCTTGAACTATACACACAATAAACGGCAAAGAACTACGAGTAGCTAGGGACGTGGAGATCAGCAAAGCCACACTCCACAGTTCTAACGACCGTCACGGGCGGTAAGAAGGAACTGAAGGGCCATTGAGTCAGTAGGGGTATATATCCGGCGCCATAAAGGCGCCACTCCAGGGGTCGACCCACCGAGTGTTGCTAGGATAAAAATCTTCCAACGAACATGCACACGGCGCGCGCACACCTAATTGGAATCGATATGAGCAAGC
The DNA here is from genome assembly GCF_003597395.2 of Chelonoidis abingdonii. Taxonomy (NCBI): domain Eukaryota; kingdom Metazoa; phylum Chordata; order Testudines; family Testudinidae; genus Chelonoidis; species Chelonoidis abingdonii. The sequence continues at coordinate 174,505,896 of NC_133770.1, read as the reverse complement.
ACTCGAAGAATCTAAAAATACAATAATTTATGAAAATGAAGCTTTAGTTTCCAAAACTGCAATGAATTTTTTTAAGAGCTGGAATCAATGTTTTACTGCTTATTGCCACTCAGTTTTAAGTATTTAACCGTTGTTTTTCTGCACTTTCAGACTCCTAAAGCTCCACTGTAAAGTATCTATCACCATTAAAATGATAGAAGCAGTTATCACCATTAAAAAACCCAAAACACTTTCCAGTTGTACTTGGACTCAAGATCACTAATTCATAACCCTAATAGCACATCAGAAGTAATAACTTATCAGGCACATTTGAAAAATATTTTTAAACTTGTCATGTTAGAAGGCCTTTGCTAAAGTTCACTGACAAAACCTGTTGCAAACAAACATACAAAGTATTGTCTTGCTCATATTAAAACTAAACTACTTTTTATGACATTTTGCAACTTAATTTCTGGTTTTGTTTAATAATTTTTCCATCTCTCCCTCTGCATGGGCTTCTAAACCTATTAAACTTTCTTTGCAATAACTGAACAATTACATTACAGAACGTTCCAAGCTCTCTCAGCTCTTGTTTTAACGAAGATCGGAACTTGGACATAGAACCCTGAAGTGATAATACTCAAATTCAGTTTTCCAAGATCTGATGTAGGTTAGCGTTTTACCACCTCAGGAATGTTTGAGAAACAAATATTGTACTAATCCGCAATAAATGTATACATGCAACTAGAAAAGACGGTTACTCACCTTTGTAAACTGTTGTTCTTCGAGATGTGTTGCTCATATCCATTCCAGTTAGGTGTGCGCGCGCCGCGTGCACGTTCGTCGGAGAAACTTTTACCCTAGCAACACTCGGTGGGCCGGCAGGTCGCCCCCTGGAGTGGCGCCACTATGG
>NC_133770.1:174436302-174504904 GCF_003597395.2 Chelonoidis abingdonii | reverse complement strand
ATATGAGCAAGCACTCGAAGAAGAACCATTACTATTTCTGGGTTCTACGAAATGTTGATTAGCCTATTCTTTGAGACACGTGTAAAGAACTATCTTTTTGCAGAAAAACTAAGTTTCCTTGAAATTATACTACAGGGATGGGCAAGGACATCTATTAGGTACTTTCCCTGCCTCATACCTAGGATTCTAATCATACTGCAGGATTCACTTCCAACACCTGTCAGAGTGAGGCAATATCCCAAGCAATGATAAAAATGGGGAGGCACAGTATTACAGAAGCAAAGGGCCAAGTCCCCCCTTTTCCCTTGTGTACAGTTGTTCAGTTTGATCTTATTGCTCTTGCTTCCTGAAAAGATCCACTTCTATGTCAGGAAGAGACTGACAAATATTAAGAAGCCCTAATGCATAGGAATCCATAGCCCTGCAGTGCGGGCTATGGAGGTCATAGCGTGCACGGAAGAGTTGCACTGTAACTGCCCAGTGTAGACCTTGCTAGCACAAACTAGAAGGGGCCTAGTTCATATTTACACAGTCCTTTACCATACACAGCAATTCACACCTCCGCAGTCCACACTGTGAGGCCGTGTAGTCAAGCCTATTTGCATGTCCTCTCCTTTGCTTTCCCTACCTCTTCCTTCCCTTTTGTCTGATCCTCTTCATTCAACTCTATTCTCCAAGGCACAGTCTCTTATACTGTCAACAGCAGCATACACTGGTTTTCAAATAACCAAAAATACTTACTACATCATACTTCTAGCACCATCTCTTTATGCCTGGCTCAAAGAATTCAATTTTACGGTTGAAAATATCCAGTTAAACCGTTAGAATGGATATCCTCAACAACAGTTTTGATGTTTATGATCATCTGAACTGGTGCAGAGGGACAGGCTGAAACATGCCGAGCTTTGCAAGTTGTAGGAGGGGGGATGTTTAAAGATGATCAGTCTCCGGAAAGAAAAGTCACATCACTATTTTAAATATAAGCAATTCTGAACAATGAGACTTTTAAAGAAATTAAGCACATCTCGGAAAAGAGAAACTATTCATTCCTTGGTCATGAACATTTTAGGACATGTGTACAACAACAGGTCACAATTAAAAAAAAACAAACAATTAAGAATGTGAAGTAACAAGCTAGCAAACAAAATCATTTAGAAAACAGTGGAAAAAACAGCTCTGGGATAGAAGCAAATACGCTGACTGATCAGTATATGGAGGAATATGACAAAAATTAAAAGATCTGGGGTTAACCTCTGCATAACGATGAAAGTGTTGATCATGTATTCCTCTTCAATCTTTGTTTTTTGTAGCTCTTCTGCCAAGATATCACTCATTGTACACTGCAGAAGGTAGGGCACTTCCACGTTGCGATCACCATCAAAGACTCCATACAGGGCCTCTCTGTTGTCACAGAAATTATTGGCTGAAAGAGCTGCCACACACAGTCTGAGGAAAAAGAGAAAACCAGAAATGGGTTTTTAATAAGTAAGCATTTGTACCAGATCATCATTTTAATACTCCTCAATTTTTTCCCTCACTGTTCTGACCAGGATGTGCAGCTTGAAGGAAGATCAGATTATAATAAGCGTCACAAACTTTCACTTCAGATCCTGGTAGTGAACAACACAAGTAGCATTTATAGTACTGTTAAATTCCATGCAAAGAGAGAGCAACTAAGAGGTTGAAACAGAGACCCCTAATGATTTTTCAACTTTTCTGGCATGTGAAGTGCAGCCTTTATTTCTGTGATTTTCAAAAAAAATTTAGTAGTAAAAACTGAGAAAGCTACTGCACTGTTTACTCTTAAGTTTACCCATGAAAAGTGATCACAGGAAGCTGAAAAGCAAGATTCTGCATACTGCCCCCTTGAACATGCTTCATCAAGGTATGGAAATAAGTGCCTTTAGGAGTGAGAGGGTAGTTCAGACCATACAAGATCTTGGCCCCTCTGGGCTGGCAACATGGGATAAGCTATGACATGGGTTTTATGACGTGGATGCATGCTGACTGACATCTGGAGTAAGACCAACTCAACAGCTGTCAGACAGTAATATGAAAATCTACAAATTCACAAAGAAAAGCAGGTTTACACCTCCATTTCCACTAAGCTATCGGGGCTAAGGAGGAAGCCTTCCGACCCTGAGATGTTATTTGTCAAGGGCTGCTTTAGTCATTAAAAAAAGGACCAGCCAGTGGTGTAGGAATATGCACAGTTTAAGCCACCCCTGATAAGCTTGGGAACATGCTTCAGCGAAAGAAAGTGGCTTTTCAAAGAGCAGAGATGCATTTAAGCAGGACCGGTGCTAGGGGTTTGAATGCCCTAGGTGGATGGCAATTTCACCGCCCCGCGCGCTGGTCCTGCTGCTCCGGTGGAGCTGCCGCAGTCGTGCCTGTGGAGGGTCCAGTGGTCCGCGGCTCCGATGGAGCTGCCGCAGTCGTGCCTGCGGCCGGTCCACCGGAGCCACGCGAGCAGCCGAGCGTCCACAGAGATGACTGCGGCAGCTCCACCGGAGCCGCCTGCCGCCCCCTCCGCCAAAATGCTGCCCACCAAAAATTCTGGCGCCCTAGGCGATTGCCTAGGCTGCCTAAATGGTAGCACCGGCCCTGCATTTAAGCACCTGCGTCTTTTGCAAATACTGGAGTCTTATACAGACAAAATGCATCAGTAACGCTCGTATCTTAGCAACTTCTTTAACAAAGAAGAAATATGAGAGCCAGGCAGGGGCTTAGTTTACGGAGATAAGTCATGCCATGGCCTCTGCTTGTGAGACAGATGTCCCTAACTAACTTTCTCCTAAGAAAAGAGTTTCTTTGTAGGGCCTTAGAAAAAACAAAACTAAACACAGATGTGTTCTAGCAGCAGAACACCTCTGTGCAAATACCAAACTAGTACTGACTTGTTCTTAACTCCCGAAGCTTCAGTATAACCATGACTCCACACTGCTGGGGCTCCTGAAGCATCACCAGCTGATGGTTGGTCAATCTTGAAACAACGAATGTTACTGCAATGAGAAAGGAAAAGAAAAAAGTCCAATAAATTGTTTAAGATATTACAGACATTTAGCTTAAAGTCACTGCTATCTTAAAATTGTAAGGAAGCTTTTATTGTCCCAATCATAGTCACTTGCCACTTGCGGCACATTGCACATACTCTAAGAAGACTACATTTAAGAAAACGAAGCGTCCCTGTAAGGGGAAACGCTTAATAGAAAGCGTAGAATGTTATCCGTCAGAATACACACAGGAAAAGAACAAGCAATAAGCAGTCCAATGCAGGTCTATTTCATTCCTGTTTGCGATAACTTTGTCTTTTCTTTTCTCAGCTGTTTGAAACTTAACCTTCACTCTGCAGAAAACACAAGCAGAATGTGCCACTGGCCTGAGAAGATATGGAGAGGAGCTATGGGGGGACATCCTATCTAACTTATGCATTTTTTATCCATTTCCAGAATGAGATCTTTCTGCTTTCGATTTTTACTGTATTAAAATAAATGCTCCCATATCACCATGTCCAGCTTTCCCCCCTTCCACCTAAGCCAAAAGCGGATAATAGAGCAATGTTCTAAAACCTCTTATGAAAATGCCTAAAAGCTTATATGAGGGTGCTCTCCCCTCTGGGTGCCTTCAGGTCTGTGCTCTAGCTATAAGAATTGCCATTCTCTTCCCTCTCACTCTGGAGTGGCAGCTTTTACTTAGGGTATTAGATCCCTCCTCCCTCTGATTAACTATCAGTGTAAACTCTGGTCCAAATTTCGAACATCTGAAATGGTATGCAGCACAATACATCTTTTAAAAGGGGCCAACCCCATCAGTTCGCACCCGTCTTTTCATACTACTACTGTATGTGGAGGAAAAAATCTGACTCCCTGTTGTTCTGCTCCATTGGCAGTTAAGCAAGTTCTCCACATAATGCAACATCTTCAAAGGCACCAGAGCCTTTCAGTGATACAAATGCATTACGAAAAGGACAAACACAAAAGGTCTGACTATTTACTCTATTTAAACGTGCATTTCTCCCTACTTAAACCCTCACTGCCTGTTAAAACTGTGAAACATTAAGAAATTGTATGTGCACAATCTGTATGGCCTTGGAACTCTTCTTCAAACAACTTAAATTAGGGCTGCTGTATCTGGGTCAGAGTCTTTTCCTACACAAATAAATAAGTAGGATATGCACTTCCCAGAGCACATTAAAAACAAACGAAAACTCCAAGTAATGTTCAAACTACTGATGTTTACATAATAGTCTCTGGGTTCTATACTCCTCTAAGTGTCAGACAGAAGGAAAACTTAGCATACTTCTAATATACCTGATAAGAATGGTCACTGATCAAGAAACAAAAAACAGACCTGTTTTAAAGTAATGCTACTTGCAGTTCTGTATAAACTATATGCAAATGCAATTTACAGCAGATATTGAAGTGGCTTGTGTACACTGCACTTGTTTTCCAGGAAGCAGGAACTTGGATCCAAATGGATTTCTGAGAACTGAATTTCCCATCCTCTCACCCCTTTGGCACTGACAGAACAAGGACTCTCATGGCATTTAGCAGTAGCATTCAGTACTGGAGAAATTCCAACTCCCAGTCTCAAAGTTTCATAGAATAAGAGGATCACTTCTTTAGAATTATTTGCATATTTCCTGTACATTATAAAAAACACTATTTTTGCAATATAGTAAGCCTCTATTGAAAGGCAATTAGGATTATCTTCTAGTGCATAAATACACCCACAAAATAAAGCTAAGGAGGACAGTCATGACTAGACTTGAATTCAGAAACTATTAGTTTTATGCAAAACTTAATTTGGAGGGTTACATAAGACAGGGGAAAAGTCTGCATTTTCATGCCCTATTTATTATCTCTTTTACCTTTGACCACGTCTCACACTTAGAAAAGATTATACCAGATCTAGGCCTGTAGCAGTTTTGTTTGTTTAATTCTGTCCCTTTGGAGGCTCTTGTACACTCCAAGATGGCATTACTTCCCACCTTGGATCCTAAACTGGCCTTTTTTGGATCCTCCTCACCACCCTTTTATCATTCCCTCTTCAGAGAGTTACTTCCTAGTGTGTTTAGCGAAACTTATTGGTTGTGATCTGCTCAGAACAGAATTCTACTCCAGTCAGTGCCATCAACACCTAGATCTACAAAAGACTTTCTTTAAGCAATGAGATCTTTTGTCACCAACCAAATCCATAAAATGAGAAATTTCACACATCTCCACTACATCTCTGACAGCCAGCAGTGACTCCTTTGCATCTTCAGTAATTGGACAGAAGGGAAAGAATGGTCCTTTGCCAGCAAACCATCTATTAGACCAGTGCTACTCAGACTGACACTCACAAGTGGCTCTTTAATGTGCTTCTTGTGGCTCTTTGCAACACATGCTATTAAAACACTGTGATTTAATTAAGTAATCTAAGATATTAACCAATCAGGATGCTTTTACTATGTTATTAACCAATTAATTTATCAACTTGCACTAAGTTATTTACTTATTTGCTATGAGATTCTCTCTCTCGTGTGTGTGTGTGAGAGAGATCAACACAGGAGATATTAAAAACTCTCATGGAGAGATCTGGGTCTTGTGATGCATTGTTAGAAGGACAGCATCAGGTCAAATGCAACCCAACATTTGGCTCCTTTAATAATCTTAAAACCAGAAGACAAGTTTCCATAAAGTTTAAAAAACTAATACATCAGTGCAAAGAGTTTGTAAATTAAGACATTTCTCTTGCATTTCTCCCAACTTAAAAACTGCAGCACTGTGGTAGCCTGAAAGTGACAAGAAATTGATAAGGACTGTAGTAAAATTGTCTAGTCTGTTTTCATTGTCCAAACTGAGAAGCAGAAACTGAACAAACTACTTAAACAGTGAAAAGCAATTTAGATTAAGAATTCCTTCAATTTTAATATACTGAAGTTTTAGTGAAGATAAATAAATTTAAAATGAAGGGTCACCGGTGAAAATTTATTGGCTGATAAATCTTCCTCTGGTGAACAATGTACCTTGTATTTAAGAGTGAGGCTATCTGGTGATTACAACAGAGGACTGAATGAGAATACCTGGGTTCGATTCTTGGTTTTGCTAGACTGCTGACCTTGGGTAAACCATAAACTCTATGCCTCAGAGTACTCATCTGTAAAATGAGGGTAACAGCAACCTCACATTGTTGGCAGAGTGCTTTCAGTAAAAGTGCTAAAATTACATTTCTACGTGATTAGGTGTAGCACTTTTAGGACTAAAAATCAACATGCAATCTACATGGTAGTTCTCTATTGCACATACTGCACTTGTCATCCATATGTGGATTAGAGAAATTTGCCATTGTAATAGAATTAAGCATAATTCAATTACCATCCTCAGAAGTCATCTGCAGAACAGAGACATATTTCTGTACTGCTGTTGTGTTAAGGTAACTCCTAAAATAGAGAAGGATAAGTTTTCCTGTTCACTTGCCTTGTTCGCTGTATAATACTGACATTTATTTTCAACTATCAAACACTTGCCTTAAATTCCCATTTAACCTAGGTTACTGGTCTTAAATAATTTTTCTCTGTTTAGTCTAATGCAATAAGGTACCAAGATTTAATTGTTAAAAGTTAACAAAATTTAATGTGAACAAGCATCACTTGTGACAGGTGAAATTTAATACTGCACTGTTTGTCTGAAAACTGTTTAAAGTAGAGTTACATAAACAGTTGCTTAACCTTTACAAAAATCTAAACTGTTCCCAGAACCTATTTGGTCTCTAAGCAGCTAACAGGCTGGAAGGATCAGGCAGGCAAAGAGCCTCAGTGTTGGTGTAGATAGCTCTGGCCTACTGGATGTTAAAGAATATGAGAGGCTTGAAGGCAGAACCATTATAACACCTACACCTACACCCTGAGGGGGAAACCCAGAACACTATGGAAGGAATCAATATAGGCTCAAAATAAATTGCTTATCCATGCGCCAACCTAATTATTTATGGTGGCACCTATAATTCATCCAGACATTCAATAAGGGATGATCCCTGTTCCAAAGAGCTCACGATAAAAGGACAGAAAGAACCCAAACAAGACAACTAAGCTTCACTGCAGGCAGTATGGCAGAAGTGGGTCTTTAAAAGCCACAAGTCTGGAGAGGGTAAGTACCACAGGAAAGTCATACAAAGCGGAGTCAAGTGGAAAGAAGCACAGGATTGTGACAAGAGACAGTGGGAGGACAAGGGAGGAAACCAATAGTTTCAAGGTATATGCATTTCAGTAGTGGAATAAACTAATGTATTTTGTTGGGATCCAATGTACAGATTGAAAAATTAGGCCAAATCAGCCCCATAGTAGTTAGAGCTGGTTTTGATTAGGAATGGTATTGACAGCAATTGTATTTGTGTGCGGGGAAAATAATTCTGTTTAGAGAAGCCTTAATTTTCTGAATTACCTACACATGTTGTCTTTTCCCCCCCTCTGGCAATAAAAAGCTGTACTCCTTGAAAAGACATGTATGTCTCACACTTGTGTACTGGGTTCTTGTCCCACGTGCCTTTGGAGTCATTCTGCCTCCTGCATTATTAAAAAGACATTTTACTTACTTCAGCAACTCTAGGGTTTTGTGATCCAGGACTAGTCTGGGGTTTCCGGTCAGGTCTAGTTCCTGTAGTTTTGGAGGCAGGTTTTCAGGTAACGTGATTTCACTCAGTTCATTGCAGCTCAGGTCCACACACTGCAGAAAGAAGTGGCAAAAGAGAGGGAGAGAACTTGGAGAGGGACCTGTAACTTTCTGGCTAAATTAAAAGTAAACATGCCTTATACGTGACAATGACTAAATCTAAAATCTGCATCATCCATTTACATAAAGCTCTTTCTTACTAAACGCGGTAGGAAAAATTCTTCTGTAATCTTTCAAGATATCACAGAACACCTGAAAATATGTTTGCGCCTCTCTCATTTCTTACTAGTCTTAATGGATCAACACAGGTGGATTGATTTAAATTAGCAACCAGGAAACTATAATTTAAATACATTTTAAGTTTGTTTTGCATTTGTACTTTTTATTTATTTTCATAAAGAGAAGTTGATTCTCACAGGTTTGTAACCATTAAAATTTGTTGATTTTAAATGAAGTATGCCCTTTCCACTAAATATGGTACTTTTTGCTGAATAGGAAGATACACTATATCCATACACATTTAAGCAATTACATAGCTTAACATACAAGTTTCTTAATTTTTGTGTGTTTGTTAGAAAATGATGAATGATGCACTTCCTCTTTACTAAATTACTGTTTTATTTACTCATGACTTGTGTTGAGCTCTACTTGAATGGAAACTGGAATTAAATTAAAAATGCACAAAAACAGCATTTAAAAATTTGGGTTAGTCAAATAAAACCACTTTCAGCATGCTGAATACATACAAAAAAAATAAAATTTGTTTTGCATTTGAAACTAAGCAACATAACAAAGGAAGTATTATCTGTATTAATTAACTGACGTGATAGTTTCTGATTACCATACCTTTCAAGATTTTAGAGCTAGCAGATCTTTTTCTCTCATACTTACTTTTCTTTCAGATTGGAAGAGGAAAAACAAGTTTTCCTGCCTCCCAGTTGGTTTCTCAACTTTAAATGAACTAGATACTGAACTGAACCAGTTGAAAACTGAAATGAAAAAGATACTCTCTCCGTACCTGCAGAAGAGGCAACTACTGTCAAAAGCTGGTTTAGCCCTTCAACAAACTCTGGTTCTAGAGGCTGAGCCAGTGGCTTCTACTAGTTCAGTGGTTTGACTCTCTTTAAAACTTCAGCAGCAAACATACTCTTTGTAATAATTTTTTTAAATTTAATATAAGCAATCAAGATTATAGTTTTTGGTTTCATGTCGGCTGTCAAAATTTCAAATAGGTTTATTTTAAAAAAGAAAGATGGATTTAATTTAAATACAAAAATCCAATGTGGTTTTTTGTTTGTTTTTAATTTTTTTTTTTAAATCCACCCTGTGTTAAGGGTCTGGTCTGCTGTTCATACATAAATGCTAGTATCCTAGCCATGCTTACTGTATACATCAAGGTAGGCAACCTATGGCACGAGTGCCGAAGGCAGCATGCGAGCTGATTTTCGGTGGCACTCAGACGGCCCAGGTTCTAGCCGCCGGTCGGGGGGGGGGGGGGTGAAAAACCTTAAAATTAAACGCCCTCATGAAGTCTTCTTAAACATTTTAAAACCTTATTTACTTTATATACAACAAGTTTAGTTATATATTATAGACTTATAGAAAGAGACCTTCTAAAAACATTAAAATGTATTACTGGCATGCGAAACCTTAAATTAGAGTGAATAAATGAAGACTCGGCACACCACTTCTGAAAGGTTGCCGACACCTGGTATACATCATATATTATGCTATTTTTAAAAAGATAGGGGTTGTTTAAAATTAAATGCATGTTAAACAGAGAAAAACTAATGACTCATGAAAAGAGGATGACTTCAAAACAATTGTTTGCCACTTAGCAGATAAAAGCAGGGTTACAATTTTCTATTTGCAGAAAACTCAATATGCTTGCCCTGCCCCTTCTCTGAGTGCCCTCCCACCCCCCCATTGCTTGCTCTCCCCCACCCTCACTCACTTTCACCAAGCTGGGGTGAGAACTCTGGCTGGGGGTGCGGGCTCTGAGGTGAGGCTAGACATGTGGGATTTGGGGTGCAGGAGGGGGCTCAGGGTTGAGGCACGGGGTTGGGGTTCAGTAGGGGGTGCTTGCTCTGGGACGGAGCTCAGGGCAAGGGTGCAGGCTCTGGGTGGCACTTATCTCAGGCAGCTCCCGGAAGCAGGAACATCTCCCTCTGGCTCCTAGGCGGAGGCATGGCCAGGCGGCTCCATGCACTGTCCTCACCTTAAGCGCCAGCTCCAAAGCTCCCACTGGCCAGGTACACTGCAGCCAATGGGAGCTGTGAAGGTGGTACCTGCAGGCAGGAGCAACTTGCAGAGATGCCTGGCCATGCCTCCACCTAGGAGCCAGAGGGAGATGCTGGCAGTTTCCTAGGAGCCATACAGAGCTGGGCAGGCATCCTGCTGTGGGCAGCCAACCACACGTCTAACTGCCCAGTCAGCAGTGCTGACTGGAGCCACCAGGGTCCCTTTTCCACCAGGCGTTCCGGTCGAAAACTGGACACTTGGAAACCCTAGATAAAGGAAATAACAGATGCAACAGATCTGCACTTTAGTGGGGCACAAAAAAAAAAAAATCTTACTTGGGAGTCAATTCAAACTGGCTTGGATATGAGCACTGACAAGGACTGAAAGCTGGCTGAAAGGTATTAAAATAAAGTGTTATAAATGGCAAAGTATTGTGTTGGGAGGAGGGGAATCAATATTAAACCTAGTTTTAACATTGTTAAATATCTTGAAGACAAATATTAAATTTGTAGCTAGTTCTATATTGGGAAGGGGGGCACCAACAAACACAGGGAGGAGAAAAAACCCAAGAGAACAAAAATCAAGCAAATTTGCTCAGGAAAAATAAAAGTCAGTACATTTCTGAAAAATAATGCACAATGGGAAGGAAATGTTTGGAATCTAGGAAGTAGACAGCAAATTTATACAGGCCAGTACAATATTTGGCAAAACCCCTGAATGCAGTTTGAGCAGAATACCCAGAAGCTTATCAACATGGATCCAGGACGAACAGCATGGTCCTTGTGAGAAAGCACTGTAATATTTGTACCCTGTTCTAGGAACCTGCATTTAGGTGTGTAGCAAAACAGAGCAACAAGAATGGTTAGTGGTCTGAAGGGGCTGACTTAAGAAATGATAAAACACTAAATGCACATCTTTTAGCGAAAAGATGACAGAGGCAACATATAACTTCCATTTTCAGCGAGTAAAAGCAAGAAGAGCAAGATGGATAAAAATTATGAAAAGGAAAATTTTAGGTTGAGTACCAGGCTAACTTTACTGAAAGTACACCTTATCTGTCAAATAATCTTCAAGGATAGCAGTGATAGCTCATGTCTGATCTAAAAACATGCACAGTAGACAAGACGTTTGAGACTATATTGTAATGCCAATTTTGTACTGAAAAAGGATCAGATGGCCTAAAAAGTTCCCCCTCCCCTCTCCTCTCTTTAATTCTAGGATTTCATTAATATAGTTTAAAGTATGTACAGCTTAAATTGAATTCCTATTAAAAGTAATACTTCTAAAACCTGAAACCAGAGACTGCCTGATATGGAGATCTTAAAATCCAATGCCCATATTCCAACTCTGCTGACATTATTTAAGCACAGGTGGATCGAACCAGAATTTGGATCCTTCAGATGAACAAAAAATGGTGGAAATCTCAACAGCTAATGGATTGAGATTTTTGCTTTTCCCCTCCCCTACTACTGTTGGGGTCCTTCTTATTCATTGTAGTTTACTTTTCAGGAATTGATCCCTAGTAGGGCGGTCAATTAATTGCCGTTAACTCACATGATTAACTTAAAAAAATTAATCACAATTAACTGCAGTTTTAATCGCACTGTTAAACAGAATCCCAATTGAAATTTATTAAATATTTTTGGATGTTTTTCTACATTTTCAAATATATTGACTTGAATTACAACACAGAATACAAAATGTACAGTGCTCACTTTATATTATTTTTATTACAAATATTTGCACTGTAAAAATGATAAACAAAAGATATAGTATTTTTCAATTCACCTCATACAAGTTCTGTAGTGCAATCTCTATTGTGAAAGTGCAACTTACAAAAGAAGATTTTTTTTTGTTACATAATAGTATTCAAAAACAAAACAGTGTAAAACTTGAGAGCCTACAAGTCCACTCAGTCCTACTTCTTGCGCAGCCAATCATAAAGACAAACAAGTTTGTTTACATTTATGGGAGATAATGCTGACCGCTTCTTAATTACAATGTTACCTGAAAGCAAGAACAGGCGTTCACATGGCACTGTTGCAGCCGGCGTCGCAAGATATTTATGTGCCAGATGCACTAAAGATTCATGTGTTCCTTCTTGTTTCAGTGACCACACCAGAGGACATGCTTTCATGCTGATGATGCTCATTAAAAAAATAATGTATTAATTAAATTTGTGACTGATCTCCTTGGGAGAGAACTGTATGTCTCCTGTTCTGTTTTACCCGCATTCTGCCATATATTTCATATTATGGTATCTTGGATGATGACCCAGAACATGTTGTTTGTTTTAAAATCACTTTCACTGCAGATTTGACAAAATGCAAAGAAGGTAACAATGAGATTTTTAAGGATAGATACAGCACTCGATCCAAAGTTTATGAATCTGAAGTGCCTTCCAAAAATCTGAGAGGGACAGGTTATGGAGCATGCTTTCAGATCTCTTAAAAGAGCAAAACTCTGATGTGGAAACTACAGAACCCGAACCACTAAAAAATAAAATCAGTCTTCTGTTGGTGTCATCTGACTCAGATGATGACAATGAACATGCATTGGTTTGCACTGTTTTGAATCATTATCAAGCAAAACCCATCATCGACATGGACGCATGTCCTCTGGAATGGTAGCTGAAGCATGAAGGGACATATGAATCTTTAGCACATTGGCACATAAATATCTTCCGATGTCGGCTATGACAGTGCCATGCGAATGTCTCTTCTCACTTTCAGGTGACTTTGTAAACAAGAAGCAACAGCATTATCTCCTGCAAATGTAAACAAACTTGTTTGTCTGAGCGACTGGCTGAACAAGAAGTAGGACTGAATGGACTTGTAGGCTCTAAAATTTTACATTGTTTTATTTCTGAATGTAGTGTTTTTTGTACATAATTCCACATTTGTAAGTTCAACTTTCACGATGAAGAGATTGCACTAAGGTACCTGTAACGGGGAAATTGAAAAATACTATTTCTTTTGTTTTTTTACAGTGCAAATATTTATAATATAAAATATAAAGTGAGCACTGTACATTTATTTTTTCTGTTGTAATTGAAATGAATATATTTGAAAATGTAGAAAACATCCACAAATATTTATATAAATGGTATTCTATTATTGTTTAACAGCAGGATTAATATTTTTAATCACTTGACAGACCTAAACCCTACTTATTACCACTCTGGCTTTTCAAGACCATGTCAACACACTGCCCTTTTATTCCATGCTCCTTTCAAGATTTAATGGAAAACAAAACCAAAACTATGAAGTCACAGGACCATCTGAAGGTTATGACATAACTTTGATTTAGCTGGTTGTAGTGCTCTCTGACACTCCTAGCACCTATAAACACAGCAATGTCTTGTTGCAACAACTCTAATCCTTTGGCACCAACAGGCATAACTTTTGTTGCCATGCTAGGATGATTTTAAAAATTCTCTGCATCCTTATCCCGAAGGATAACAAGGTGTTCAGTTAAATCTAGCTCTCCCTCTACTCCATATACAAACAAGAAAGAACAAATCTATACGGGTAATTCCCATCATATCACAGATTTGGATTCTTCAATGTATCATTTTAATGCAAGAAGTATCAACCCAGCTTGTACAGCACCAAGATTACTCAAATGTATATAGATTTCTACTCGATCAGGCAGACACCTCCCTCTCCTCCAAAATTAGTTTAGGCAAAGTGGGGAGGCAAAGAAGGATGAATCTTAAATATATTTGTTCCAAAGTATGAGAGATTAGTGTTCAGAGCATAAGTCATCCACGAACCTCGTAGTTCTGAGACTGCTCCAGCAGTTACTCAGCAGTCCTGACAGCGCTATTACTAGGAATCACGTCTTGGCTGCAGCTCATGTGCACATTACAGTACTCCTAATTGTGGCTAAAGATGACTTTAGTGTGGGAGACCTATTATAACTCAGAGAACAGCTATCAAAAGTTAAGATTCTCTTCTTCAAAAAGTTACTACTTGTAACAGATCTTCACTGATACTCTGGAATATCTCTATAAAGACCAAGAGAGTGAGACAAGGAGAAAACTTCACAATTGTCAAGTGTTCCAACAGCAACCATATAATGAAGTGATTCAACCAAAACAGTTATTTCTGGAAAGACACCCTGTAATTACAGCAGAAAAGTTAGATACTCTCAGCCTAGAATACATACTGTGAACCCAGCAGGGTAAACCTGGACCCAGTCAAAAGGGTGAGTCAGTACAGCTGAACTTTGCTTAAATATGCAAGAACATATATTCCAGTTAGTTTGTCCCAGAAAGCAGAGCCAAGTTGTTAGGAAATTACTCCTTTTTTTGTAAAAAAAAATTGTTTTTCAAGCTAACAAAATTCAAGACAGATAGGAAAAAAAAATAAATTCTGCTCAGATATACATTTTCTAAAGCATAAAACACGACATGGAAATTCCCATCAGTTACATACAGGCAACACAGACCCTAGAGATAGGGGATCATCATGACTCATGTTGCTGGAGACACCATTCAGCATCCATTCTCTATCTCAGAGGTAGGCAAACTACAGCCTGCGGGCCACATCCGGCCCATGGGACCCTCCTGCCCAACCCCTGAGCTCCTGCTCCAGGCAGTTCACCCCTGGTCCCTCCCCTGCTGTTCCCCTTCCCCTGCAGCCTCAGCTTGCTCCACCGGCAGCGCAATGTTCTGGGCAGCAGGGCTGCGAATTCCTGGGGCAGCGCAGCTGCAGAGCCCGGCCTGACCCAGGAATCTGTGCTGTACAGTGGCGTGGCTGCTCCGGGCAGCGCGGTAAGGGGGCAGGGGTGGATAGGGATCGGGGTGGTCAGAGGGCGAGGAACAAAAGTGTTGAATGGGGGCAATCAAGGATGAGAAGGGGGTTGGATGGCAGGGGACAGTCAAGGGCAGGGGTCCCGGGAGCGGTCAGGGGACAGGGAGAAGGGGTGGTTGGATGATGTAGGGCGGGCGGGAGGAGAGTCAGGAATGAGAGGAGGAGTTGAAGGGGGTGGCAGGGGTGTGTGGATGGGGCCATCAGGAGGTGAGAAGCAAAAGGGGTCAGATGAGGGCAGGGCCAGGCCATGCCTGGCTGTTTGTGGAGGCACAGTCTCCACTAACCAGCCCTCCATACAATTTTGGAAATCTGATGAGGCCCTCCGGCCAAAAAATTTGCCTGCCCCTGCTCCATCTACTGGTAGGACTACTATTCCCATAATTTAAAGGAGAAAAAATTAGCAAAAGTTGAAAACTCATTGTGTTTGGGTGGTTTTATGAAATGCACTGTACTCAGCCTCTGCTAATCAAGGTACATACTTTCTTATGTACTGATAGAGATAATGCTCTTGATCAGCTAAGTGACACCCTGCTGAGGACTGATCTGCACACAAAACGTGCACTGTCAGAGTAAGAGTTTAACGCTAGATCATCTAGTCTTACCATGTGTATATCACAGGTCACCAACACAGCCCAGCTCCTGCACACTAAACCCCACGATCAATTCAACTAAAGGTGCGATTCAAATTTGATTTAATTCAGTCAATGCAAACTTGTGTGTCAACTTTCCTAAAATGATTTGCTTAAAAAAAATGGATAAGATAAGTTTAAATCAATTTACAATTGTCCACACAGGCTTTTAAATCAAATTGTGATTCAGGGACCAGTCTTTTGCCATCCTTGTGAAAATTCATCCAGTTGTGGCCAATTTATAAGCCTCTGGAAAAATAGTTCACACATACTCAGAGAATTTTGATTTTAGCTTCCAAAATCTCCAGAGATTCCATCCTCACTAAGTGTGCTCCATCCCATGCTCATAGCTCCTGTTGCTGACCCAACAGCACATGCACCATCCCTACAAAGCAGCTGAGAATGCTCCCTCCAGCCCAAGGCCAAAGCCAGATTCTCTTTATAATGGCTACTCGGGGCCAGGCCCTGGAACAGGGAGCCTGTCTCTGCTGTGCTCTCAATGCCTCCGTTGAATATTTTTAATTCATAACTTCAGAAGTTGAAACATAAGTGAAAATGGTTTCTATAATCTACATTACCTTTCCTCTGCAACTTGATCACCACAAAGCACAAAACCCACCTGTTTCATGATATTTGAAATTCAAGATCTAACCCCGCAGTTATGTGATATGTTTAAAAGTTATTTTAATGCCACCACCATTATTTCATTCTTATACCTTAAACAATTACTGCTATAACATGGTATACACATGCACACTATTCATCGTAGTATATGGATGATTGCACGGTGCCTCTCATACAATGAGACTTTATATAAAGATTTAGGAATTAGATGAAACAAAACAAGCCCTCAGACAAGTTAGAAACTTTAGCCCTTGTCTACACTGCTACTTTACAGTGCTGAAACTTCCTTACTCAGGAGGGTAAAAAAACACTTCCCCTGAGCAATGCAAGTTTCAGGGCTGTAAAGTGGCAGTGTAGACAGTACACCAGTGCTGGGAGAGCTCCCTTTGTGGGGTGCCGTGACTACACAACCACAATAAAGCATTTTAACGCTGGCATTGAAGACATACCCTTAGCTAGGTACATTTTTAAGGCGCTAAATTATTGACAGCCCTGAAGATTGAATTTCCTATATAGCCAAGGAACAAATAAAGCAATTAGCAGCAGTTCAAGCTCCAAACAGATAGTTCCCCCCATGAGAACTGAGGTTCATCTTTTATGGTCCAGAAAATTTGTTATGGGCACTTTGGCCTACAAACTTGCCAAGTCTAGAGCGTCTCCGTTCAGAGTGCTAGCTAGGTTGGTAGTTATGTGAACACCCATTTACTGGGAACTAGACTGAGACCAAGTTCTTTATACCTGGGTAAAACAGGCTAAAAACAAACTGGGTATTTTCTGTACATTAAGGAAAAAACCCCAGAGCAGTATTTTCTCCTATCTTTTGTTGTATATTCTAATAAAGCGTTTCTGAAACCAAGAGGAAAATTTTCATATAAAAATGGCTTTGTCTATTTTAATGAGGCCTAAGCAACTCCTGACAAAATGAAAAACAAATCCTTTCCCTCTTTTCTTGCTAACCTGTTTTATCATAGGATGCTACAAAAGAAAAGCTGCATTTTGAAGACTGACTATTCCATAGGGCTTTCTGCTTTTGCTGAGTATGAGCGGAAACACAAGAAAAGTACTGTTTGCTTCCCATCAGTGTGTTTACATTATTTTCTTTTTTTTAAAAGCACAAAAGTGTATAGTATTTGTCAAAACTGTTTCCCATGGAAAGTCTGCACCCCTCCACCCCAACCCTTCCTTTAATTAAAAGATCAATTTTAAACTGTGTTCAATTTCCTCTGGCTATTGTTCCAAAGAGGGAGGAGTATCCCGAATCCACAACTTTTGTTTTAGATATCCTGGCTAAAACCAGCTTAAGCAGCTCATCCTTAGATGTGCTCATTATCAAGCAGCAGCTTAGTAACTATGTTTTGAGTGACCAGATTTACTGAAAAATACAGATTGTTTTCAGAACTATATTATTCCACAAGCCAAAAAAACAAAAACAAAAAAACGGTTGTAGTATAGTAAGCATTTTGGTCCAACAACAGTAACCTGCTCTCAATCTCGTTTACGTCTCAAGATAAATACAGTTAACCTGCTCTGATGATGGCATCTGTGTATTATATAGTGCTGTCAAATGATTAAAAAAATTAATCACGATTAATTGCCGTTTTAATCGCACTGTTAATAGAATACCATTTATTTAAACATTTTTGGATATTTTCTACATTTCCAAATATATTGATTTCAACTACAACACAGAATACAAAGTGTATGGTGCTCATTTTATATTATTTTTATTACAAATATTTGCACTGTAAAAAAAATTGTATTTTTCAATTCACCGAAGAACTGTAGCACAATCTCTATTGTAAAATGCGACTTATATGTAGATTTTTATTTACTACACAACACTGCACTCAAATATAAAACAATGTAAAATTTATTTACCTTGCAATGCTGGCTACAAAAGTGCCATGTGAATGCCTGTTCTCACTTTCAGGTGAGATTACGTATAAGAAGCAGGCAGCATTGTCTCCCGTAAATGTAAACAAACTTGTATGTCTTAGTGATTGGCTGAACAAGAAGTAGGACCGAGTGGCCTTGTAGGCTACAAAGTTTTACATTGTTTTGTTTTTGAGTGAATTATGTAACAAAAATATTCTACATCTGCATGTTGCACTTTCATGATAAAGAGCTGTCTCTACAGTACTTTCATGAAGTGAATTGAAAAATACTCTATTTTTACAGTGCAAATATTTGCAATCAAAACAATATAAAGTGAGCACTGTACATTTTGTATTGTGTTGTAATTGAAAACACTATATCTGAAAATGTAGAAAAATATTTATAATAAATTAATAATAAATTTCAACTAGCATTCTATTATTAACTAACAGTGCAATTAAAACTGATTAATCGTGATTTTTTAAATCAAATTAATTTGTTTTGAGTTAATCGCTTGAGTTAACTGTGATTGAGAGCCCTAGTATTATACCTTAAATATTTTCTACTTGGATAATTAGCACATGACCTGTTAGAGTTCTGTATTATGGCCAGGAAAAGAGACAAAATTTTAGTTTACACGAGGCAAGCAATAGTTTCCTGAACACGTTCAATTGTTGCATTCCTCCAAAGATAGAATCTCTTAAAGAAAACTCAGGTTTGTATTACTTATTTTTAAGCAAAACATAAAAATTTTAAAAAGCTATGTGTTCTTGAGCTGTAATTTTCAAAATATTACTGAGACTGTTGATTGCAAAATAATTTGCCAGATCTTTCCTCTTCTGGAATACTATCATTACCCCTTAAGTCTTTCCTGCTCTATTGCATGTAAAAGTATTTTAAAACCAGTTAGTGACATGGCTGGCTCTAAATATTATTCATTTCCATACATGTTAGCTGTCATGGTCACAAGTACTGACTCATGACACATACAACCTGGTTACAGGAAGACAATTAATACTTATTTTGTAGAGAAGACAGGACCTTCTCAGAGTGCTTGGTTAGCAGGCCCTTCCTTCCTGTAAAGCAGACCATTCCAAAGTGAATTCCTCATGTCCTCTGGCATGGTGCCCCCCATGACAGTAACAGTTGCCCAGATTTCAACAGAAGGTAAAACTCTGTAGGAGTTAGGCAGCATGATGGATTTGGGATTCACATATACGACTAGTACATGTCTGCTGTGACAAACTTAAGGACACAACATAGCCTGTTTACAAATACACTGTACTACGATGATGGTCTCATTCTTGAGGAATTTATTCACACTATTTCTAGCACCTAGAATCCTTTCAAAACTTGTGTGTGTTGTTTTTTTTTTTAAAACGTATCCATTCCATACCTTTATTTCAACAAGTTGCATGACTTCTGGGAAGACTTCAATGCAGTTGGAGTGAGCAATCACAGTATGCATACGTCTACAGTTCATAATGGTTGTTGGAATGGCTTTCAATTTGTTCCCACTAATATCAATTTCTTCCAATTCCTCAAGCTTGGCCATTTTACTATGAAAAGAAAGAAGGGAGATTAAGGATTTTTATTTTATTTTTTTTAATATTTACTGTTATTTTTAAATTCTAAGCTTAGTAGTTTGGGGGGGGGGGGGGGGTTGGTTTTTTTTTTTAACTTGTAGGCCCATACTGTTGTAAGAGATCAGAGTTTGCCATCTCTCCTATTATGTCACGTCAGCAAGGTTACATAATAAGGTCTATTTGTTCTATTTTGTATTGTTAATTTCTTAATTTAAAAATTCTCAGTGTTTATTTCTATTTTTTGTTCATATTTTCCTCTTTTAGTATTAGTTTTTTCTTTTCTACTCTACGCTCTTTCCTTACCTTTCCCCTGGCATCCTGCTTCCATTCCCTCTTGCAGAATGCTTGGTAAGTTCCCCTCATTCTGTTGCTCTCTGCAGAGCAACATGTATTCTCACTTTCCCTCCTACTTGTTACTCCCTGAAAGCAGTGTGCTAGCGAGTGGCGGCATGTAGGGCCTTTGTACCAATGGGAGGAAGGAAAGAATTTGAAAGAAGTGGAAAGATGGGGCACCAGTGTCAGTAGCCTGGCTGCGCGAAATGTCACATATGACAGATGTAATATACCTTCTGGAATCTGGTGGCATCCCCAGCCTTCCACTTGGCTTGTCCACACTTAAGAGACATTCTGGATCAAAGTAGGGTGTGAATTTAAGAGCAACAGATAATCCAGACTAGCTCTCCGTGCAGACACTAATTTCACAATCAGAGTATCTTTTTCTGTTTTAGTTTAATCCACTTCGAAAATGCATTACTCTAGTCTGGAAAAAGGCAGTGTTATTCCAAAACAAGCATCCACGTGATGTGCTGTTCTGGAATAACTACTGTGGTCAATTTTGCCATGTAGATAAGCCCTCAGTGTATGTCTGTAAAGTGACCAACTTATGCTAACTATGTGGGAAACAGCTTCCAGATTTCCATAACGTGGCTGCGATAGGAGAGTGTACTGATTTTCCTTAGCTGAGACTAGCACACAATCTCTAGAGATAAATGCACACATTAACATACAAAGTGCATTCATTCCTGTGTACAACATGAGAGCATGTAGTTACATAGATTCAAGTGGCAATGGACAAACCCACCATTGCATAGGCAACGCACACATGCACTTAAAAAACAAATGCAACACTCCAATTTGTGAACAAAACCTTGCTATGAAAATATGCTCTGCATTTTCCACTTAAGGCTGCTTTCTAATAAAGAAACAAGCAGCACTAAGAAGTTACTTACCTCGCAGGAAAGCTCTGTAATCGATTGTAGGCCATATGCAGGATCTTCAGATGTGGGTGGCCCGTTAACAAGGCCACACATTTATCTGTGAGGTTGTTATTGGTCAAATAAAGTTCTTGTAAGATGCTGTTGGTCTCTTCAGAAAGGGTGGCCGGAGGAAGTGCTTCTAGTTTGTTGGCAGACACATTCAAGTTTCTCAAGCTACAAAATAAGATTGTACATGTAGTTAAGAGTTATTGTATTGTTCATCTGTCTTCATTTATAAACCACCACCACCACCAGAGATTTACAGAATGTTACATTCAGAAGCAGAAAATTGCTGAAAGTGGTCAGAAGACAGTTTAGTTTTATACATGTAAAGTAAATTTCCATTTAAATTGTTAAATTAAGTAGTGAGAGACTTTGTGCTCTTGGAGGTGGCATAGATAAAAAAGCATTTTCTAGTACTCACTGGACCACAGATGGCATTTCTAATGTACATTATGAAACATATTATGGAACCTGTATTTACAGCATGGAAAAGTTGGTTACACAAATTTGCCAGGTAAATAGTAAAGATATACCTGGCAATAAGTGCTGGGTGGCTTAGGAGTTGAAACTTTTCACTTCTACATCATTGTTTAAAATCTGACAGATACTAATAGCGACAAGAAGTGGTTACTATTATACATTTGTTTGGCGGCCTATGTGTCTAGTTCTTCATGGATGGGGACATCTTATCCCCAGACCAGGCTGCCTCTCCCCTCAGTGCTCATAGCCAAGTAGTTGGCATTCTTAATTATTTCTGCAGTCCTAGATGAGAGGCCAAGGACTGAATAAGCAGGAAAACTGAGTCCTTCTCCCTCCCTCAAAAAAGCTTTTCCAGCCCTGGGATGAGATACAATTGACACTGGTGTGGAGAAGGTTGCACTGCCTGTGCTTTACCTACATAGATCTGTAGACAAGGAACTCTCATTTGTTCAAATAATTTTAGTGCTATATTGATACAAACAGTAGTCTCAAGGGATATCTGGCAAATAGATACAATTCTTATTTGAAAAATATCTTAATGCCACATATATTTTACAAGAGAAATGGAAGAACTTTTATCCCACTATTTACTTGACAAAGAGACTGCCTTTGGGAGCATACTTTGCTGAAGAATGAGGGTGTTTGTGTGTGCGCAAATATACAGCGTCCAGTCTCTTGAGATCAAACCGCACTGTTCTCATCAACTAATGAAAAATGACAGCTGCAACAGTCCAAGTTATTTTCAAGAAACAGAAGATCAACTATATTAATTTGGTAGACAAGAAAGCAAGTCAGTACCCATAAAATAAGGGAACAGAACACAAATTAAAAAAATAAAGTATTTGTGTCTGACTGAAGAAGCAATACTGCCTGATTTATTTCATGAGGAAGGTATGAAATATTGATAAGCTTTTCTCTAGTCATCCAACTACATGGGGATTCACACCAAATGTTAAGGTTTATTAATGAATGAAACAGATTTCCAGGAGAATTCACAGCTGCAACCTATTGAACCTTGTCCACAGAAAACAAGAGTTTACACACTATAGAAAAGTCACACACAATGCTGAGGGATTAAAAAATTTTCCATTAAAACAAAAAACTCCAAGAGCTCTGAAGAACTGAAACTAGGTTAACTAGTTTACACAGATTCCAGAGGAGTCCACTAACGCAGAAAAACGCAGCTTAAATCAACAGTCTCATTTGTTATTCACAGGAGCTGTATGAGTTGATGGAAAAAGATTGCGATTGCAAGGTTTTGTTTTTTTTTAAAACAAATCCTCCCCCTAGACTTCATCCTTTAGCAAACAAAAATACATTGTCTGTTCAAAAATGGATTACAAAGCGTAAGCATATTGAACCACACAAATTACTTTACTAACTCACAAGAATGCACATTAACGCTAAAATATGAGATGTTACTGTAACAACTTATGTTGGCAACAGCATTCTTTTAGTCTCCTCTTTTCTCCACTATATTTTCAGGTATGATCAAAAATTCTCAAATTAAAGGTGCTAAGTGATTTAACAACATTTACAAAGCCTAAACATTCCTGCAGCCACCATTACTGAATGGTCAGTTTTGAAAATGGTTTAAGGCCTTACCACTGAGCAACCACCTACTTCCTGTGCTGCACTACTACTGCTGCAATCAGTAGAGCTACTCAAGCTTGATCCCCTTGCAAGAGAGGTCTGGCAGTACAGCTTTCTTGCAGAAGGGGTCTCAGCCCTACACCTGGTCCAAAACTGTTCTGGTGACTTTCAGAGCACAATGCCAGGCACACACATTTGCAAGGCCTGCAGCAGAGAGTGGGGTTTCATGGGGATTTGACTTGTGCTGTGGAGGGGAGTAGTGCTTTCTTGGGGAACAAGTTCTGCAGGCATAAAAGGGATAACCGGCTATTTTACTTCATTTCTTGTAATATGCAAGGCTCTAAGTGCCCCTGTAGCAAAGGTGTGTATTACTGCATGAATCCAAACACACAGTAACTATGCAGAAACCCTAAAGCAGAGAGGTTAAGCTATTTGCACGCAGCAATTCTAAGGCAGTAGAGCTGGTCGAAACTGGAAGAGGAGGTTACTCACCTCGTGCAGTAACTGATGTTCTTCGAGATGAGTGTCCCTGTGGGTGCTCCACTTTAGGTGTCAGTGCGCCCCTGCGCCTTCAATCGGAGATTTTTTTGCAGCAGTACTCCTACCGGCCACGCATGCATGGAACCTGTCACTCATTCTGAGAGTGTTACTAGAGAGCATGCACGGCTGGTACCCTCAGTTCCTTCTCTACAACGGAGGCCACCCCAACTCCGAAGTAGAGGGGAGGGTGGGTAGTGGAGCACCCACAGGGACACTCATCTCGAAGAACGTCAGTTACTGCATGAGGTGAGTAACCTCCTCTTCTTCTTCGAGAGAGATGTCCCTGTGGGTGCTCCACTTTAGGTGACTTCAAAGCAGTGTATCTCAAGGAGGTAGGGACTTCGGATCTGGCAGGAATGCCATAAACAATACTGCCCTGCCTAATCGAGTGTCAGAGAGGGGCCTGAGTAAGGGCATAGTGAGTAATGAATGTATGGTGGGAGAGACGCGTGGCCGCCTACAGATTGTCTGACAAGGGCTACTCTGCGTAGGAAGGCATACGAGGTAATACAGATCCAGGTGGAATTGTGTCCTGATCAATGCCGGAGGTGTAACGTTCCCTATCTTGAGTAACAGAGACGTGTGCACTCAGAGATGCATCTCGAGGCCTCTGAGCAGAGTAGCCATGCCCTTGGAACGTCCGCAATGAGACAAAGAGTCCAAGGCAAGCCTTGAAGGGTCGTGTTCTGTCCAGATAAAAGGACAAGCCCAACGCCACATGAGGTAGTGTGCATCGTGCCTCAAGGTGTTTGCATGGGTTTAGGCGAGAAAGTGGTAACTGTATGGGTTTCATTGAGGTAAAGGCGCATGAACTTTGCAAAGAAATTTTTGCGTGTAAACGCAGAACAACTCTGTCCTAGAAGAAGAGGCACATGGTGATCCGCCGCAAGAGCTGCTATCTCACCTGCCGTCTGGCGGATTGGTAAAACAGCCACCAAAAGGGACTTGTTTTCATTGAGGGTGCAAAAGGGAGCAGGTGGCTAAGGCTCAAAGGGTTGTGAGTTAAACAGGACAATACTAGGTGAAGATCCCATGGACGGGTAGGCTGGACTTAACATCTGGATATAGGGTTTGGCGCCCCTATCAGGAAACCTTTGGTGACGGGATGAGCGGTGGTCAATGTCTGGGTTAAAGGATTTGAGGAGAGGCACGCTGCGGCCACCGCGGTTCGTTTGCGGTGCCGGGGAGAGGCACGCTATCGCACCGTGGCCGTTTGGTGTGCCCAGGGAGGAGTGGCTGCGGATCCTGCGGCCGTTTGCGGTGCTGAGGAGGAGCCACGCTGCTGGCACCATGGTCATTTGCGTGCCCAGGAGAGTCACTTCTGCACTGCGACCCATTTTGCAGGCCAAGGGGACAGGAGCGACAAGGACCTTCCTGACTGGGAGGTCAGGTCCCTGCCTCATGCTCTGTGAGAGCTGTGGCTGAGGCATCAGAAAAAGCAGGCACCTTGCCTTGGTGTTGTCAGCCACAGAGGGTAGGGCATCTCGCGGGAGGACCCCCTACCCTTGTTAAAGTCTCTCCTTGTGAGACTGTTTCTGCTTCTTGCCTCCACTCCAGGGAGGGTAAAGCAACGCTGCCACCAGTTCTGATCTGGCTGGGCCGTGTGGAGTGGTTTGACCTTTCCCACTCCGAAAGCATCTGCTTAGCTCGTCGGCAGTGGTGTTCATCACGCCTGGGATGTAACAGCGATATCTGGATGTGGTTTCAAGGCACCAATATCCAGATTTCATGGTCTCTGAATAAAGAGAGTGGGAACGAGCCCCTCCTTGGTCCCCTCCGTTGACATAGAACATGCAGGCCAATGTTGTCTGTTTTATGCGTACATGCTTGATTCTTGATTAGTGGGAGGAACAAAACCGGCAAGCTTCCGGATAGCCGCGAAGTTCTAGAAACGTTTATGTGTAGGGAGGTCTCGGAGTGCGACCACAGCCCGGTGTTACTGTTGGGTGAGAGATATGGCCCCCCAGCCGGTGAGGGATGCGTCGGTTGTCATCATTCACAGTTTGGTGGAGTCTGGAGAAGCGGGACTCCAGAACAGAGGTTGTCAGGGACTTCCACCATATGAACAGAGTCCTTTGAACCGCGTAAGGTATGCGTCCATATTTGTTTATTGGTGCACGTTTGGTTTGTAAACCGTGGCCAGCAGCTGGGAAGCACCTTCATTTGGAGAACATGCATCTCCACCACCGAAAGTGCCGAGGCCATGTGCTCCAGTAGTGAAGAGCAGTCTCGGGCGGCTCCCGAGGGCTGCCTGCTGAACCTTGTTAGCCAGCAGTGTATAGGTATTGACACGGTCGCGGTGGAAGAGATGCCGTCTGGTTCTGGAGTCGAGGCTTGCTTTATAAAGTCCAGCTTGGGTAAGACTTAAAAATGTGCGGATTTGTTCTCATTTATTGCAGGCCCAGGATTGAAAGCACTCGATGTGATCTTTATGAAGCGGAGAGGCCTCGGCGTGTGTTGGAGCCATTGGAGAGGCAATCGTCCAGGTAAGGCAATATTTGTAACCCTTGTTTCCGGGTAGCCGTACTACCGCTAGAAGTTTGGAGAAAAACTCGAGGCGGCAGTGGAAAGGCCAAATGTAGAACTCTGTATTGGTAATGCGTCGAGCCAAAGGATAAAAACGGAGAAAACGGTGGACAGTGACGTGTAAATAGGCGTCTTTGGTCGAGGGCTGAAAACCAATCGCCCTGCTGCAGGGCTTGGAATTATGGTGGTTGAGAGTAACCATTTGAACTTTGTTTCTTAGATGAATCGTTGAGTCTGCTGAGTCGAGATCGGTCCATCTCCAGTTTTCTTCTGTGTGTAGGAATAAGGGACAGGAATCCTTTCCCTTGTGGCATTTGGGCACAAGGTTCGATAGCCCCAGGTGAAGATGATGATGTTACTTCTTGCTGGAGGTGTGGCTCGTGAAAGTGTCCTTGAAGAGGACGGGGAGGGTGGGTGGGTGGAGGTAAGGAGGGAAGGGGATGGAATTACCCCGGTGTGATGACCTCTAGGCCCATTTGCGTAATTATTCTGCATTGGTGTAAAAATGGCTGTAGACGGGGGGGGGGGGGGTTGTCCAAGACAGTTGTGAGCAGTACAATGCGCCGGACTAGGGGCGACGTTTCGCGGACCTCGACCAAAGGTTCAAATTTGTTTATTTATGTATTTCGGGAAGTTGGGTATCCCGGAAGAATTGGGGCGGACGGTGGTATCTGCGACCCTCTGGTGTTGGCGTTGTTGTTTTTGATCTTGAGCTCCCGGGAAATGCTGAGTATATGAGGTAGCGCGGACGGTAGGTCAAGGTTGATATCTGAACTGTCGGCCTTCTTGTTTGTAGGATCTGGATTACCTAAGGGAATCGCAGAGTATGCCCTGAGTCCTTCATTGAGTGCAGCAACTTCATTAGTGTGGAAGCAAAGAAGTTTATAACCATCAAAAGGAAATTCTCTATGTGCTCTAACTTCGCGAGGAGAGAGAGAAAGAAAGCAGGAACCTCGGTGCATGACAGGCGCTGTAGCGGTGGATCTTGCTGCTATTGCTGACATCCAGAGCTGCTGAAGAGCCGTGCGGATATGATTTTGCGCCTCGGAACTAAAGCTGTAAACTGTTATTTCTTGTTGTCTGGGATGTTGTTCAATAAATGAAACTTATTATAGTTGTTATGGTCGTTACTTTGCTAGAATTGCGGTACAAATTGGCAATTTCAAAATTGCAACGTTGAAGAAGCATTACCCTTACGGACCCAGCAGGTCTAAGCGTTTACCTTCTCTGTTGGTTGGGTATGGCGGAAATACTGTTTGTTCACTGATTGGGCTGCATCCACTACCAAAGAGCTTGGCCAAGGATGATTGAGAAAAAAGGAATTCAGACCCCTTCGAGGGAATGAAGTATTCCAGATCTTCCAGTTTGCAGTAGGCTGGCTTGTGGCTTAAGTCTTGCCAGATGGATTTAGCAGGTCCAGAAGGGTCTGAGTACTAGATACGCAACAAGCCGTAGAAGACAGTTAATTGGTCAGGTATTCCTCAAATTGAGCTCTAAGCTCATTGGCAAAACTCTTTCTGAAGAGATCTCTGGAGTTTTGAAAATCATCTTCGATGGCAGTGGAGGGAAGGAAGTAATGCTCCCCTCACGCTATTTGGATCAGTTTGGCACGTCGAAGTAATACTGGTCAGGAGCTGGGAGTTAATTTGCTCCTGAGCATGGAGGACTCTGCCGCAAGTGCGTCATAGATTTTGCACGTTCGCGTTTTCTAGTGTGAGTTAGAGTAGCGGACGTGTGCTGCCGAGGGAAAGATGGCACGGAGCCGCCCACTACTGCCATGGTGGTGGAAAAGGCAATAGCAGTGCCATCCTGGGGTTAACACCCCAGGAGTGGAGCTTGAGGTGTTGTGGGACGTTTTCCCTGTCGTCGCGAGGCGACAGGACTGTGAGGGTAAATTCAGATTGCACTTGCACAGCAGCCTGTATTTCAGATCCTGCTCACTGGAGGAAGCTGCTCGTACCAGTCATTTGGTATAGAGAAGCCATCCCCAACCAAAAGGGCGATTGGAGCTGTAGGTGACACTGGAGGTCACTTGGAGTGTGGTATTTGTACGGTGGGCAGTCGATAAGGTGAAGCAGATAGAGATCCCGTGAGGGAAAACTGCGCTGACCTGAGTTTGTTTAATCTTGGCGCCGTGCCAAGTTAGCGGTTGCTGATGCCTGGGTGCGCACGCGGCTGCCGTGCTATTTAATAGCAGGCTGCGGTGCCTCCGTCGGTGCCTGAGGTTGTCGGCTGCCGCATTCATTGCAGTGCCGATAGGTGCCACAATCGCAGCAGGCAACTGAAAGCCTGTCGCCTCGCACCAGAGCCGTCCCGCTGCCGCCGAAAGCACCGTGGGTTCGTGTCGCGGCGCCGCCATTCATCAGTGCCGATAGGTGCCACAATCGAGGAGGCAACTGAAAGCCTGTCGCCTCCGCACCAGAGCTTGCGCAGCCGCCGAACACAGCCGGTTTAGCGCAGAGGAGTGGGGGGGTACAGAGGAGCCCCGTTCCTCAACACTCAGGCGGGAAAACTCGAGAGCTGCGTAAGGAAAACTGACGAACGCTGACCGGAGATGGTTTACCGCGAAGCTTCCTTTGCTGTAAGTGCTCTCTTTGGCTGACTCTTAGTTTTTGAGGTTAGAGCTGGGTCTGGGGCAGAGTCTGTGTGCCAGGGTCTGAGGTAGATTGCAGGGATTTTGAAGTAAAACTAAGCTTTAACTTTAACTCCCTGTCCTTCCTAGCCCTGGAGCCTTAACTTTAGTGCACGTAGGGCATTTTTGAGGGAATATGGGTCTCCCAAGCATTTTATACACTTGGAGTGCCCATCCAGAAAGAGGATACTCCTATACAAGAAGAGCAGCGCTAAACCTTGCGAGCGCTGACAGAACAGAGAATTTCTTTTTTTTTTTTTTTTTTACTGAGTAGGAAAAAGTATGGTAACACTAACAGGGTTAAATAACAGAGAAAAACTAGCCTAACTTACCAGGAATACTAGGTAAGGAAAGAAATACTAAGGAGGTTCTGCCTAAGCTCCGTCTCAAGCGGGCGTTTAGAGAAGGGAACTGAGGGTACTGGACCATGCAGCTCTAGTAACACTCTTCAGATGACGTGAAAACAGGTTCCACGCAATTGCGTGGCTGTAGGAGTACTTGCCTGCAAAAAATCTCTGATCTAAGTGCGCAGGAGCGCACCGACACCTAAAGTGGACACCCACAGGACATTCTCTCGAAGAAGAATTTCTGTTCTTTGGAAAATTCTGGAATTTTTAAAATTTACACTGCACTTCCCACTGTTTAGGGATTCACAGACTGGGCTCTCTATGCCAAGAAGAATGCTGGACAGTCCCTCCCTCTAAAGCTCAAGCCTCAAATCTACACTCATGTTTTATCCGCCTTTCCTTTGTATAACAGGTTGGGTGTTTCCCCGTTGTTTTGTTTATTGTTTTTTGTTGTTGTTTTTTTTTTTTTTTTTTTTTTTTTTTTTTTTTTTTTTTTTTTTTTTAACTTGAGTGCACATAGTTACAGTTTCCACGTTTGTGGTTAGGATATCAGATCCTACATTTTTCATTCCCCCTTTCCCCCATCTATAACTTAGACCACCACTGCTCATTAACATTTCTCTTTAGAAGCTGTCATTCCAAACTGAGGGTACGTCTACACTGGAAACTTCAAAGTGCTGCCACAGGAACGCTCCCGTGGCAGTGCTTTGAAGTGCGAGTGTGGTCGCACGCAAGCGCTGGCAGACAGCTCCCCCAGGGCTCCTGGTAATCCACCTTCACGATGGAATTAGCTCTGCCGTGCCAGTGCTCAGAGCCTGTCTACACTAGCGCTTTAAAGTGCTCAGACTTGCTACACTCAGGGGGGTGATTTTTGACACCCCATAGCAGGCAAGTTAAAGCGGTATAAAATGTAAGTGTAGACAAGCCCTTATACTAGTTTTTAGGACCCTGAAGGATTCATAAAAATGCTCTGCCAGCAATTCTCAACCACATGCCCATATATAAAAGGACAATATTCTCAGAGGGGAGGGCTTAATGAATGAATGGTTTGAAATAATGTAAAACAACAACTAACTCTAAACTAGTTGTACATAAAATAAGTTGAAAAGAGTCTGCAGACAAATTTCCATCACACTGATTTAACTAACTGGGCCTAGTCAAGGCTATCCTGAGGCTATGGCTACACTAGAGAGCTTGCAGCTGCACCACTGTAAGCTTTCTAGAGTAGCCACCCTCAGCCAACGGGAAAGAGCCTTCCCGTCAACTTAATCAATCCATCCCCAATGAGAGGTAGTAGCTATGTCTGCAGGAGATGCTCTCCTCACCAACATTATGCTGTCCACACTGGCGCTTAGTTCGGTGTAACTTGTCGCTCGGTGGGGGGAAGGGCTTATTTACACCCCTGAGCGACATAAGCTATTACTGACACAAGTGGCAGTGCAGTTATAGACTGAATCGTTAGAATTCATCCTCAAACCTCCAGCTGGGTTTGGCACTGCCAGCTACCACATTAGATTTGTTTCATGTTCCATCAATGCCCTCTGAAGCCACAGGGCTAGGAATTTACTTAGATACAAATATTGCCATCTTTCCAGTGCTTGTATTCAAAAACCATTCCATGTGCCTGCAGATATCCCACTCATATCACTATCAGATGGAACCAGAATGTCAAGCATGAAAGCCTAGTCCAAACTTAATTGTTTTTCTTTCAGGCTCTGCCAACACACACACACCACACCACAAGCACATGAAAAAGTACAGCATCAACATAAGAACTTGATTCCACTACCCTCATATATACCAAAATACAATAGCGAGGAAATATGAATTAACAACAGTTACAGAGATAAAAAAGAAAACTTAAGTCACTGGCAGCGACACAGGAATTCTGTAGCTTTGACAAAGTGCAAGGTTTCCTCTGGGGTAATAAACATTCAGTTCTGGCTGGAACAAGTCACCTTCAGTTTTATAGGGTATTAGGCGGATACCCTTAATAAAGGGTCACTTATTTTTTTCAACCACACACCTAGGCAAAATATAAAATTGTCCCAGAGAACACACACAATCATGGTAGGGCTTCACTGATTCCGCTGAAGTAGATCTCTCAACGTGTGCAGTTTATATAAAGTGTTAAATTACTTGAAGTAAAAGAGTGATTTCATCTTAAAAAATCTACTTCTACAGGAGAGGCAACAATCTTCAGTTAGGAAAAATAATTAAGAGATTCCAAAATATTTATATTGATATCTAGCTGTACTGTATTCAAGAAATAAACTGGGATAAAAGAACCCTCACATTTGTATAGTACCTCTTTCTCCCCAAAGTATTCTGAAACATTTTATAAACGTCACAATGCAGCTACCAGTGGAGCATAACATGGTAGCTGTTTAGAAATGCACAGCTATATTATGGAATTGTTTAAAATAGCAAGGTAAAAAAGATTGTATCCAGTAAGAAAGACTGGAAATTTATATTAAAGCAATCCTGTTTACCTTGCAAACAGTGACATATTCAGTCAGAGGTCATATAGCTGCGCAAAAAAAAAAAAAAATATATGCACAAAATTAAATGGATATCAGAAGAATCCAGGCCAATATGCACCCCAAGTATTAAGATCTTAGATCATACAAGTTAGAAAAGGAAACCATTTTAAGTATCTGTAAAAAATGCTCTCAGTATATGAACATCTAATACCATCAACAGCACAGAAGTGAAATGGAAACAAGTTCCATAAAAGGAAAAATCAGGGAAAAATAAATACTAAATTGATACCAATTCTGGCATGACGGTTCTAATTGAGAAAGGGGTGAGAAAAGTACATCCCAATCCCCCTCTGAATCATCCTACCAATGAACCGCCAAAAGAACACTATCCAGATCATCTAATTTCTTCCTTAGCTCTTGCCATTTTACTATCTCCCCTTCTCCTGTCCCTCATTCTCTTATTCCCTAATCCTCCAATGAAACTACTTTCCTGTCTCCAGAGTGTCTGTTTCAGTTGATCACCTTCAGGTAATGAAATAGGAAGAGAGGGGAAGAAGATAAAACTATGTTAAATTGTGTGTGTGCAGAAGGTTTGGGTATCAATCATTCCACCTGTCATTCCCCGCTCCCCCTCCTGATACAAGAATTAGAATCATACACAGCACCAGGAAGAAATGGGGAGTGTTACGGTGTGACTCAATGGTGCACGAAAGTGGCATGTATTAAGTGCTAGCAGTATCTTTTTTCATCAAATATTTTCCAGCTACCCAGCCCTGGTGTGGGATCAGCACTCGGATGAAGCTAAAACCCGGCATGAAAGATGAACACATTCTGAAGAACTAGCCCACATATATTAAATCACCCTCAACAGACACCCTACCCTCAACATCTGTCACAGTATACAGATGTACGATCCTAGACTCACCACTAACACTATATACTCCAACAGAACAGCTGCCAAAAGCATCTTTTACACCCAAGTCTGGCCAGGAGTCTTTGTCCCACATCCTAACAGACAGAGACTTGGTCAGAGTGATTCATGTATATGTGAATTCACACAGTCTTGATTGCTGCTACTAACTCAGAAGTAGAAACATTGAAAAAACTCTACCTAGTACTAGAGTACTAAGAGCCCACATGTGAAATAACACAGTTACTATGAGTATGACACCCACCATTCTGAATGCTAGCATAAGTCAAACAACATCAGTGAACCTGGTTACTACCCAGTTGTCTCCAAACAGTTAATCACAGTTCCAATCTGTCACACAGAACAGAGTAGACTTAATACATGACCAAGTGAAAGTCTTGGAGCCAAGTCTCTAAGCAGGTGTATGGAACTGCATTGTAACCAAGCTCTGTGACATAGCTGTATTTAAAATGTGGCCTTAGTTTAAAAAGGTACTGATCTACCTTGGGGACCACCTCTCTCTCATTCTTGTTGGATGCACTCCTCAGGAACAAATGGATCTTTGTAGGAGAAGAGGAAATATTTTGGGAAGCTGTCCCCTGGCTCTGGAACCACACCAGCTAAGAATGATTACAAACCTTACTGCCCCTCAAGGAATCTTTGCCATAGCTTTCCCACAACAAGAGGAGAATGAGGGGGAGTAAAATATTGACTGTCCCTGAACCTGTCCACTGGCTGCTAGCTTACTTTTCAAACCAATGGGAAGTCCAAGGAGACATTGCTACATATGATCCACACTACAAATTTTAACTGCATCCAGTGACTGTTTTAGGCTCCAATTATACTTCTACCATCAACTTCTACTGCCTAATTTTTCCATGCTGGACTCCATCTTTCTTAGTCCCCTTCTGACCACACCTATAGGTGCCACTTGATGCTATACTGAGCTGATATTGTTTATATTTACAAAAACTGATATGCTTAATTGCTTTTGCATCTGCCTATATATTAATATACTGAAATGTTTTGCACTGTGTGGATCTGCAGTTTAACTTGAAGCTGACCAGTGACCAGACCGAAAATTTGTAGAAAAAAAATCAGACATGTAAAAGGACTAAAGGAATCTGGCCACTACCAACAAATGAAGAAGAATTTGGAACTTAGGGTTATGAGAACCCAGATGCACAGATGAAGGTTAGACATTTTCTGGCAGTTTTTCTACCAACCCTAACACCCACAGGAATTCTCCATTTTCACAGAAGCATCTACTAGTGAGACTTGAACTGATTATCTGCCGATCTCTGTAGTGCTCAACTCAGCCAGGAAAACTCCTACCAACATGATCAAGATCTATACTACCACCAGTATATTCAGAAGCAATTTCTGTCCTGTTCAGAGGAACTTAGTTTCATAGACAAATCCTCAGGAGCTTATGGTCTAACGGACATAATGGAAGTTTCTCCACAAATCTGATACTGTAATAGTTTAAAAATAGAAAACTAATTTTAATGAAAAACTAGTGCATCACATTCCGAAGCTCTATTTGCCAGTTGAGAATACAAATTTTGCTTTAATTTTTGTGTGAGTTTGAGGAGGATGCCATTAAAGGTTTGATGCAAAACACAGACAGAAGTTGGTAAATATCTTATTGTTGATGCACTGATTTCTGTGTTTTTTTTCAACCAGGTGTTGTGGATGCTAAAAAACAAACCTTATGTTAAAATTAAGTAGGCACCTCAGACCCACTAAAACCCAAGGACATCTGGAGTTCAAGGAAGATGGAGAGGTCTATGAGCTGAAGCACATCTTCTATCATCTTCCCTTGAAGGATATCAAAGTGCTATACAAACAAAATGCATCTCCACAGACTCCTGGATGTAGGTCTCATTTTATAGATGGGGAAATTAAGGGCCTCTGGGGTATACTGATCTGCCCAACATCACATGCTGTAGAAAGACTGTGGCAGAGCTGGAACTTGAAGCTAGCTGTCTTAGCACCCACTCCTGTGCTTTAATTACATGGTCACAGGGGTATGCTGCCCTACAAACCAGTTTGAGTGAATTTCAGCCATACAATTCTTTCAGTTCATATTTTTAAAAACCCATGAAGTAAAAAGGCATTTTCCAGACAAGACCCAAGTTCACACTCTCCAAATTTGAGGCCTAATCTACATTGGCCTTTTGCTCAACAAATGTCACTGCTGCAGCAGTGGTGTGTGCACTAATAGACCAGCCAAAGTGTCATTTTTACTATTGTCTTTCCTGTATCTTTTCTGAGTAGGGTTAGAATGACGTGGTAACAGGACAGGTCTACACAAATGATCCAACCAACAGTGGAGATGCAAAGGTGTTAAGAAAAATTCTAGACTAGACAAGGCCTGTGTATCTCCTGCAACAATACTTTACATCACTAGTACATCGCTAAAGGAGAGCTCCTTTACAATGCGTTGGGATGTCTAGATAGTAGAAGGAAGATACTGAACCTTGAGGAGACCTAAAGTTCATGTAAGCTCAAGGGAAGAGAAGAGAACATTTGGAATCTGTCACATACATTTCACTTTAAAGTCTGAATTGTCTTCTGATTGTTTATTTCAGTCAAACGTTGTTATGGTACTTAATGTTTTTGCAGTTGAGTTTAAGGCGTGCATATTATGGTACAATCTCCACCTGCAGCTTCTCTATCTTGCCGCAAAATGGCATTAATCTGCATTCTAGACTAACAGATGGTAAATCTAATTCAGAAAAGGATTACTTCCCTACTCTCCCTTCCGAGATGTGAGTAGCTTTCTGAAACTTCTATTTCTTCTTTTTTTGCTCTCCATGCTTCACTAAGTATATTTTCTTTTAAAAAAAATCTTGAGTAGAAATGTATATTCCTGTTTGGGGAGGAGGGTGGTATTTTACAAAACGGATCTATTCTTGTGAGCACTTATGAATAATGTTTGCAGGGTCAGGCTCTATGTTCATGCTATGTTATGGTGGAGATTTTAGATGTACAAAAGACAGGAAGTTCAAAGTTGTCATGCTGCATCAGCAGCTATAAATTTGTCCTTTTGCACACAAAATATAGGTAATATTTTGCTTTACTATACAGGCTGTTAAATTTACTGCAATAAGTTACAGTTGCCCTGGTAGCCATATTGTTATGTTTCCCAACTTGTTAATTGTGTGTTTGAGGGCTGCAAAATTTCTACCATAATATTGAACAACTACATTGCAATAAACTCAGCAAACCTGACACGTACATAGTGCTGAAAATGGAGAGCATACTGCAATAATCCAATTTTTGAAATCAAAACTCCATTTCAGCTCCCAGCACAAGCACATTTGAAAGATTCCTTAAAACTATGAAGAAGGAAATTCTATGCTTGGGCAATAGGAAAGGTTTCTTCTGTTCAAAACGAAAATTAACCTTTTGGCATTACAAGTTTTAGTCTAAAGGACAGTTTTCCCACAGCAAATTACTGAAGTTTGGAATTTATACGCAAACTGCATCTCCAACCAAACCTGTAGCATTATAACCCTCACACAATAGCCCTTGAAAATGAAGACATAACACTGCCTTCATAAAAAATTTACAATATAAAATAAGGGCATCCCTCTGACTGACTCATTACCAATCTTTTGGTAATGAGTCTTGTCTAAATAATGACAGTGAGATTAACAGTGCTGTTTCCTACCCAAGGAGAGCCAGTAGCCGTGCATCCTATTGTCATAGTTTAGAAAACGAACTAAACAGTCTTGCATGTCAAATTATATGCAGCATTAATGTCACCAGTAAGCCTATGACCATTGTTGAATCATGAAGGTAGGAGAAATATAAAAAGCTAAGCAGGTCATCCCATCAAAGGCCTCTAAATCTGCCTCATTCAGATGCTACAAATATGTTTTAAAAATACTTCTTCGTGCCTCTAGACCATACACAAATTAAAGTACATTTTGAAGTCTGTCTCTTCAGATTCATAAACACAATTACAAAGACTCTAAGGCATGTAAAGCTGCAGCACAGAAATAAAGGTGAGGGGAGAGGAAATCAAATCAAGTAATGTCACCAAATAAATTAGTGACAAACACTCAAAGGCATGAAAATTTCAGAAGCAGGAACAGAAGAAACCACTGTCAGTTATTTTGACAATCTTATGTGACAGGTTTTATTTTGTTTGAAAGGAATTAATACATTTTGGCTTTTGATTCACAAAGAAGCTTCCACACTCTGGGTTAAAATTTATTTAGAAATTGCTGCTAACATATCTGGGAATGTATAGCAAAAGATGGCACACATGTTACTTTGTAGGTAGAGGTACTGTGGGAGTTTAGTGACAAAAAAAGCATATGAGAGCAGAAAACAGAATTAAAAAATTACTTATGTTTTAGCAGGTTAGACAGGACACCTGTTCTTAGCACAGAAGGCTCACAGCTTTCAATTTAAGGGACCCTCAGATTACCCTTTCAACTAAGAAATAAAATGAAACAGGTTCGTCATGTAAAAAATAGATTTTTTTTGTTTACCTGTCAGCTTTCAGAAGAAGGTTCGATGGCAGCTCAAGGAGCTGGTTGTGTTGCACATCCAGGACTTCTAGTTGCGTTCGTTCAAACCTCTCTGGTAGTCTTCCTAATTGGTTATGTCCTGCCAGCAGCTTACGCAAACTGCTATTGCAAAACAACCTTAAAAAAATAAAATGTCAAAAATAAATAAATCTTAATTAGATAAGGACACACTGAGAACTACTACTTTATAGGGGACCCAAATCTTGTTTCAAAAACAGTAAAGAATCCTGTGGCACCTTATAGACTAACAGACGTTTTGGAGCATGAGCTTTCATGGGTGAATACCCACTTTGTCAGATGCACGTAGTGGAAATTTCCAGGAGCAGGTATATATATGCAAGCAAGCTAGAGATAATAAGGTTAGTTCAATCAGGAAGGATGAGGCCCTGTTCTAGCAACTGAGGTGTGAAAACCAAGGGAGGAGAAACTGGTTCTGTAGTTGGCAAGCCATTCACAGTCTTTGTTTAGTCCAGAGCTGATGGTGTCAAATTTGCAGATGAACTGAAGCTCAGCAGTTTCTCTTTGAAGTCTGGTCCTGAAGTTTTTTTGCGTCGAGGATTGGCACCTGTAAGTCTGTATGTGTGGCAGGAGAGGTTGAGTGTTTTCTACAGGTTTTATGTATATTGCCTTCCTATATCGGATTTGTGTCCATTTATCCTGAGAGCTAGGAGTTTACTTGTTGCAGTGTTGGGCCGCTTGCATTATCTGTGTGGGGGCGTTTGGTGTAAGACTCTAATCCCATGCGTGCGTAGGTGTGTGTTTTCTGAAGGTCCAATGATTTTAGTTTCTCGCGAATCAGTGTGTCATGGGATAGCTGGGAGTGCTATGCCATCGATAACAGAGCAGACGTTACCGACCCTCTACTGCAGACACCAGAAAGAAACAACAGGACTCCCCTGGCCATTCAATACGAGTCCCAGCTAAAACCCTCCAACGCTAATCCATCAGCGATCTACAACTCCTGGACAATGATCCACCACTTTCACAGGCCTGGGTGGCAGGCGTCCTTGCCACAGGCACCCTGACATTCTTACCATGAACTGCAACCGCCCTAGTAACTCATAGCTCTAGGACAATCCATGAACAAATCTCGATGCCACTTTGCCCACATATCTACAACCAGCGACACACACAGGACCCTAACGTCAGACAACCATCACGATTCATTTCACCTGCACCTCCACCAATGTAATATATGCTATATGCCGCATGCCCCTCTGCTGCTTGTACTCAGCCCAAACTGGACAGTCTCTAAGAAACGGATAATGGACACAACAAATCGATATTAGGAATGCCAATACAAACCTTGTGGGTACACTTCACTTCCCTGGCACCTTATGGCAGACCTTAGGCTGGCCATCCTGCAGCAAAAAACTTCAAGACCAGAACTTCAAGGAGCACTGCCGAGCTTCAGTTCATCTGCAAATTTGACACCATCAGCTCAGGATTAACAAAGCTGTGAATGGCTTGCCAACTACAGAACAGTTTCTCCTCCCTTGGTTTTCACACCTCATGCTAGAACAGGCCTCATCCTTCCTGATTGAACTAACCTTATTATCTCTAGCTTGCTTGCATATATATCCTGCCCTGGAATTTCCACTACAATGATTGACAAGTGCTGTTTCACCCATGAAAGCTCATGCTCCAAAACATCTGTTAGTCTATAAGGTGCCACAGGATTCTTTGCTGCTTTTACAGATCCAGACTAATACGGCTACCCCTCTGATACTTGTTTCAAAAACTGGTTCATAAACAACTGATTAGTAGAAGAGTGGATTTAATAATCCACAAGAGTCTTCCCACA
The DNA here is from genome assembly GCF_003597395.2 of Chelonoidis abingdonii. Lineage (NCBI taxonomy): Eukaryota > Metazoa > Chordata > Testudines > Testudinidae > Chelonoidis > Chelonoidis abingdonii. Next base: position 174,466,359 of record NC_133770.1, on the reverse strand, counting down.
CCCCACCAACCTCTCAGAAAACAGATGAGTGTTGAGGGATCTGGGGGAGGAGAAGGGACAAGGAATCAAATCACTCCACAGGCTATTCCTAGAGACTGTGTCAGTGGTGAAGTGGATAATTACCAGCAGTGACTTCAGAAAGCTGAACCTGTAGGATCTCTCCAGATAATGAAGGATTAAAAAAGTGAGAGAACATCAACCACCCTGGAAAAGTAGTAGTAGCAGCAGCACTATACTCATGTGCTGACTCATAATCCACTGTACTTCCCCTCTTACCTCCATTTTCTTTTTGTTAATACCAGACTAACATAAAACTTCCTTTCCAGTTCTATACGGAATGAAATTTATCTAATCCGCTTTTCTATCTTGAGCTTTACAAGCTGTGGATGGCCCAAAGTTCCACTTACTGCCTTTTTTTTTTTTTCTTTGGGGGCGGGGGGGCAGGATGGTAAAAGGTTTGTTTTGGTAAACTACAAGTCAAAACCACTAATTGTTCCTACAAAAATTGTTAAAGGAAGTTAGATATTGGGCGTAAAAAGCCTGATAACACAAAAAAGACCAAGTTTTGATTTTAAACAGGAATAAATCAAAAGAAAAAAAGATTATTCTTCATCTGCCCTGTGCTCCAGTGACTATACAGTTTTAATTAAAAGATGACTATGCCTCTTTTTGACCTTGCTTTCAAGCAAAGATTCACATATTACTCAGCATTAGTGGAAACCTTCCTCCCCTCTTCACACGAGACCCATACATCTGCAAAGAATCTTGCCTTTCCTCCCACCCCCAATGCATCAACTATTATTATGCAGTGCCATTGTAGGTAATTGGGCAAGTGTGCCAAAGTAATCAGTTAAGTATGCTGGCTTTTCCCTTGACAGATGTAGTCAGACACTACAAGTGAGCACCAGTATCAACAGTTCAGGAAGATGATGGCTTGCATTATGTAATTATGGATACAAATCAATGTCACCACTTTCCCTAGCCAAGATGACTCAGCAATAGGGGTAAGTATCTCAAACTGTTAAACCTATTTATTTTAGTAGTTTTGTTCTGCTTTGCTTTAACAGTCAATTTTGTTCAAAAATGCCTCTTATAAGAGAAAAAGAATTCTGGAATTTTCCTTCTATTTTTTGTTTCTCATAGGCATGGTCAATGTTGTCAACATAAAATGTTTTAGCTAGTAACTAAAGCTGGCCAACAAAACAATGTAGCAGATGTGGAAAAAAACTGGAAATAGTTTCTGTCCCAAATCAGAATGGAATGTCAAAAATTTAAAATTTTCTGTGGAAGCTAAATTAAAAAGAAATATAATCAATTTTGGGAGAACCGAAGCAGAATTTTTTGGCTTGCTCCTTGAGCAACCTGATTACCCAAGGAGCTGGGCAGCCCAGCATGTTACGGAGGTGGGGGAACATTGACACTACATTTCTTTGTATACTCTGCTCCATTTTGACTGTGTAATCTCCACAGCTTGAAGGACTATATCTCAGTTATAAAAAGGTAAGTGCAACGACAATCTGCTGTAGTTTATTCAAATTAGGAGCAACCCCCAGGCTCCCAGCAAAATCACTAGTTTCTCTCTTTATTCAAACTATGGACACTTATTTTTACAGTATTAAACTTTCTCCAAACAGTGAGCTCTTCATCCACTTAGCATGTCCTGGCACTGTTGTACAATATGGAAACAAATCAGCCAGGTTTCCTTTGAGAGCGGAACGGAGTAAAGGGACAGTAGGGAATACTCCAAATACATATTTATACCTAAGTGCCAGAGGATTTTGTTGATACTGCTGATAAACATTTGGGAATTGGCATCAAAGCTTAAATCCAGGCCCAAACTTCCTGAAGTTCAGGGATGTTCAGAGCCAATGTTTTGGGGTGGGCCTATCAATAAGTATAATATCACTAAGTCACCTAAACATATGCTATCAGGAAGAGCTATCGAGGTTTAAAACATTTCCTGGTGTTTAATGGGAAGATGGGAGAAGAAGATGCATGTAGACTGTGCCTTGGAGTCATTAGTTTCAGCCAATCACTCATCTCCAAAGATGCTCTGTGTATGCCTCGATAGTTTTTGCTGTTATAAAATACAACACAACAACTGAAAGGCAACTGGACTTGTTTTTCTTATGAGTGATGCAGTTTCAGCTGACGTGAACAAGGCATTTCTAGAGAATTAACAGTATGTACGTTAGCCTGATAGGTTGCTCAAGTCATCTTCTCTCATTCCTTTCAGCCTATATTTCTAAATTCTGCCTTTACTTTCTATTTCTAATGCAAAGTCCTCGATTCACACCACAATTCTCACCTGGACTAAATTAACCTCCTCTCTGGCTTCCCTAACACTCTTCTTTGCTACAATGGCTCTTTTTCCATATGAAGTTTGAACCCATCCTCACTTTTATGGATCTGCCCCTTACTCTCCATCATTTCGCCCACTCTTCTTACCACATAGCTGCTTCTTGTCTCTCTTCTCCCACACTCACCATGTCTTTTTCCAGGCTGCTTCCTATGCCAGGAATGACAACCCTCTTCCTGTGAGCCACATGTGTTCAAACTCTCTAATTCCTCCGCAAAACCCACTTTTCACTTTGATTTCCAAACTGACCTCCACTCATGTGCCAGCTAATTCCTGTTGTCTCAAGGTGCTATTTACAAAAAAGATATGAAAATATTAAGATCTTTCTTCTCTTCTCTATGATTTGTGTTTGTCTGTGAAGTTAACTCTTGAGGGGCAGGGCCCATATTTTTACCTGAGAATATTGCTCACTGTCGTACAAACCGAGAACAGTCCCAGCCCTTAGGTGAGTAATGTCCTTAGGGGCCGGGATTGCTCTGTTTCTACCACACTTTGCACCATGGAGCCTTGTTTGGGGCTTCTAGGGGAACAACATTAAGTTGTAATTTCTGAATCTATAAAGCATCATGCAAAGTTATGGTTGTAAATATTTAATAAGCCTTCCTCTCTGAATAGCTGCATAGACGGCTTTAGAACTTCTGTCTGGAATTCAAAGACATTGTTCTCTGCGTGAAAGTAAAGAAGAAAGGCTGTGCTGAAGCTTATGGCATAATGACATCCCATGAGGTAAACATAAAATCAGTCAAAAGATAAAACAAGCTTATCAGTCAATGGAACACACTAAACATTGAATCAGCAATTATTTTTGAATATGATTATCCTGTCAAGTTGCATAACCTGGTCTGAAGGACTCACCGGGCAGGCAGTTCACATAGCTGATTGTGGCCAACATCCAACACTTCTAGTTTTCTGCTGTCACATACCCACTCAGGCAGGCTTTCCAGGTGGTTTCTATGGGGATGAACACAGGAATCAAATTAAAGTTGTAGTCCTTAAAGACTGCCACTAACACAATCAACTTATCTGTACACATGAAGCCTATTGCACATACAGGTCCCAATGGGAACTGTAGATCCTCTCACTATTGAGAAAACACTGAGTACAGTACGATTTTGGTTGTAAGAGAAGAGAAAGCAGCCAATTATTTTATAAAACTAAACATTATGGGGAAGGGAGTAAGTTTTTCAAACTCATGGACAAAGGTGAACCTGGGCACAAACACTGTGAATACTTTCCCTCTTTGCATCTGTAAAGCACCTAGTACAGGAGGAACAGATATACACCCTGTCGAGCACTTAACTGAACACTCAGCTACACAACTAGGCATCTAACTTAAGGTAGCTGCATGCAGAATTTCAGTTTAGGGAACAATATTTTTGACTGCATAGAAATCAACACTCCTTTCTCATGAGTGTGCTTGAGTCCCCTTTGGATTTATTCAAAGAATGATCTTTAACTCAAAAAAGCAAATAGTGACCAAGCCCATATTTTCACTGAAATATCAATTACCTTAAAAATATAATCATGAATACCAAATCAAACAAACATATTCTTCTAGAAAAAAAACAAAGAAACTCCATTGCTTAACTGTATGCCAATTTATTATAACACACAAAAATGAAGTCATAAAAAAGTTTCAAAGTCACTACAAAATCAAATATTACTCAATATGACTAATGCCTTGTTTTCCACTTCTTACAAACAGCACTTTTCAGTAAATCATACTTAACCATGCACATAACTAAGGTTAGATACCCAATTATGCTGATTTATGTTCTTGCACATCTAAAAACGAATGGCCACAGCCCCAGGCTAGCTCATTTACTGCTATGCTCCCATTTAAAATGTTCAATAGCTTACAAGTGCCTTAAACAGTTTTTATGAAGTTAATGGCACTTAAGTGGAGGTTACTTACTGTAACTGGAGGTTCTTCGATATGTGTAGTCCCTATCTGTATTCCACACGTGGGTACACATGCACACCACGCACCCAAGTCTGTAGACTTTAACGAGCAGCGTCTATTGGCCCAACTAAAATGTCAAAAGAGGCTCCTAGCAATGGGCTAGGTGTGGTGGTAGAGGGGGCCAAAAAGCAGGATCTCATTCTTCTGTTGCTTGTGGGAGGCTTGGCAGGATGCTGGTAGTAAAGCACAGGAGGAGAAGATGGCAGACTCTGTTTATAGGTCTGCCTTTAGTGCTTTTTCCTTGGGGCTGGTGTGTTGATCATCAGGAACCGGAAAATAGGCCTTACATCCTTTAATGAGTGGAGAGAGGCAGTCTTTGCATTAAAGAGATTGGGCGCAAAGGGAAGATCTTTGATATATTCTGCATCTCTTTGAGGAAGCCCAAAGATTGCAGCCACAAATCCCTCCTTGTAACAATGCCAGTGGCCAAGCTGCTGGATGCTGCAGCGACTGCATCCCGAAGCTCCAATTTCGCTACCAGGCTTGCCGCCCTCTAGAAAGGAGAGGAACTGGGCTCTGTCCTCAGAGGAAAGTTTGTCCTGAAAGGCTGCCAACTAGCGTAGTTATTAAAGTCACACCTGGCTAGAAGAGCCTGGTAATTGGAATTGGTAGAATTGCAAGCCCACAGAGAAGATGTTTTCCCCAGGAGGTCCAGTCTCTTGGAGCCATTGTCTGATGGGGTGGTCTAAGTATTGAGACCTATCAGGTTTCATAGCAGTCTGTACCATCAGGGAGCTGACAGCAGGGTGGAGAACAGGAATTTAGCTCCTTTTACTGGAACAAAAAAGAGCAATTCTCAGCCTTCTTAGATGGGCGGGGCAGGATGCTGGGGTGTGCCAGACCAATCTAGCCACCGGTTCCAATAGCGTTTCGTTAACAGGGTGAACCACCTTACTTGATCCCAGGGGCCGCAGAATGTCCAACAGTCAATAGTGTGGGTCTTGGACTTCCTTGAGAGATATCTGGAGATTACCAGCTGCTCTTCATTGTAAGTTCTGGTATTGCCTATGGCCATCTGGTGGGGAGGGGCAAGAAGGAGAGACCGTCTCATCCAGGGAAGAGGAAACTCCATCAGAAATGTTGGTACCTGCTGTCCTGGTTCAACCTCCTCCTCCTCCTCCTACACCAATAGAACCAGTTGTTGGAGCAAGGGGGAGGGGACTGGAAAAACTCCTGAGTGTGTCCTGGATGTCTGGTATAGGAATCCCATGGTCCCCAATAGGGCAAAAAAGAGGGGCCAACTGTTTGAGGGGGACCCCATGGCATAGGGAACGATTGGTTCCTAGAGAGGTCATGTTCATAACAGTTGCAACCATAAATCCTGGCTCACCTGTCCAGGCTTAGCTCTCTCTCTCTGTGGAGATGAAGGAGGGATTGGCTCATCATATCTGTCTGAATCTGAAAACTGCTCTTGTAATGGTGAAGCTGTCAGTACTGGGGCAATCCCGCCTGATGGCTGTAAGTAAGATTGTTCCTGGGACACCAAAGTACTATCATCTTCCAGTGTAGCTATGTCCCTCAGGAGGGCTAGGCCACAGAAGACAGGAGTTCTGATGGTCAGCACTGATGGTAACAGTACATCTCTGGTCATGTTGTGTTCTTTAGGAGGATGCGTCGGTACTACTGAGTCGAGAGCTGCACTGGTGGATGGAACTGGCCATTAACTTAATATCTACAAGCCCTTATGTGTGGATGACAACGGACACTTGCAGAACCGTAAGTCATCCCGGTTTACGAAACCACTTGAACACATGCTTTAAATATTGAGCTTAATAGAGAACTTAATTGATACAGAGGAAGCGCTCAAGAAACCTCCCTGTTACGAATCCAGCCTATCTACATTGGACAGGGAATCTTTTAGCCAATGAAGTTTATACAAAAGTAATTGTAAGTGACTCCAGTAGTATGGTTTATCACAAAATTAAAGAGAAACAGGCAGAATGCCCAGTACATAGGACCAGAGATAGGGTGCAGTTGAAGAACTAGGAATAAAATTCAAAATTCCTGAAACCTCTTAGGCAATATCACAGCCCTTCCGTAATTCGGTATTTATGTTCAGTAAAACACAGGTGAGCCTCGCTTACGTCACATGAACTTAACTGATTGATGTAGATGCTACAAATAGCAAGAGAAAGCACATCGTCCTTCTTACCTAGAAATATCCATAGATGTCAGATGATTTGGGACTGGATACACATCAAGATGAACAAGTTCTGGGAGAAGAAAAAAAACTAATTTCATGAAAAGCAAACTAGTCATTTAGTGTATCATGTAGCTTTATTAATTGTGCCAGAGTGTATTCCATATGAAGTGTATTTGCTATGTAGCAGACTCACTACAATAATCAAAATGAACCATTTAAGATAGTATTTCGTTAATTTTAAAAAAGGAAACAAGTGACTAACTGAAATTATTTTATTTTCCCAACTTCCTCCTACCCAGAGCTCCAACCTTTAGCTTTATTTCCTTTATTCTCTATTTAGTAAGATAGCATAGATAGGCATAAATCTGTGCTACTTTTTCACTAATGAATAGAATCATTGTTACTGGGTACCTAGGAGCAGATGGTCTACTGCCAAACAGAATGGGTCATCTCTTAGATGTGCTGTGCTTGACCAGATCACACAGATATGAAGCACATTATTCAATTTGGCATTCAGTGACAAAGTCAGAGTCATCTGCATTCCTGTGGGATTTTCTTTTTTAAGCAGCCCAACAGGCATTTCATAATTACGTACCACTAACAATTAAGCATTTTTTTTGTTTTAAAAAAATTAAACGAAGACCTATGCAATAAATATTAGAATTCTCAATTCAGAATGAAGGCTGAAACTCACTGAGTAATGCATATTACAATTAAACCTACAGAGAGTGTTCTAAAATGAAGATGTACGTACACAATACATTACCTTCAGTTATAACTTACAAACAGTAAAATGAGGTAGGAAAAAAGCACAGGGAAGGAGGAGAGAGATTGCACAGTAATAAGTTTTGCTGGCCGATTCACCCAGAACGACTTGTGAGGAGTCCCTTCCTTTTATTTCAGAACAGTCCTTTCCTATCACTTTTGACTGAAATAAGCAGTTGTCACAACCACTAGGGTTCTCAACATCTGTCGTCGCACATGGCTGTATTCATGTTAACTTTTAGCAGCTGTGAAAACACATCATCTGACCCTTTCTTGGACTCTATCCACATCTCTCAAAACTGTGACTTCATTAAAATACAGCCTTCTTTCTACAGAAAGTATGAAGTATCCCGTACCAACTACTTAGAACAATCAAATCTAATCAGAGTGACTAGTTGAAACTGTGTAGTTTTTAATAAATATAAATAATTCTAAAGACCATTCAATTAATTTTATTCCCTGTTTAATTTGATCAGAGGAGCTATTTAGGTGAAAGATATTGCATACCCTATATGAGGAAAAAACCCAAAATGTTGACTGACCATAGGATTTGTAACTTTTTAACCACAACACAGGCAGGGAGATCTGTTCATAAAAATACATACCACTTTACTAGGTCACCCAAAAGGCCAATTGTTAAAACATTGCTTACCTCCAGAAAGGAGAAACAATGTCCTTGGCTTGCCTTGGCAATGCAACACAGATAGCATATAGGGTAATTCACACTTTCAAGACCTCTCTGACATTGTATACTGTGGAGGGTTAAGAATGGAATTTCAACCTTCATTCTAAATTTCTATGATACTGTGTCCAAGTCAGCTGCTTAGTGTCATTTGAACATAATTTTTGAAACTTAAAATTACCACTGACATAATATAGGTAAAAGTACTCATTTTCCCAAAGGCTACGTCAATAGATCCCTTGATTAAGCCCAATTATGTGTATTTCATTTAATAAGCATTCATTCGGATGTTTGAAAACCAGGTAACGAAAAGACAGACCTCAACATGATAGCCTTGAAAACAGCCTTACCATTTGAAAAGGCATAAAGAGCTTTGAGAAAATATCCACTGATTTTGAGGGTCACCAGCTGGTTTCGTTCACAGTGCAGCACTTCAGTGTTGTTAAAAACTGTTGCATCTAGTTCGCAGAGTTTATTGTCTCGTAGGTCTAATTGTGTCACATGATGCAGGAAGTCTACTTCATCCGGCACCAGCCTCCTAATTACATTCAATCTTGCAAAGGGAGGGGGGGGGGGGAAAAAGTTACTAGTACACAATTACTACACACTCCCTTCTGGCAAGGTAGAGGAAAAGAAACGTTGCTCTCCCATTAAGCTATTCCCCAATGGTTGGGTCAAAATGATAAGACTCAGGATCCTGACCTACTTCAATTTTAATTGTTTTATTCTTCTCTCTTCTTTGGGATATTTTTTTTAACAGGATGGTTCAGGTCTTATCTTATCTACTGTTATACTAGGATAACAACACTGACCCCTTTGGAAGAATCTTTTGAGATCTACCGAGCATGACATAAGAGGTAGTGCTATTATTATGGTGTCTAAAACAATAAAGGTGATCTTGCTGTGATTTACTCTGAAGTAGCACAGAAGAGTAAAGCCTTTACAGTTCTGTTAGCCTTCAAAGAACCATAGTAATTGTCTGCTGGACAGGCTGAGCAGATACCCGTACATACTTCAGGGGTCGAAGTGAGAAGCTGGAAATACTGGGAGTCTGACTTACTGAAAGGCAAGATCCAAAATTCTAAGTTCTACACACAGTCACTCACATCCCACCTCACCACCTTCCAAGGCAACCAAATACCGAGTCAGAAGAAAGTGTACTGAACTCAAAAGGTAATAAAGGGAGAGGATCTGGAAGTAAGGGCTTATCTAATCCAGTAAATTAGTGTGCAGCAAGTCTGGGTATGAATCTACAGTACACCAGCCTGTCACACACTAACCCACTGTGTAGACAAGAACAGCTCTTACTGGTTTCTTACTGTTTTCAGTGTAGCAATTACTAGATTGAAGCCAGCCAGTTCTATAAAAAGGAGCAACAAGAAGATTTCAGTACACTTCAAAAATTTTTGCCTTAGCAGCAAAACCTAACCAAAAAAAAAAAAAAAAAAAAAAAAAAAAAAGCTATATTCACTTTTTTTAAAATTGGTGTTTTTAACTAGACAGGAAATGCTTGTCCCTGGTTTCATTGCAGCATTATATATATCATGTAGCAGATACAGTTCATGAACAAATTCAACACAAAACACTCAAGATGTAGGAGTACTACATTCATTATTAAAAAAGTGATATTCATCTCTTGGGGTACAAGGAAGCAGCTGACAGAGATGGGCCCTGAGCAGCAGACTTTCCCAAAATTCAGGATATTTTGACACACTATTTTAGTTCAGGCCTATCTGTACTATAAGGCCACCAAGTAATAATATTCATGTTCAAAAGTGGAGCTTGTTACAGCTATCGTAGATTTCATGATTTTCCTTTCTTACTTCAAGCAGTATATAAACCTGGTTGGCTAATAGACAGCAAAAGTTCAATGACATTACATGAATAGGACTGGATCACTGGATGCACAGTGAACACTTACATTTCTCCTAAAGATCAAGAGCTTCCTCCTCCCTGTTCCCATTGCCAAATGACCAATGAGTTAAAAAAAATAAATCAGTCATAACAAGTGTTTGTGTATCCAACATTATTCACTGTTACCATAGGATATACAGTCATTGCTATTTAAATCGAATGAAAAAACTAGAAGGGTCACTTGAGTATAAACCAATCTTCAAATTTTTTCCTCCTTACAAAAAAATAGCCCTATCATCGGAGGTGTTTAGCACCTCTGAAAATGATACTATATGTTCCATAGAATCATAAAAATGCAGGACCAGAAGGGACCTTGATTGGCTATCTAGTCCAGTCCCATGCACTAAGGAAGGATTAAGTATCTCTAAACTTCCCTGACAGGTGTTTGTCTAACCTGTTCTTAAAAACCTCCAGTGACAGAAATTCCACAACCTCCCTAAGTAATTTGCTCCAGAGCTTACAGTTAGAAAGTTACCCTTACAATTAGGAAGTTTTTCCTAATGTCTAACTGAAATCTCCCTTGCTGCAATTTAAGTCCATTACTTCTTGTCCTGCCCTCAGTGCATAAGGAGAACAACTTATCACCCTCTTTATAACAGCCTTTTACATACTTGAAGACTTATGTCACCCTTCTACTCTAGACTAAACACACCCAGCATTTTCAGTCCTTCCTTGTAGGTCATGTTTTCTAGACCTTTAATCATTTTTGTTGCTCTCTTGCTTTTTCTACAATTTTGTCTTTCCTGAAGCATGGTGCCTAGAACTGGACGCAGCACTCCAGTTGAGGCCTCTTTAGTGCTGAGTAGAGAGTGTTTGTAGGACTTGCACCTTTTTCACAATGACCAGTCTGACTTCTCCTAAATGAGCTGCACTTAGTAAAGGGTTCTGATTAAAACTCAAGTTCTAATAATGGATGTGAAAAATCAATTTCATAAAAAGAGAAGCTCACATACTATTTTAGAAACTAATTAAAAAAACAGATTGAGGATCCCTTTGCAGTATCTGAATACTTCCCTCATGGATCCATCATTGCACTGGTTCTTCTTCATTACAAAGAAACAGGGCTATGTGACAATGTGGTGTACAGTACATTTCAGTTATATTAACCTAGTTACCAAAAGCACTCTGAAATCCAGTTTCGTTTGGAACCTCGCACTCCTTTACTCAGCAGCATTGCAACAGTGCTGTGAAGGCTGTCCCTCCCCCAGAGCCCGATTGGTTAGGATTGGACAGAGACTGAAGAACCTGGCCTCTCCACTCACACAGAGCCCTGGTTGACTAGAAAACTGGCAGGACATTCCATCCTTACTTAGGTGCTAGCTCTCTTCCAAGTGGTGGAGAGGGAACATGCTACCACCAAAAGAACACGGCAGGCCAAAAATCTCAACTTGGGGCTCAGGGATTGGCCTAATGAGCAATCTAAGCATGCGGTAAGAATTGGCTACTATACAAAGGGAACGAGATGACTTAATCCATGACCGAGGCTGAGACTCCGAGGGGCCCTTAGACTGTTTGTGATGAAGGGAGACTCTCTTTTAGGCATTTTGGATTTATGTCATACTCCTAATGACTGTCTATTTAATTACACTGGGATTCTGTTCATGCTAATAAGGACACTGGGAGAGAGCTGTGCACTGGAGTGATTCCTGGGTGAATTCATGCTTCCCAACGGTTATAAGAATTTGAAACAACCTAGCAGAAAGGGGAGCCCCATCACAGTTTATAAAGATGACTTGGTCAACACATAGCTGAGATCATCAATAAAATATTACACATGGTGAATTTGGCTAGGTACTGTCCAGAGAACTAATCTGTGCAGAATCATATTTTTGTTCCTTGGTCTCTCCCCTTTACCGCCCACTTGTTTGTCTAGTCCATCAGTTATTTCATGTCTTAAGTTGTAAACTCTTTCAGATAGAGGACTATCATTTATTGTATGTTTATACACTACTTGCACAATGAAACCCTGACCTGGTTGAGCCTGTCAGTGATATTGCAAGGTTGTTTTTAATTTACAGTTTTTTTAAAAAAAATTAAATCCTTCATTTCCCTAACCCCCATCTTTCCCCAAAAGAATGCTAGTCATCACAAGCAGTGTGAGTTTGTATAGTATGATCTGAAACGTGGTAAGATGAACTAATATAAACAGCATTATACCCAGGGCCAACTATCACCATTTAAGAAAGTAACTTCTACACCAACAATTCAGGTTTGCTTATTTTCTCCTCAAGTGTTTACCTCAGATCCACATGTTTGATATGAGGCATTCTTCTTAATGTCTGTAGGTTGAGGGTCTCCATACAGTTTCCAGACATACAAAGTTTATCCATGGCAGTCAGCTTCTCTAGTACCCCTGGAATGTCAGTGAATTCATTGAAGGAAAGACTCAGATAGTTGAGCTGATGTATACTCTCCAATTCAGCAGGAAGGGACTGGAGAAAGTTACCATCCAGCAAAAATGTCTGCAAACTAGGGGAAAAATGAAATGACTGTTTAAACTACATTTCCTGGTTATGAACACATATTCAACACAAATCGTGGCAATTAAAGTTGCAGAAAATGGACTAATGAGGAAAAAGTTTAAAGATAAGCATAACACAGGTCTGCAAAAAATACAACAAAAATCTTACAAGCCCTGCTAATTCTGCACTGTAGACCATAGATGTGTCACATCTTGGTTTTCAGAATTCCACTTATCTTGCATGTACTACAGCCTTCTTTATATCTTACATAATTAACTTTGTTTCTACAAGAAATGGATTTTAAATTTGTCTTCCCAATATTAATAAGGCTATTTTTTAAATTATATTGAGAATAGAAAAGCTACAAACACAGAAGACCTTCCCCCCACCTACTGTTTCTGATTGCTCAACATGACCATAAAAGCGAGTCCTCTGTGACAAACAATCCAGTAAGTGAGAGTGTATACATATATATAGTAAGAAATGCATAGGGGGTCACAATCTTCTGTTGCGTGTACCAATAGGATCCCACTGAGCATGTAAACTAAATTTAAAAATACGTACTTGTGCATATCGCCTAAAGCTGCTGGAACACTTCTGAGGGCATTACAAGACACATTGAGTTCAGTCAGGGTTGGAATACTGCAAACTGCCAACGGGAAGTCTCCTAAATGATTATTGGAAAGGTTAAGGCTCTTCAACTTTGTGAACCTATAACAAGAAACACAGGAAAACACACTTTAAGGAAATGGAATACGAAATGCACCAAGTTACTACAGTTGTCTTGTAGTAACTGAAATATAATGTATGTTTGTGTGATGGGCTGGATCACAGAAACCCCCTTGGGCCTGCCAACTGATGTGCTGGGATTACCTCTAAGTCAGTTTTCACTGGAAGCTTGGGACTTCAGAACCCTGCCTGGTTTGAGCCAGACATGTTAGCCTGCTATAAACACAGACCCAGGTCTGAACCACTTCCATCAACAGCTGCAGGCTTAACTGAAAACAGCTTAAGAAGCATTCCTGTCTCCAACACTCAGATCCCCAGCTCCCAATGGGATCCAAAACCCAAATAAATCCATTTTACGCTGTATAAAGCTTATACAGGATAAACTCAAATTGTTCGCCCTCTATAACACTGATAGAGAGAGATATGTACAGCTGTTTGCCCCTCCAGGCATTAATACATACTCTGGGTTAAGTGATTTTATTAAATGTGAAAAGTAGGATTTCATAGAACCATAGAATATCAAAGTTGGAAGGGACCTCAGGAGGTCATCTAGTCTAACCCCCTGCTCAAAGCAGGACCAATCCCCAACTAAATCATCCCAGCCAGGGCTTTGTCAAATCTGACCTTGAAAAGCTCTAAGGAAGGAGACTCTACCACCTCCCTAGGTAACCCATTCCAGTGCTTCACCACTATCCTAGTGAAAAAGTTTTTCCTAATATCCAACCTAAACTTCCCCTACTGCAACTTGAGACCATTGCTCCTTGTTCTGTCATCTGCTACCACTGAGAACAGTCTAGATCCATCCTCTTTCAAATCCCCTTTCAGCAGCTATCAAATCCCCCCCATTCATCTCTTCTGCAGACTAAACAATCCCAGTTCCTTCAGCCTCTCCGCATAAGTCATGTGCTCCATCCCCCTAATCATTTTTGTTGCCCTCTTCTGGAATCTTTACAAGACGGATGTGGAAAAATTGGAGTGTGGGGCCCAAAACTGGACAGTACTCCAGATGAAGCCTCACCAATGTCAAATAGAGGGGAATGATCATGTCCCTCAATCTGCTGGCAAAGCTCCTACTTATACAGTCCAAAATGCCGTTAGCCGCCTTGGCAACAAGGGCACACTGTTGACTCGTATCCCGCTTCTTGTCCACTGTAACCCTTATGTCCTTTTCTGCAGCACTGCTGCCTAGCCATTCGGTCCCTAGTCTGTAGCAGTGCATGGGATTCTTCCGTCCTAAGTGCAGGACTTTGCTCTTGTCCTTGTTGAACCTCATCAGGTTTCTTTTGGCTCAACTCTCTAATCTGTCTTGGTCCCTCTGTATCCTATCCCTACCCTCCAGTGTATCTACCACTCCTCCCAGTTTAGTGTCATCTGCAAACTTGCTGAGGGTGCAGTCCACACCATCCTCCAGATCATTAATGAAAATACTGAATAAACTGGCCCCAAGACCTACCCTTGGGGCACTCCGCTTGATACCGGTTGCCAACTAGACATGGAGCCATTGATCACTACCCTCTCAGCCTGACGATCTAGCCAGCTTTCCATCCACTTTGTAGTCCATTCATCCAGTCCATACTTTAACTTGCCGGCAAGAATACTGTGGGAGACTGTATCAAAAGCCTTGCTAAAGTCAAGGAATAACACATCCACTGCTTTCCCCTCATCCACAGACCCAGTTATCTCCTCTTAGAAGGCAATTAGGTTAGTAAGGCATGACTTGCCCTTGGTGAATCCATGCTGACTGCTCCTGATCACCTTCCTCTCCTCTAAGTGCTTCAGAATTGACTCCCTGAGGATCTGCTCCATGATTTTTCCAGGTACTGAGTGAGTTGAGGCTGACTGGCCTGTAGTTCCCCAGATCCTCCTCCTTCCCTTTTTTAAAGCGAACAGAGGACAGTTAACAGAGGGAGTTTGCCTGGGATCTGTCCAAGAGGAGGTACACTAAGTACTGCATTGGGGGTCTGTGTTGGTGAGTATATGAATGTCTGTTGCGGGGACAGTTTGTCAGTTTGACCGTGTGCTTGACTGATTGATTGTGAATTGGGAGTGCTTTGTTCCAGGTGGGCCTTGAGTGGACCTAACTGTTATAAAAAGGCAGTCAGCAGCGAACCAGCTGAGCAGCGAACAGCAGAGGCTAACAGAGGGAGTTTGCCTGGGGAAAGTGTACTGAGGCTTTCATCTTGCGGGCTTCTCTGAGCAGTTTCTGCAACAGCTGAGGAAGCTCTTAGAAGGAAGGAAACATGGAAGCTGAGCGTTCAGCTGTTGTAACCTGCACAGGTTGTTCCATGTTTGTCTTTCTTCCACAGGACAGAAGCGACTTTGTCTGTATAAAGTGCAAGCTGGCCTCCATATTGGAAGAGAAGGTTTGAGGTCTGGAGAAACAAATATTGACCCTGTCTTGCATAAGAGAAAATGAAGATTTCCTGGACAGACATCAGGATATGCTTCTACAGGCACAACGTTCTGAGGAATCAGAGCAGGCTGCGCAGCAGGGACAGAAGGACAGGGAAGAAAATTGGCAGCATGTGACCTCCAGAAGAAGAAAGAGGAGCGTCCATGTACCAGCAATGGAGATACAGATGAGCAACTGTTTTCATGTTCTCTCCACAGGTACTAATGTGGAGAGTGGACTAGATGATACATCTGAGGGAAGGGAACAGGAGGAGACTCTACCGATTGGAAGGCATGAGATGCCCTGTTCTAGGGATAGGTGTTTCACAACCACCGCTCCCAACAGAAGGAGCTCAGGGACTCCCTCCTCAGGGGGACTGAGTCATCTATCTGCCGCCCCGACTGGGAAAACCAAGAGGCCTGCTGCTTGCCAGGAGCTAGGATTCACAATGTGACAGAGAGACTGCCAAGACTCATCAAGCCCTTGGATTGTTACCCTTTCTTGCTTCTCCACGTGGGCACCAATGATACTGCCAAAAAATGACCTTGAGCGGATCACTACAGACTACGTAGCTCTGGAAAGAAGGATAAAGGAGTTTGAAGCGCAAGTGGTGTTCTCGTCTATCCTCCCTGTGCAAGGAAAAGGCCCGGGTAGAGACCATCGAATCCTGCAAGTCAACAAATGGCTACACAGGTGGTGTCAGAGAGAAGGCTTTGGATTCTTTGACCATGGGATGGGTGTTCCAAGAAGGAGGACTGCTAGGCAGAGACGGGCTCCACCTAACGAAGAGAGGAAAGAGCATCTTCGCAAGCAGGCTGGCTAACCTAGTGAGGAGGGCTTTAAACTAGGTTCACCGGGGGAAGGAGACCAAAACCCTGAGGTAAGTGGGGAAATAGGATACCGGGAGGAAGCACGAGTAGGAAAGCATAAGAGGACAGGACTCCTGTCTCATTCTGAGAAAATGGGACGATCAGCAAGTTATCTTAAGTGCCTATATACAAATGCAAGAAGCCTGGGAAACAAGCAGGGAGAACTGGAAGTCCTGGCACAGTCAAGGAACTATGATGCGATTGGAATAAGACTTTGTTGGATAACTCACATGACAGGAGTACTGCCGTGGATGGATATAAACTGCTCAGGAAGGACAAGCAGGGCAGAAAAGATGGGGGAGTTGCATTGTATGTAAGAGGGCAGTATGACTGCTCAGAGCTCCGGTATGATACTGCAGAAAAACCTGAGAATCTCTGGATTAAGTTTAAAAGTGTGAGCAACAAGGGTGATGGTCGTGATGGGAGTCTGCTATAGACCACCAGACCAGGGGAATGAGGTGGACAAGGTTTTCTTCTGGCAACTAACAGAAGTTACTAGATTGCAGGCCCTAGTTCTCATGGGGGACTTTAATCACCCTGATATCTGCTGTGAGAGCAATACAGCGGTGCACAGACAATCCAGGAAGTTTCTGAAAAGTGTAGGGGACAATTTCCTGGTGCAAGTGCTGGAGGAACCAACTAGGGGCAGAGCTTTTCTTGACCTGCTGCTCACAAACTGGGAAGAATTAGTAGAGGAAGCAAATGTGGATGGGAACCTGGGAGGCAGTGACCATGAGATGGTTGAATTCAGGATCCTGACAAAAGGAATAAAGGAGAACAGAAGAATACAGACCCTGGACTTCAGAAAAGCAGACTTTGACTCCCTCAGGGAGTTGATGGGCAGGATCCCCTGGGAGAATAACACGAGGGGGAAAGGAGTCCAGGAGAGCTGGATGTATTTTAAAGAATCCTTATTGAGGTTGCAGGAACAAACCATCCCAATGTGTAGAAAGGATAGTAAATATGGCAGGTGATCAGCTTGGCTTAACAGTGAAATCCTTGCTGATTTTAAACACAAAAAAGCAGCTTACAGGAAGTGGAAGATTAGACAAATGACCAGGGAGAAGTATAAAAATATTGCTCAGGCATGCAGGAGTGAAATCAGAAAGGCCAAATCACACCTGGAGTTGCAGTTAGCAAGAGATGTTAAGAGTAACAAGAAGGGATTCTTCAGGTATGTTACCAACAAGAAGGAAGTCAAGGAACGTGTGGGTCCCTTACTGAATAAGGGAGGCAACCGAGTGACAGAGGATGTGGAAAAAGCTAAATGTACTCAATGCTTTTTTGCCTGTCTTCACAAACAAGGTCAGCTCCCAGACTGCTGCACTGGACAGCACAGTATGAGGAGGAGATGACCAGCCCTCTGTGGAGGAAGAAGTGGTTCAGGGCTATTTAAAAAAGGCTGGATGAGCACAAATCCACAGGGCTGGATGTGCTGCATCCGAGGGTGCTAAAGGAGTTGGCGGATGTGATTGCAGAGCCACTGGCCATTATTTTTGAAAACTCATGGTGATTGGGGGAGGTCCCAGATGACTGGGAAAAGGCTAATTTAGTGCCCATCTTAAGTGGCTCCAAGTAATAACAGACAGAACAAAGTGAATTACCAAGCAAAATAAAACAAAACACGCAAGTCTAAACCTAGTACAGTAAGAAAAACTGGAAACAGATAAAAACCTCACCCTCAGATGGTTCAATAAGCTTCTATCACAGACTGGATGCCTTCCTAGTCTGGGCCCAATCCTTTCCCCTGGTACAGCCCTTCTTCCAGCTCAGATGGTAGCTAGGGGATTTCTCATGATTGCAGCCCCCTTTCTTCTGTTCCACCCCTTTATATAGATTTTTTGCACAAGGCAGGAATTCTTTGTTCCTCTCTGCATTCCCATCCCTCCTTCTAAATGGAAAAGCACCAGGTTAAAGATGGATTCCAGTTTAGGTGACATGATCACATCCACTGTAAAACTCCAAGCCCTCATTCCTCCCAGCCTGATTCACAGGAAGGCTTGTAAGCAAACAGAACCATCCACAGTCAATTGTCCTGGTTGATGGGAGCCTGTCGTAGCTTTCCTACTCAGATTTGAACCTTAGCGTTCATAACCTGAGAAGCTAGCATAAACTCCTCTAAGCTTAATTACCAGCTTAGATCTGATAGCCTGCCACCAACCAGGAATTCCAGTGCCTGGTACACTCTGGTCCCCCCAAAACCTTCCTGGGACCCAGGAACCCAAATCCTTGGATTCTTAAAACAAGGAGAAATAAACCATTTCCCTCCTGCTCTTACTTCCTCCCAGATTTTTCCCGCCCTGGGTATACTAGAATTTCCGTCTTTAATCCCTTGAAACACAAAACCGAGAAGGACAATTTACCTTCCCCTTCCTTCTTTTCCCCCCTCCCAGTCTTCCCTGAGAGAGACAGTAATCCCTGGCACAGAGATTCCTATCCCCCTGCCATAACTAGAAAAGAAAAGTCAACAAGTTTTAAAAAAAAGAAAGCTTTAATAAAAGAAAGAAAAGACAAAAAAATTATCTCTGTATTAAAGTGACAATACAGGGCTATTGCTTAAAAGAAAAATATGATAAAAGCCTTATTCAAAAGATATCCAATCCAAAGTACTTATAGCCAATACACTAAAGACTCACAGCCAGATACAACAGATGCAATACAGCAAAACAATTTAAAAGACTATACTTTTTTGCTAACCTTGTACTTACAACTGGGACACGAAGAATTAGAAGGACTGAACTAGACCCTTCATAGCTGAGAGAGCACAGAACCAGACAAAGAACCCCAAGACCAAGAAAACCCAAATTCCCTCCCTTAAGCTTTGAAAACTCCTGTTTCCTGATTGGTCCTCTGGTCAGGTGTTTGGTTCCCTTTGTTAACCCTTTACAGGTGAAAGAAACATTAACCCTTAGCTATCTATTTATGACAGAGCCATCAAGATTCCAAATCACCATTAATGGCCCACACTTTGCATAAATACAATAGGACCTCAGAGTTATATTTCATATTTCTAGTTTCAGATACAAGAGTTATATATTTATACAAATAGGATGACCACAACTCAGTAAATTATAAACTTTGTAATGGATACCTTACAAGAGACTTTCTGCATGAAGCATATTCCAGTTACATTATATTCACACTCTAGCATATTTTCATTAAATCATACAGAGTGCAACCTCACAGTTTGATTATTTGAATGCTGCTGGTGTGCATTTCAAGTCTGTACTTTGAGTGTCATACACAGATTTGTAAGCTCAGTTAAAGACACTTAAGTGGGCCACTGAAGGTTTGTTGGTTCCCTTGATGTCAATGCACCATTTGGTATAGGCATAAGAGGGAATCCAGAGTGAAACACTAAATATATTTTCTACAAGTGCATCAGAATGCAGTAGATTCACCCCAACCCTGTCATAATAGTATGGTAGATTTTACTTTTAAAAAGGTCTTCTGCGGCATTTGATCTTGCACTGAAGTACTACTGTATTCTAACATGCTCCATGCTAGAGAACCGCCCATATAGTTAGCAGCATCAGTTATCAGGTGCATGATTCCCTCTGTGTAAGCCCTTTGAACTGAAAAACCTGTGCTGCATGGGTCAGTTTTGTTCATCTGTGCAGACTTCATCTCTCAACTGGAAAATTCTTAAGATTTTTATGTTAATTTGAACTGAAAAGGAACATCCATTACAGTAAACTGAAATTTAGCAACCGTTTTGGTAATGGAAGAAGCACTTCCTTAAAATCTCAATACTGCATATCTACAAGAGTGTTTGCAATTATACTGATTTCCTAATTTTATCCTCCTGACACGTGTCATGGGATTCCTAAAATCTTAGGTTTCTCATACCTCCTGAAAGGAACACTTGCATATGCAGCCTATATTCATCTTGTTTAAAAAGTTAAAAATGCAAAAAAAAAAAAAGATTGGTTAAAAAAAAGGTAGAGGACAATCCAATTACACAGCCTGCATGTGCAGCAACATTGTTATGGTTGCCTAACCACCACTGGGAGGAGTGCCTAAAGGCAACTAACTGGATGGATGAAAAGATCTGCGTCAGACACAATGGATGAGAGGAAGCTCTTTTCTGGCATGGCTAACTAATGCATTTTATTCAGACTTCATCTTCCTGTCACTAAATCTCAGCTCCTTTGTGTTCTTATATAAAGTCAGTGAAAATGGTACCACATATACTAACATTAACGGTATAGACAAAAGAGAGCTCTAAACGCATGCCTTTAAAAGTCTCAGAGTTCTGTGGCACCTTATAGACTAACAGACGTTTAGGAGCATGAGCTTTCGTGGGTGAATACCCACTTCGTCGGATGCATGTAGTGTAAATTTCCAGGGGCAGGTATATATATGCAAGCAAGAAGCAGGCTGAAGATAACGAGGTTAGTTCAATCAGGGAGGATGAGGCCCTCTTCTAGCAGCTGAGGTGTGAAAACCAAGGGAGGAGAAACTGGTTTTGTAGTTGGCAAGCCATTCACAGTCTTTGTTTAATCAAATGGCTTGCCAGTTTCTCCTCCCTTGGTTTTCACATCTCAGCTGCTAGAACAGGGCCTCATCCTCCCTCATTGAACTAACCTCATTATCTCCAGCCTGCTTCTTGCTTGCATATATATACCTGCCCCTGGAAATTTACAGTACATGTATCTGACGAAGTGGGTATTCACCCATGAAAGCTCATGCTCCAAAAGTCTGTTAGTCTACACGGTGCCACAGGACTCTCTGCTGCTTTTACAGATCCAGACTAACACGGCTACCCCTCTGATACTTTAAAAGTCTGCAGCCCAGGGGCCTCCCCAGATTAATATCCTAAAATGATTTGTTCTCCAATTATAAAGTTAGTACAAGCAAAGCAATCAAAATAGTGTTAGAAAATAAAAACTACAAAAAGATTAAAAAAAGATAGGGAGCAATCCAATTAGCCAACTTGCAATGATGTTATTGTTTACTAACACAGAATATGCAGCCAATGATGAAAACTTCTCCCCCATCAAGATATAAATAATGCTTTCAGACTGTAGTTAGATTGTAGATATATCAAAGCGGTGGGGTCTATGTCACTGGAAGCTGAGACAGTGAAGATCTAACATTTACAGAGACTTCAATGACAATGGCAATACTGGGTCAGACCAATGGTACCTCTGGCACTATATCCTATCTTCCGAAAGTGGACAGTTCCAGATGCTTCAGAGGGAATGAATAGAACAGGGCAATTATCAAGTGATCCACCCCCATCATCCAGTCCCAGCTTCAGGCAGGGAGAGACTTAGGGATACCCAGAGCATGAGGTTGTGTTCCTGATCATCTGGCTAATAGCGATTGATGGACCTATCCTCCAGGAACTTGGCTAATTTTTTGCTGAATCCAGGTATACTTCTGGTCTTCACAACACCCACTGACAATGAGATTCACAGATTGACTGTGGTTTGTGTGAAGTACTTTCTCATGTTTATTTTAAAACTGCTTCCTACTAATTTTAATAGGTGACCCCTGGTACTTGTGTTATGGGAAGGAGTAAATAACACCTCTTTATTTACTTTCTCTACCCCATTCATGATTATATAAACCTCTATCATTAAGGTATCAGAGGGATAGCCATGTTAGTCTGGATCTGTAAAAGCAGCAGAGTCCTGTGGCACCTTATATCATTAAGGTGTGGGCATACCATGGATTTATAGTGTCATGGTATTTTCTCTCTCATTATCTACCCCTTTCCTAATGGTTCCTAACCGCGTTAGCTTGGACTGCCGCTGCACACTGAGTGAGGTTTCCAGAGAACTATCCACGACTCCTTCAAGATCTCTTTTGAGTGGTAACAACTAATTTAGACTTCATCGCTTTGTATGTATCGTTGGGATTATGTTTTTTTAACTTTCATTACTTTGCATTTATCAACATTGAATTTCATTTGCTTAGTAGCCCAGTTTTCTGAGAAATAGATGGTTGAGGTCCTTCGTTTACCAGGGTAAGCTTTCCACTTGTCAGCTTCACTTCGCACCTCTCACTGATCAACAGGAAAGTGTTATGATGTAAGGAAGAAAATCAGTTAACAGATTACATCTCAGTGATCCAGTGACAAAACTTCATCATTACTTCCCCCTCAGACTGGATTACAGCAAACACTAACATGAGTGGGATGCATAATGGACCCAGATTTATACAGAAATAATATTTCAACATAACCTCCATTTGCAATACTTTCACAAATAAGTAAAAAGAGGGGAGATGGAGGGCAGAAGAGATAAAGTGACAGTCAATACAGCTATATCCATGGATAAACTCGAAAATAAACATTACACCTTTTTAATCAGCCGTAAGAAAATTAGCCAGTTTAATAATCAGCACATAGGTTATGGCCTCAGAGGGCTTCAGAGTATGTTTCAAACATTACAAAGATGATTGCTAAATTACATTTGAAGAAAAGTTGGAAGGAAGGACTGTATACTTGGAATTATCCCCCACATTAGAGGGTAATTTAAGATGAGCAGAGGGTGTTGCTTATTTCCTTCTCTGTGTGTTCTCTCAGTTCCAAGTAAAGCTACGTTCTTCATACAGCAGTGTAAATTATCCAGCAGATATATCAGTAATGAAAGCTGGTGGGCAGTTGCTCAGAGAATTAAGATAGTAAGTCAAGCTCACATCTTAATCACCTGCTTCACATTAATTATTAACAGCAGGAATCCCTAATGGTCCAAGGTGTTTGTTATTATGGAGCATTGCCAAAAATGAGCTGATCTGAAATACTGACTGTGTGTCCAATCTTTTTTATATTTAGAGAGTTATGCCATTAACCTACACTGTCACTGATGCAAGTAGGATACCATGAAGGTATATAACTGACTACAATTCTCTGCTGATGAGTTTGTACAAGGAATCAGGCTTTAAAGAATTAAATATCCACGGTTTCCCTTTCTCCTAAATTGTTACATTGTGCTGACAGCATTAACTAGAAAAGTGGTGACAAGCAACACTGATGTCTTTGCAGCATTCCTCGGTAGGAGGAAAACTCCTCAACATTTGTTAACTACTTGATGATACACTGACTCCATAATTCAAGATATGTCATTTCCTCCCTCCTCTCTGTAGACCGTTGCCATTCTTCAAAAAAAGACACTTGTAGAATTGTACTTCCTTCTTCTCCTGAGCACACCAAGACCAGAAAACTTGATTCTGAGCCTTCTATAATTTAAGCTAGAGCAAAATGCTGACATGTCAACCCTGGTCTTTGAACATGCAATATGACTGAACACCAACTGTTATAATTGAGCAAAATAGCGTCCACATTATTTGTTCTTCAAGCTGCCAATTTAGGAGAGACTAGTTTGACATATATGAAGGTGGGCGGGGGATCACTAAGCCAAGTTCTCTATCATAGCAATATGTGCACGTTTATCATGGTTTCTAAATTTAGGATTCTGATCCACTTGAAGTGCACAAAAAGGGAATATTGATTATACTACATAGTACTTGTGTTCCAGTATGTTTGAAATAAGCATTACAGTAAAGCTGGCCATTTGCTGTTAGTCAAGCAAAGCTACAGAAGTTGGCCTGACATAACCAGTTTGTCTGATTCTTATCAAAAGTGTTTATACAGAAGGTGATTTTTACTATATCCGACCAGGATATCTAGTGTAATAAGGTAACAAACCTGAAAGAAAATAATATTCCCACTGCTCTCTTTGGTCTTTCATGGATCTATTTTTATGGTTACAATGGAACATCATTTCAGACAGAAAAAAAAACCGCATTCTCCCTCAACTCCAGCAGAACATTGAGAGCACTAGCTAGCAGTCAAGCAGGATGTGGCAATTAAGTATTGGAATTGGCTGGCAATCTCATTACACGAATTTGCCAAATTACATTGTTAAATTTCTTTCTTACTACTAATAATCCAAGTTACTGTCTTTTAGCTGTCATTTGAGATCCTCCTGGACTATAGTGTTAATGCCTCCCCAAAGGATTAGTTACCCTGGAGCCGGAAATACAAGACAGACAGCATTTCTTTTCCCTTTAAGGTATAGCCCTTAAGACTTTAAAGTAGCCACGCAATTGTCAGGATCAAAGCTTTATGAAGGCTCCTGCTACTCTAGTGCTCTCCAAGTGGGAAAACCCTTTCCCTGCAGCTAGATGGCTCAAAGATTGTGCTTAGTGGGGGTGGATCTGTTCAATCTTTCAGCAATAATCCAGATGCAGAGGGATATCTTGGCCCCGCTGAAGTCAATGAAAACATTCCCACTGGGTTAATACAGCCAGGATTTCACTCCAGTTGCCTGAGAAGGGGAGTGCTTCAGATCTCTTCCCCTCCATTTTGAAGGCAAAGTTATTTTACTAGCTCCAATGCATCTGAGATGACAACATACGAAAGCAGACAGGGAAAATAATCCCAAAACAAGCAACAGACACAGATAATTGGTTAATTTTAGGGTAAGGATTGTATTTGAGTTTGTTTTGGCTACTAAACCAATTAACAATCATAGTTAATTGAATAACTAAAACTCAAATATAACCCTACCTCCTAAAAATGTTTTCAAATCCCCATACAAACGAACAAAAACAAACAAAAAGTTAAGCCCCAGTCCTTGTTAGTTTTACAGCATTTATATTAACACTACAGGGATCCTGCCATTTTTTTCTCTATCCAACACAATAGAGGGTGCCTGGGTTAGTGAAGACAAACTTCAAAGTCTCTATATGCAGACAAAAGTTAATAATCATGTCTTTCACTGAAGAATGTATAAAGAAACTGTAGCACATTGCACAAAGAGCAACTTCAAACCTTAGTGGCTCACTTTTCAGAACATACAAATAGCCACAGATGCTAAATCAAACTAGGATTACATCCAAGTCATAAGCAGCTTTTATTCTATTACAAAAATCAGTAAGACCATGAAAAGATAAATATGTTGTTAATGGAAACAACCTGAAGTTATATGGTGCTTTACACTTTACAAGGAAGCAGGATTTTACAATTCTCAATTTCTGCAATAGCCTATTGCAAACTATTTCCTTGGGGAAAGACTATTCTCATCTGCAAAGAGAAGGAAATCCTAAAGGATGAAAGTGAAAATCTATACTCATCTCCACCTTGGAAGTCTATTTTTAGAACACAGGAGCTAGCAACAGCTAATCACAGCCCTGCTGGCCCAAGTAAAAGGAGCTGCCTGGCCTTAGCAGGTCAGTCACTGGCTAGGACCAGAGGAATGATGAAAGGGGCTCCTTTCTGGCCTGGAGATGGGAAAAAACCTGGGCCTGAAATGGGCTGGAAATAAAAAGGTTTAGCAGGATGAGGCCCACGGAAATAGCAGCAATGGATTCACGCAAGCAGTATGTAGCTGCAGTGTACAGGGGTCGCCGGGTTGGAATCTGGAGTAGTGGGCAGTCTGGGTTCCCCTACCGGCCGCAGGTGAAGTGGTGTAAACCCCAACCAGGGGACATGCCTCATCATGGAGCACGAAAAAAAGGGCTGAATTTAAAAAGCCTAGAGCTGAGGGTGAAAACCCTAGCCCAGAGAAACAGACTGCTTATTTGTTGGACTCCTTAATATGCTAGGAGGGGTTCATTTGGACTTTGTGACTCAGCCAGAGGGCCAAGCAATTGAAGACCCACCAAGGTCGGTCGGTAGTCTGCAGAAGGCACCGGGGCAAAAAGGACTGCAGTTCCTTACCCAGCTGATTGGAGGCACTCAAGAGGTGAGTGCACCTTTGCACATGGGTACTGCCAACCTGACAATTATGAAACCAGTGTGTTTTAAACTGCAAGCAGACTGCTTGGAGAGGGACCCTTCTCTTTCAGGAATCTCTTCTTAAATAATGAGAATGCCAAAAATACTAGGAAAGCTTTTCAAATTACTATGATTACACACAAAGCTCCTTGCGCAAGACGCTCTTTCAAGAATCTCCAACTCTTCCTTGCTATGGCAAATTTTCTTGACATCCAGTTTCTGCTGCTAACAAGCAAATAATCCAGGTATTACTGTAACCAAAATAAAACTGTATTCAATTAAGCGTATATAACTACCATATGCAGAATTTCAATAAGATGGAGAGCAAAAACTCCACTACTCTATTCCAAAATGCAGTATGATTTAAAAAAATATGATCAAGAAAAAAGTTTACCATATGATTTAAACTAGATTTGACCAGAATCCCAGCCTGCCAAGTATATGTAAATTAGAAAGGTTGTCCAATTAAGTTAGGGGTTGAGCACACCAATGTGTTTTCATACTAACCATATGTGATTACAAGATAAAAGGGAATATTAGTGCAAATAAACTAGTGAAGATTTTAATCTCCTACTTTTTTCCTATCTAGCAGCAAGTAGCATAATATTTTATTCTCAGGAAATTCAGCTGTAATTTTTCAATATACTGCTACGACAATTACTAAAGGCAATATGCCTCTGCTATTTAAACTTACTAGTCCAGATATTACATTTATAACAAGCTTAGCAGCAGAAGAAAAAAATAGAGATGAGCATCCAAATTAATTTTACTAGGTATCTGATGCTGAAAGAGAAAAATACTTTAACAAAGAGACAAGCAAAAATAAAAATCTTATTCAACTGAAAGTACAGGGGGAATTTCAGATGGGCAGAATATAAATACTCACCCTGGAAACGAGCCAAGACATCTAGAACAACGTCTCTGCTCTTGTGAAAAGTACCAGGGGATCTTTTATCGATCACAAGTAGTCAGAGCATCATCATTTTTCTACAACTCCTATTCCTGAATAGTCATATCATGAGGACACAGAGAAGGACAAGCAGCGGATGTGATGTGAGATCACTAGCAGATTAACAAAGACTACAAATGGTATTAAAAAGGGGACACATTCCTCTTCAAATAACCATTCAGAAAGGGAGAGTGACAGATAGTATGAAATGGTAAACTAACTTGCATTAGACTTCAAAGAACTAGAAAGGAAGATCTAAGAGTTCCAGACATACTCCAGAAACCCTGGAATGCCTAGCATGCTTTCTCTCAATTAGTTGTTAACCACCTTTTAAAGTAAGCCGCATGCTATACTTACGTATTTATTTGATCATTCTCTCCCATCTTTGAGCAGTTAAAAAAATGAGTATGTTCAACTTCTCAAGAGAAATGTAGTTCACTGTAATTATAAATTCACATCCTGAGACTGAATTAACACATTTGCCACCTCTATTTCCACTTCATCTTAATCTCTATAAAATGTCATTGACAACAGAATTATAAATATAGTTTTATTGTAGAGACACATGCAAACACCACTTAGTTGAAGGTCAGTCACCATTTCTATTACTATTACAAGCTATTCTTCTCCAAAAGCAGTACTAAAATGGTAATAAAAATGTCCTTGAAGTTAGACGCTAGCACACCGTACAAAATCTCAGCTTTTCATTTTGGAGGTTAGGATGGGAAAAAATGGATGAAAGACAAAAGCCTACCAAAAGAATTCACATCAGCAGCTTCAAAGCTGCATCAAAAAGGAATAGTCATAAGTAGACCAATACATAATCTCTATTATTTATTTCAATACGCTTTAAAAGTCTACCCATGCCAAAACAAGTGTTTCCAGCAGCAGAGTCCTGTTTAGTAATGCAGATTCATTAAAATGCCACAAGAATCCAAGTCACCAGATGCACCATAAGTACTGTACGTAAACTACACTAGCTTAACACTTTTTACTTTGTAGCATACTTCATAGCATCCTGTATTTAGTCTTCATTTTTTAACTATACAGAAATGAAATGCTATACAGTTTCTGCTTTCAGGTGGTTCTGCTTACAAAACAGTGCTTTTTCAGACAAAAGTTTTTGCATTCTATCAGATTTAGTTAATTATAGTTGTTTGGTGTTTTGACAGTATTTTTGTCCAGAATTTTATAATTTATTGTGTTTAGGTTTTTTGGTGTTTTTACATTAGGTATAGGTTTTTCAAAGAAAAAACTAAACAGTAACTACAAGTAGACAAAATGATGGATATGAAAACCCTGAAACAGTACCAAAAATAGACAGTAACAATTCTAAGTAGTATTTATAGGCCAAATAAAACTAAAGAAGCCAAATTCTGCACAGAACATTTTCTAGTTAAGTGCTTTGTTTGATGTTTTAAATTTCAACTCAGTGTTGCCAGCTCACATAAACATGAGCAGCCAGTGGCCGGAAGCTAGCTTTTGTGACCAACTCTGGCAATCAAAGAGAATCCTCAAAGGCTTATAGTGAACGTGCACTTTTGGGATGCCACGGTCATGACGACACTTCTGTCCTAAAGTTGCTTAGGTGGTCAGATTTCAAATACAAAGCTCACAGGTAGATACAAAAATAGGGCACTCCTGCCTCCAAAGTGCAGGGAACCTCCACAATCTTCCCGCCTTGCGCAGCATTCCTTTCCTCCTGACAACACACCCCACCTTTAACTTAAAGAGCAAATGAAGATTGATTTGTGTTTATAAAATCTCCCTGAAAAAAAACACAGATCACAGAAGCTTTAAAGCATATGGTCCAAGAGCCGCTGCTTCACTTGTCCTTCTCTACTGCACTCATCAAGTCTTTGAGGGTTTGGCGAGGCGAAAAGCTAACAGCTCTGAAATTGGTTCTTGGTAGCCATTTGCATCTGGCCAGCAAAGGGTGCTGTAACAGGTATTAGCAGGCTACAGGACTTCCCACCACAAATCCCTCTCTCTCCTGGAGAAAGGAGGCAACCTGAGGAAGCCACTTCAGCTTCCTCCAACTCTGGTGGAGGAGAGCGCCATACGGGACAAGTCTGAAGGGGAGATATTGCCTCCCCTACAATGCAGAAGGAAGGTAAAGCAAGAAGCTAGAGGGAAAGGAAATAGTGGGATGAACTGGAAGACAGAAGAAGGTATGATCCACGAAGATGACAGAAGATAGTAAGTCTGCTGGTTGCCCCCAAACCCTTGTAGAGGAGTAACACACCATTATGCTACTTCCTTCTCCCCAGCTTCCTTCTCCAGCAAGAATGGTAACAAGCCAGAGGTGCAAACGCCTAGTAGGCGCCCCCATAATTTCAGAAAAAACAGTTACTAACCTTTCCGTATCTGTTGTTCTTTCAGATGTGTTGGATATGTCCCTTGCACTGTGGATGTGTGCGTGCCCTGAGCACAGCTACCAGAAATTTTTCCCTCTGATACCCATCAGGGTGACTCAGGCACCTTCTGCTTCCGCGTGCACATAGCGCCAGTATAAAGGGTCCAGCTTCCAGCTAACCTCATGCCCTCTCAGTTCCTTCTTTCCCTGCTAATCTCCGATGTAGAGCAGTAGGATGGCAGGTTGTGGAATGGACATGTGCAACAACAGTAGTTGTTAGTAACTGAAAGGTTAGTAGTTGAAAGGTTAGTAACTGTTTTTCTTCTTTGAGTGTCCATTCACTGTAACTGACTCCCAAACAGTTGCCTAGGATGTGGGATCGGAGTTCACGGGTATGCTGACTGCAAAACTGCTCAGTCGAAACTAGCATCGTCCCTAGCCTGTTAAGTAATGGCGTAATGAACAGAAAACGTCGCTGCTCTGCAAATGTCCTGAATAGGGACTTGTGGTAGGAATGTTTCTGAGGATGCTTGTGCCTTTGGGGAGTGCATGGTCAGGGTAGCTGGTGTGGAACAATCGCCTGGATGGAACACATGTAGCATATATATATTGGGAAATATATATTGGGAAATCCTACCAGTGGCTGGAAAGGGCTGGAAAGGGCTGGACTAAAAGACAGCACTGAGGCACTGATCATAGCAGCACAGGAACAGGCACTGAGCACCAGATCCATTGAAGCAGGGG
>NC_133770.1:174429799-174435795 GCF_003597395.2 Chelonoidis abingdonii | reverse complement strand
AGCTCTCTGTCCAGAAGAGTGCAGTGCTAGGAACAGCTAAGATACTGCGCAGAACCCTCAAACTCCCAGGCCTCTGGTAGAGGACCCGAGGTTGAGGAAAGACACATACCACCCATAGGGGTGAGAGGGGAATTTTTTTTATGATATGATCCAAGACGAGATTCTCTGAGCAGGGATGGGGAGACTTTTCATCCTGTCAGCTACCGCTGTGATGAGTTGGGTGGATTTACAGAATGGTTTGATTCTTTCTATGTAGAAAGAATGTCTAACATCCAGAGCGTGAAGACATTGCTCCTCCCTCGTTGCGAATGGCTTCGGTTAGGAGGCCGGTAAGAAGACTGCCTGATTGCTACGGAACTGGGAAACCATCTTTATGAGGAAGCTAGGGTGAGGATGTAGCTGCACCTTATCCTTAAAGGAGACCTTATATTGAGGTTCTGATGTGACAGTGGGGACCTCCAAGACCCTTCAGACTGAAGTAATAGCCACTAAGAAAGCCATCTTCCATGAGAGGTATGATAAGGGGGATGTTGCCAATGGCTCAAACAGGGGACCCATAAGTTTTGACAGGATCAGGTTTAGGTCCCATGAAGGGACAGGTTCTTGTATTCAGGGGTATAGTCTTTCCATGCCCTTGAGGAAATGGATAGACATCTCTGGTGAAAAAAGACCGCTTATCCACTCAGGGTGGAATGCCAAAATTGCTAAAAGGTGAACCTTAAATGAGGAGATACACCTGAAACAGCAAGCTAATAAATACTCAAGAATCTTCTTCAGAGATAACTGCGGGGTGGGAAGCCCATATGGAGACCTGTTTCCATTTTGAGAGATAAATAGCCCTGGTGACAGGCTTCCTGCTATTTAATAGGACTTGGCAGACCTGCTCCAAGCTCACTAAGATTTAGCCACGGAGCTTTTAGGCTGTCAACTTGTGGGGAGCTCAGGTTTGGGTGGAGCAGCTCCAGATGTTGAGGGAACAGAATTAGAGAGACGCCACTGTAAAGCCTAGCAGTATGGTAACTAGCTCTGAGGGAGACAAAATGGGGCTATGAGAATGACCCAGGCCCTGTCCCGCTTGATTTTTAGCAGAACCTTGTGCATGAACAGGATGGATGGGGAAAGTGTAGTACAGGTAACCTGTCCATGGGAATAAGAAGGTGTCTGTGGCCTCACAGGGAGCAAAACTCGTGACATTTTCTACTGTGCTCAGTTGCAAACAGATCTACCTGGGGATTCCCCTACAACTGGAAAACATCCCTCACAATGTCCGGGTGAAAGGACCAGTCATGATAACTGAAGAAAGACCTGCTGATGCAATCTGCCAGCTCATTCTGCACTCCTGGAAGGTGAGAAGCCTCAAAGTGGATTATGTAGGCTATGCAGAACTCCCACAGCTGAATTGCTTTGTGACACAGAGGAAAGCGAGTCCCTCCCTGACTGCTGAAATATAACATAAGAACCAACATGCTCTTGCTTGTAATGTGAGGCAGAAATGCATAACAGGCCAGGTGAACTGCCCTGAGCTCTGACACTGATGTCTAGCAAGAGCTCTTCCATACACCAGAGGCCTTGAGTCCTCAGGGGCCCAGATGAGCTCCCCAGTCTAGCGCTGATGACCAGGGATATTCCACAGTTGGGACTGTGAGAAGGGGATGCCTGTGCAAATTGTCTACGGGTCCAGCCACCAGCTGAGGGAGGCAAAGATCCTCGGGAAGGTACTGTGAGGACAGAGTCCAGATAGTGGCGATCTGGAGAGTACACCAAGGCCTGCCATGTCTGAAGGCATCTGAGATGCAGTCTTGTGTGCTGCAGCACATACATACATGAGGCCATGTGACTCAGGGGCAGCTCCAGGCACCAGCACAACAAGCGCGTGCCTGGAGTGGCAAGCTGGGGGCGGGGCGGCCTGCCAGTTGTTACGAGGGCAGTAGTCAGGGCACCTTCAGCAGCATTTCTGCGGGAGGTCCGCTGGTCCCGCGGCTTCGGCGGCAATTTGGCGGCGGGTATGCCGAAGATGTGTGACTATCGCAACTCCCGCAGAAACGCTGCCAAATCCACGTGACCGGTGGACCTCCAGCAAAAACGCCGCCGAAGGCGCACTGACTGCTGTTCTTGGGGCAACAAAAAACACAGACACGCTCCTGATGTGACCCAAAAGCCTCAGACAAAACCAGGCTGTTGTAATGGGGTGGCCCTTAAAATTTATTATCGGGGATGTGATAGACTCTGGCCTAGGTGGAGTTGAGCACCGCTCCAGTAAACTATCTGCTGCAGCAGAGAAAGGGTAAACGTCTTTACATTTATTAGCAAGCCTCTGGCCTGCAACGTCAACTGGATGAGGTGCAGGCTCGACTAGCTGAGCTCTTACTATTCAGTCATTCCAGATATGGGTAGACTTGCACCCCATTGCCTTCAGAAAGGTCACCACTACTACTATGCATTCTGTAAACACTTCTGCAGCTGCCAACAGACCGAATGGAAGTACTGCAGATTGATAATGCATTTGGTTCACAACAAACCTGAGGAATCTTCTGTGGCCTTGGAAGATCGATACGTGAAAGCAGGCATCTCTTAAATCAAAGGCAGCATACCAGTCCCTGGGATCCAGGGAGGAATTAAGGGGAAGACAAAGAAACCATAAGGAACATTAGTTTCTTGAGGTAGCCATTCAACTGGCATAGACCTAAAATAAGTCTGAGACCTCCTTTGGCTTTCAGGATGATCAAATAGCTGGAGTAAGACACCTTCCCTCTTAAATCCTATGGAACCTCTTCCACACCTCCCACCCGGAGGAGAATGCACCTCCTGTACTAGAAGTTGCGTGTGAGAGGGGTCTCTGAAGAGGGACAGAGAGGGAGGTTGGGAGCATGGGGGAGAGAGAAACAAATTGAAGGGTATATCCCACTTCCACCATGCTCAGCACCCAACTGTTCGTGGTGATACAAGATCACACACTGGTGAAGTGGTACAGGTGGTCTGCTAATAAAGGGGAAACAGGAACCCGGAATATGGAAGCTGGTTCGACGTCCTTGAGCATCTCATCAAAAATTCTGCTTAGCGCCTCCTGAGTGTCTGGAAGGGGCACACGTTGACACCATGGCAGTAAAGCAAGGGTCGGCAACCTTTCAGAAGTGGTGTGCTGAGTCTTCATTCATTCACTGTAATTTATGGTTTTGCGTACCAGTAATACATTTTAATGTTTTTAGAAAGTCTCTTTCTATAAGTCTATAATATATAACTAAACTATTGTTTTCTGTAAAGCAAATACGGTTTTTAAAAGGTTTAAGAAGCTTCATTTAAAAATTAAACTAAAATGCAGAACCCCCTGGACCGGTGGCCAGGACCCAGGCAGTGTGAGTGCCACTGAAAATCAGCTTGCGCGCATCCTTCGGCACCCATGCCATAGGTTGCCTATCCCTGCAGTAGGGAGTGGCAATCTGCATCTAAAACCCCTGCTATGGTCCCACAGTCCCTAGGTTATACAATCATAGAGCTTTACATCCGTCTGCTCAGAAAAAAGTGAAGCTCCCTTGAAGGGAAGGTCCTGAAGGGTTTGCTGGACCTCATGCGGGAGACCTGAGGACTGTAGCCATGAAATCCTTCACAAGGCCTCTGTGGAGGCCGTGAATCTAGCTGCTGAATCCACCACATCCAGGGCAGCTTGCAAGGAGGCCCTGGCTATTAACTTCCCCTTGTCCACCAGTGAGAAATTCTGCCTGACCTCTTGGGGAAGCAAGTCCTTGAGCTTCAACATGGAGTCCCACATGCTGAAGTCACATCTGTCCAGCAGTGACTGCTGGTTAGTGATTCCAAGCTGCAGCCCCTCGGTAGAGTTCCCCTTGCTACCGAAAAGGTACAATTTCCTGGAGATTTTCACCTTGGGAGTTACCCCCTGCAGTCCCTGCCTTTTCCTCTTGGCGGCCACGGACACCACCAGGGATTGGAGTGGGGGGCAGAGACAAAGTATTGCCTCTCAATTCTTTTCAAGGTGGGGGGAAGGAAAGCTACAAGGCTTTCACCAGGTCCATAATGGCCTCATTGAGGGGCAATGGTGCTGGTGCTATGCTGTCCCTCTTGTGCAGCCAGTTTGTCTGGTACCAGACTCAGTGCCTGAGTCAACGCTGGAGTCAATGGTGTTAACTGCGTTTCTGAAGCAGAGAAGTAGCTTGATCTAGGTCACACTCCACTCTGCTCCCCATGCCTGGCTGTCCTTGGTGTGGGGGAATGTCCCCTTTCAGACAGCTTCTTCCTGCGCTGCTTCTTCGGCACTCGGGATGCTGAACGGTGCCAGGATTCCCACAGGGTGGGATGAGAACTCCTCTCCGATGCTGAGGTGCTCGGTGCCAAGTCAGACCCGCTTGGCTCCCTTAGTAGGTGCTTTAACCTGGACTTCCTGTTCTCCTTCATGTGAGGTTGAATTCAAGGCAGATAATGATCCCCGACGTGAGCCTCACCCAAGCACTTTAGGCAACCAGAGTGCAGGTTGCTCAGAGGCACAACCTTGTCGCAGGAGACACAGGGCTAGAAGCCCGGTTACTGAGGCATGCCTCAGCGCCGGGAATGGACAAAACTCCGCTATCTAATGGAGAAAACCAACTATGCTAAAATACTAAGGTTAAAAAAAACTATACACAACTATGGTAAAAACAACAACAACAACAACAAAAAAAAACAACCACAAACCAGACCACTGAGAAAAGCTTGCCGTAGCAAGGAGAGCAGGGCCAGCAACAATCACAGGCAGTAAAAAGGAACTGAAGGGGCGTGGGGTCAGCTGGGCCCTTTATATCAGCATCATGTGCACACGGCACTACAGGGCATCCAAGATGCCTCAAAGGGTGCCACTGAGGTGAAATTTTCCAGTGACTGTGCTCAGAAAACCTACAGTGCAATGGACATGGGGAAGCACTCGAAGAAGAAACAAGTATGTCGTAAAAGTCATGAAAGATCCAGAAACCCATGGGACTGTTAAAAATCACGAGAACTTAACTGAGTGAATTGCATGGTTTGGGTCTGACTCCTGATTTTGTAACTGTTTGTGGAAAACCCTCCTGACACCCATGTGTGCATATTTTCAGGATGAAAATTCCAATCAAAATGAACACAAAGCATGTACATAAAAAATTAGGACATACCATTCCCATCCTTGTCCCCTCTCCTCCTGAGAGCTCTTGGCATGACATACTTTTCCTCAGTCACCACTCCTTGGCAACCCCACTCTCCTCTCCTACATGCAGTCTCTACAGCATCTTTCCAGATTTTCACCCACCCTCTCCAGCCACTCCTAATCCCAGCAGACATCACTTGTTCCAATTCTCTTCCTCACCTCACATGGCACAAAGCTGCCTCTGCCCTCCAATACTAATTCAACTTCAGCAGTCTGCACCAGAACCCAGTCTGTTGCCCCATAATCCAGCAGGTTAATTCCCCTCTCTCAAGTCCTTCAACCACGTGGAGTCAGCCTCAACCCAGTTTCCAACAAATACGGCCAAATTCTCTGCCAATAGAAGGCTACGCTGTTGCCTCCTCTCCCTTATTTCCTGCACTATTACCCAAACAATATGACCGTTGTCCACAGTTCCTGCACTGCAAGTGGAAGAAGGTCTATCTATAGCCTCTATTGCCTGATTTTGAGGGGTGGGGGTGGCTCCCTGATGCTTCCATGCAGGACACAGAGGGGTACACGAGAACTAGAGGCAGCAGCCCCCTCAGCAGATGGAAGAGGTCTCTCATGGCCACAGGTGGAACAGGTAACTGAGCTCAGATTCCTGAGCCACCTGCAGCTGCTCACATGATCAGAGCTCTAAATGACCTCACAATTAAGGAGTGCTGGCAAATAGGGTATCAACCTGTCATGGTATAATTCCCTACCCTGAACCTTAGCACCCAAAAGATGGGGTACCAGCATGAATTCCTCTAAGCTTAATTACCAGCTTAGAACCTGTAGCACTGCCACCAACCAGGAATTCCAGTGCCTGGTACACTCTGGTCCCCCC
>NC_133770.1:174249801-174429699 GCF_003597395.2 Chelonoidis abingdonii | reverse complement strand
AGTTTTGCTCTTTCATTCTTTATATGTTAGAAAAAGGTACAGAAGTCCTTTTTTGTGAATACAGTTGTCGTGGTTCCAACGGCTGTTGAAGGAATGGTGATAAGTGTTCAGCATCATATACATCTGGTCTAGGGGCGTAGCTTTCTCGATTGGCGTGCTAATTTGTTTGTGCTCTGCGATGCAGCGAGAACTGGCTATTTGATGTGCCTCAGTGAAAGACAGTGTCAACAAGAGCCAAATAATGCCCTCAGGGGATATATCAAACCTTGGGTTAATCCAAATAAAATCAGGTCTGAGAGACAGCTCATTTTGATCAAATAAAACTTTCTCCTCTTCCGGAACTCTCGTCCTCTGGTCTCAGTTTCTGCTTCGATTGGCTAGTGAGGGTCTAGAAAGCACCTGTACCTAGGACACAGAACAGAAAATTTGCTTGCTCCGCAGGATATGGATAGCTACTACGCTACTCTGACCAACAGGAATGAGCAGTTGGTTTGATTGTGTTAGCTGATCTTGAGTTGCGTCAGAGTTGACTGAATGATGAATACTTTCAATCTGTTCTGTCTGGAACCTTTTGTCAAAAAGTCAGAATGTAATTACTTTCAAGGCAAATAAGTGGTGCTCTGTGGATTGGAACGTTCTCCCGCTCTATTGTCTTCAACCTTCTGTTTTCTTGGCTGCCATTTTGCTCTACACGTGGTTCCCGGTGTTTCTGTCTCATCATGTGCTTAACGCGGTGATCGGAGATTGTAACCATCTACTGTAGGGCTAGGATTGATCTTTTTTGAGTGCATTTCCTGAATCGGAGATCATGCCTGGGTAGCTGAAGTAAAAGGGCTCTTCCGTTAATGCTGTTTAAGTGTCCTTGGCAAAGTGGAGATCTAGTGCCCTCTTTTCAGTGCTGTACTGTAGTAGCATGTTTATATGGTGACCTGTAGTGATAGCATTCACTAGTGGGTCTGGTATTTGAGTGTTAGTTTCTGCATATATACGTGGTGTAATATTTGTTTGTGGTGGGTGTTTTGGTGCTTTCGTTATTGTGCATCGGCAGTGGCGAGGGTTGGTGGGGGGTGGTTGTATGGCGGGGTGGGGGGTGTGGTTGGGTAGAGGGGGTGTGTGGTTCGGGGGGTGGTGGATT
Organism: Chelonoidis abingdonii; assembly: GCF_003597395.2. Classification (NCBI taxonomy): domain Eukaryota; kingdom Metazoa; phylum Chordata; order Testudines; family Testudinidae; genus Chelonoidis; species Chelonoidis abingdonii. The sequence goes on along the minus strand of NC_133770.1, from coordinate 174,428,564 downwards.
TTAGGTTTGGGGGGGTTAGGTATGGTGATGGGGGTTGGTGAGGTGTGGGGTTTTTGTTGTGTTTGGTTTGGGGTGGGGGGTGGGTTGTTGGTTCGTTTTTGATGTTTTTTATATGTGGTGGTGTTTTATGGTTATATGGTTAGACGTAGTGGTGTTTCATAGGTTTTTTTTGTGATATATTTTTTTTGTTTTTGGGGGGTTGATTTTGTTTAGTTGGGGGATATGGTGGTTGTGATTATTGTGGTTGCGTTGCTGATGGGGGTGTGTATGGGGTGGTGGGGTGATCAGGGTGATGGTTTTGTGAGGGGTGGATGGTGGTGTTTTGGGTGTGGTGCGGGTGGTGTTGGGTGGGAGTTGTCGGTTGGGGGGGGGTGGTGAGTGGGTGGGTTGGTGGGTTTGATGGGTGGGGGTGTGGGGTGTAGGGAGTTGGGGGGCATAGGGTGGTTTGGGTTTTTTGGATTTTGTTTTTGTGGGTGGCTGGTTCTTGTTGTTTTTTGAGGGTGTTGTGTTTTTTTGTTTGTTGTGGGCGATTTAGTTGATTTGTGTGGGTTTGTTTGTGTTGTTGATCTTCTTTTGCTTCTTTGGTTTTTATGTTTGGTTTGTTGAAAGGTGTTTGGGTGGGTTGTGATTATTTGTTTTTTGTTCTTTTGTTGGTTATTGTTGTGTCTGTTTTTTGGGGTTTTGCTGTTTTGTTGCAGCTGGGTTGGTGTTGTTTGTGTTGGGTAGGTTTGTTTGAGCTGTTTGGGGTGATTTGGGATTGTTTCTGGGGGCTGTTGTTTTTTGTGGGGTTTTTTTCTGTGGTGGGGTGGTGTTGAGGATAGTGGGTGGGAGTCTGGATTGTGGTTCGCTGTGGCGGAGATTGGGGAGTGTTGGGGCCTTGCACTTCTTTGGTAACGGGTCGTTTTGGTATGATGGGTTGTATTGGTGGGTGGTGGTCCTGTGTTTGTAGTGGGGTGGGGTTGGTGATGCAGGCGTGTGAGGGGCAGCAGAAGCTCTGTTCGGTTCTTGGATGCGTTGGCGGGGGTCTGGATGTCTGTGTGGTGTTGGGGGTTGGGTTGGCGATGGTTGCCTCTGGTTCCGGTGTGTGTTTGGTTTGGTTATGCTGTTGGTGCGGTCCTATTGATTATTATGTGGTTTGACAGTATTGTGTATTGCTTGCTGTTCTGTTTGCGTTTTGATTGGTTTGTTGTTGCTTTTGTGTTTGGAGGTTGGTGAGTGTTTGTGTTTGTCTGCAATCAGCGTAAACAGAAATGTTGTGAAGGCTGCAACACCTACAATGGTTATGCTGTGGGCCATGACCAAAGGCCAACAGCAGGAACAGATAACCTGGAGTAACAACGGTTTGGCTCAGATAGCGGTAGGTATCTCCTGTGCGGAAAGGGAATGCAAAATGTGAAAGTAGCAGGCTTCCAATAATTGAGGCGGCATACCAAGCCTCCAGGATCTGAAGTACAAAATAAATGCTTCCCAGGCGAGCGAGCGGAACTGCAACCTTCCAATAAACGGTTTGAGTCTCGTAGGTGTAGGATAGTCTGAACGCCTCCCGTACGAGTCGGGCATTAAGGGAAAGACGTTATGCCCACGTTGCGCGCCATTACGGGCCGTCTGCGCTCTTGTCTACAGTCACAATCAATGATTAATTAGAGGTACGCCCCAGACTCGAGGAGTCCCCTGAGAGGGGACAGGTGGTATACCCCCAATAGGAGGGGAAAAAGGGGCCGTATGGGGGCCCACCCCAAAACTCCACACCATGTGTCAGGGGACACCGCGAAAAAGTTAAACCTGGGACCACCCAAAAGAGGAAAGTGGAATGGTAAACCTCACTTGTACGCGGTACGCCACCTTGGGCACGCACCTGAATTCATCCTTGGTCCCCGGTGTGAGTATGGAGGAGAGATCCATCGATCTTTTGGGCCTCTAAGGTCTCTGACGGTCGATGCTGCGACGCGCATACTCAGATCGCTGCATCAAAGCCAGCAATCTGTGGCTATGCACAGAGTGGGCGGTGTGGCTGGGACGGACGAAGCCTGCGTAGGTCCGTCGGCGTATGCACCCGAGGAGAAGGACGCCATTAGGACACTTGGCTTGGCCCTCCAAGGCTTTGCAGCCTGGGTTGATTCACCGCAAAAGGCCTTCCAACAAATGGTAAGCTGTGAAAGGCCGAGGTGAAAACCCCTGAAGCCATCGAGATGCTCCTCATGGTAACGAGGCCTGAAGAAGCTCTAACCCGCCTTTTTCCCTTCCCAAGAGGGCAGTGAACTCTTGGCCGAGTGCTTGAAGGAGAAGCATCCATAATTATCCCACCGTTATCCAGGTGTTATGAATAAGGCTAAGCAGGCTTATAGATTTGGCCACACAGGGCTATAAGAGCCTTGGCGAATACACCTGCGGGCTTGAATTAAGGTCATTAGCCAAGCCCCGTTCGAATCCGGGGCTGGCGCTGTTGCCATGCCAAATTATCCCTATTTTCTTAAACAACGGAAGCTCACTGTTGCGCAAGGGAGGGACGGACGACAGTAACCAAGTCCGATGAGCCACACCCATTAGAGTATCCGGCATTCATGGTGATGTTCCAAATAAACGGGTAGGGGCCCCCTAGTGGGGCAACCGCGGGAAAAGACAAAGTCCCACTAACCGGGTCCCTAACTCTGGACCTCCCTGGCAGCTGGAGTCCGCCAGTGAGTGCTAACCACTCCAATAGGAGGAGCCTGATCGGCCTCATTCAGAATTGTCTGGTCGCGGCACAACCCCCAGAATCGCGGTCCTGAGCAAAAGAGCTTCCGCGTGGGAAGACACTGGCATGAGTGTCTGAATGGCCAAGGGGTGCTGAAAAATCATGGGCCAGAGAAGTCTGCATCTACCAGACTGCCCAAACTCCGGCACCCTGGACCGGTACACTGACGAAAGGGCACCTGGGTACACTGACGATCCGGACCTGCCGACAAAAGAAGCGGTGCTGGGGAAAGGTCGACCCCCGAGATCTCGAGTTGGAAGCGCTACAGGAGTCACAAGTTGGCCCTGTTAGCGGTGCCTGGAGCCCGGAACCGGTCAAGGATTACGGGTCGGTGAACGGACACCAGACTTGTGCAGCGAGTGTTGAAACCGAGTGCCCGTTGGCACAGCGGAGAGCAAGTTCGGGACTGCAAGTGCGTCGGAAGCAGACGCCGAGGATGACTTGGAGCGTATTGCGGACCGACTGTAGACTCAATGAACGGTTGAGCCAGCTCTGCTGCGCCGACAGAGATGGTTGTAGCAAGGAGGCTTGCCAGGAGACTGTAGTAGACGACCGGCAGTGCCGGGTCAGGCGCATCCACTCTTATCGGCAACCGAGAATCCCTCGTCGTTTGGAAATTTCTCCCGGCGGGAAAGGAACAACTAAACCCTCGACCACCAGTGTGTACGGGAGCTGTCAGGCACCGGATTCGGCCGGGCCCCCTGTGGACCGGGATCGTCCGCAGTGGCCCTCAGCCAGGTTCGGTGCCGGGCAGCACTCCGCGTAACCAGGCTCGTCTCGGTGCAGTTTGAGCACGGGAGCCAAGTAAGGACCAGGAAAGCTCCCGACACGGCGTGCGCAGGATAAGCAGTCCAGACCACTAGATTTCCGACGGCCCTTTTGGACCCGGGATCCGATGGTGCTGAACGTTGGTGGTGCTGCGGCAGGTTGTCGGTGCCGGCGATTGCGTCGTAGTGAGCGCTCCTGGCTGTGGTGCCGTTAGCCATGGGGGAACAGCAGTGAGCAAGGAAGTTCAAATCCACGGCGCGTTGCCGGGGACGGGGTCGGGGGGGGTTGGGGTCAGGCACTGGATTCAACGGCCTTGTGGGACCGGGATCGACGGTCCGACGCGTGGTGCCGCGCAGGTGTCATGCCAAGGGCGATCTGAACTTAGGCGAGCTCTCTGCTTGCGGTGCAATTGGCATGGAAGCAGCGGAGCTCAACCACGGCCATGCAGGAGCAGGCAGACACTGGAATTTCGACGCCCCAGCGACAGGAATCAACGTGCCGGCGTCTCAGTGCTCTGCAGGTGTTGGTTGGTGTGGGATCCGACTAAACGGTCTCTGTCGGTGCAGTGGCAACAGAAAGCAGCAGAGCAGGGAAGCTCAACCACGGCGCGTGCCGGGAGTGTCGGGCACTGAGGCAGGAGGAGTCGGTTGGGCTTTCTCAACCCCAGAGAAGAGGGAGCAGTGCCGAGTCGACGTTTGGTGCCGCGGGTACCCCGGCCGGATGCCGGCGGGTCCGGCGCGAGAAGGCGCTTCTGTCCGCTGAGTTAGCCACGTCGGTGCAGAAAAAGTGGAAGGAAGAAAGTGCTGCTCAGTTTTTGTTCTCTAGGCTTAAGGCTTGCAAACGGGGCACTTAGCTGTGAAATATGAATCCCCAGGCAGCCAATAAACAGGAGTTGTGTGGATTCCTGTCAGCAACGGCGGAGGCCGGCCAAGCACGGATCTTAGAACCGGTGAGCCGGGCATGGGGCTCCCGACACCAGTTGCCGGGAAGGGGCTACTCCCCGACCCCTCCCGCTAACTAATGGTAACTAATATGCAAGCTAAAAGACGCGTAAGTAATAGATAAAATATAATATAAAGGATTTTATAACTAATTAACTAAAATACACAGAACTTACGAGTAGCTAGGGAAGCGGGGTTCAAGCTAAGCTGCCGCTCCCACTGTTCCTCGACCGACCGGGCGAAAAGAAGGAACTGAGAGTTGTTGGGTCGGAGGGGTATATATCGAGCCCAATAGTGGCCCATCAGGGGGGTACCTGCCGGCCCACCGATGTTGCTGTAAAGTTTCTCCGACAAACGTGCACAGCGGCACGCGCACACCTAACTGGAATGGATATGAGCAAGCCACTCGAAGAAGAATAATAATTGCAATTAATCATGATTAAATTGCACCGTTAAACAGAATAACCCATTTATTTAAATTGTAATATGTATTTAAAGAGATCGCACGAGGTGTACTTAAAATACTGTTCTTTTATTATTTTACCAATGCAAAATAATTGGTAATAAAAATATAAGTGAGCACTGTACAACACTTTTTGGGTTATTGTGTTGTAACTGAATCAATATATTTGAAATGTAGAAAAAATCAAATTCAATTGGCAATATATGTTTAACAGTGCGATTTAATTTTTTTTTTTTTTTTTTTTTTACTTTTTTTTTTTTTTTGAGTTAAATCGCCATCGCGTGAGTTAACTGCAATTCATCGACAGCCCTAGTTCTTTCACAAGAATCATCATGGCAGCACAGGGCCTTTGAAGTTATGTGGTGGTAAGTCCCAGAGAACTTTGAGGGAGAAAGCCAAGGAGTATTATTGTAAAGACCACTACTAAAGGCTGGTAAACTAGAGAAAAGATCAAGATGCAGCTAAAGACTCAGAAGGGAACAAAATACTGGAGAAAACAGAAGGAGAGATTAGAGTGGAAAATACAAGTAAAGGGAAATAAAGATTATATACAAGAAATAGAATATCCCTTTCACATAACATCTTCTACTCTGCTTTCCTGCATTACAGTCATTTCAAATGTGGCCACAAAATTCTGTTTTAAACACCGAAAAGTTAACAAGCGCTTTTATATTATTTTTTAAATTCCAAATGGTAACTTTTAGATCAAACCTTTACAATGTTTGCAACTCAAACATTGCAGGACTTTGCAAAACAAAACAAAGGCAAGACAGACTAGAAAATGATGCTGTTTTTGTGTAATTTAAAAAGTTCAATTTAAAAAACTTTAAATGATCTGCTATTTGTAAAATAAGATTTTATTTAAAATGGTTTATTTTTCCTCACCCACCAGTAATGCAGTGAATTGTTTGTAAAAATAAGTTTCTTCCCAGCATCTGCAGCTATGAAAATAAAATACCTCAGCATTTAAGCCTTGATCCAAAGCCCACTGAAGTCAAACAATCTCTTTCCATAGACTTCAGTGGATTTTGGATTGGGCCCTTATAGAGAGATTATTTTCCTATGACTGAGCTATTAAATGCCTTATCCCCTTCCCCTTCTTGCGTACATTTGTAACCCCAGAATATACCATTAGCAGGTTATAATTTCTCTGGAAAGCATGACACTATTTTCCTGTCCTTTGGGTATTTGATTATTTTTGAATTCCTGTGCTTCTTTCAAACAAACACTTTCACTGCTAGCATCTATAATCTATAAACCCTTTGCTTTGTCATATCCTGTGAAAGCTGGAAGATTTAAAGCTGTGTCACCTGTCTAAAGCAATTTCAAGTAACGGATGCTTGAGAGATTAGATTTCTCAGAGAGGCCCCTAGGAAACCGGTAATGACTGCATGTACATATTTGCAGAAGAAAATCTATAGTATCACTATTAATTATTAAACCTTAATTACAATGTAAGGGGTGGGGAAAAAAGCTAGTTCCTTGGCATCATAAGAAGAATTGCTAGAAAATGCTGACGAAAATTGTGTTTGCTCATACTATTTACTCTAAGTTCAGTTGCATGCTTTCACTAAAACATTGTTTAATGACAAACGTTTGACTGAATCATTTTCCATCATTTGACAAGCAAACAATGTTCTTTTTGTGTGTCTTGTATCAGTATTTAATCTAAATGAGATGTATTCAATCTAAACATATTGCCACAGCGAAACAGATCAGCAGCAAACAACAAATTTTAATCATGAGTTTGCCTCAAACCTCAGAACTGAAGTCACTGGACTAACTAATCTACCTGAATTATCTTTCACATTTCAGTAAAGGAGCTGAAGAGTTTAATTGTAAATAAAGGGAAAACAGCAGTTGCAGCTCCAAGTGTAATGTTTTTGATGTAGCTCCTCAAATTGCTGATCCAAATGCAAGCTGCTTTAGAACATTTTCAGAGGATGAACACCAGTGCAAGTGTAAACCCTAACACTTTTGTTAAACTGAAAAATTAAGCTTTAATGCTAAAAATGGAGAAAAACTGTGGTACTTTAATACTTTGGAATGTGTGTCCGACAACAGCTCAGGTATATTTGCAATATAGTGCTTAAAAGTGACTGAAGGGACTCCAACCCACCCACTGCTCTGATACAAGCCTTGTGAGTATCTCATTAGCTTCCATTATTGCAACAACTGGGGAATACTTTTCCTGAAAGGCATCACCATGTTATAAGCTTTAAAGAAGCCACTGTGAACTGGAGCCAAGTAAAGTCAACTCACTTAATTGGCCATTTATCTGTTACTGTACTTGAATTTTCACACCACCTACCTTTGAAGGTTAGATTCAAATATTTGCTCCCTATTTTCTAGCATGCCCCAAAAAGGAAAAATATAGGTGTTGGTACAAAACTACCCAGTAGTCAAAGTTCTGTTTACAATTTTGTACCATCAGAAACACACTACAAAGTGGATTTAACAAGTTTAAGTGAGCAATAAAACAAGTGTACATGAACCGTCTCACAAAAGTAATGTTTACTTATCTCATGCCCCAAGCAAATACGTTCTTTCCCACTCCTCTCCCTTCCAAAAGAGATGCATGAAGCTGTCAAACTTACAATTAACTCATCTTGATTCTTCCTTTTACAATACTTGGAAAATATCAAATGCAGTTACTATAAAATTTCTTTCTACAGCATGCAGCAATGAACATCTATATTTGAGGGCAAAACTGAATCTTTATCTACTCAGTCCTGTCCCTTCACTGGAAGATCAGACCTGGCATCTTATTTTAATGTGAATAAGATGCTGAGGAAGGCAGACCAACAAGAAAAGTGGTTTTAGTGCTTTGCAAGCCTTCACGACGCTAACAATTGACCACCATATCAGGCTTTGTTTATCTACATGACATACTGAACAAGAGTTATGACTATGTATTCAGCCCCACAAGGCACATGATCTTGAAAATACAAACAAAAACAAACTACAATAACTTTACAGTACTTTAATCTTCAAGTAGCCAGTTCTAAACAGATTTCTTTCAGAAGCTGTTGAACATACATACATTCCTGGCTAAAACAGTATTATCCAAAATGTATACCAGGTGGCTATCGACTGATAGGGATGCCAACCCAGCCAGCATTTCATTACCATGACCAAGTTACCTGTAGTTAATTGATAATGGAAAAGCTGGTATTTTCTCCTTCCTGTGAGGTGCCTCTTGTAAGAAGTTTAACGTGCGTGAAGTAAGCGTTCGTAAGAGGTGCTGGAGTTAGTGTCTGGGACAGGTGAAGTGCTTTATTATTTATCCACAGGACCAGTACCACCACAAGCTGCAGCAGTAGTGTGAGCTTTCCCAGACTGCCTTACCAACTGTATCTGATTCAAGATTAAATCAAGGAGGCTTAATCTAGGGGTGAGAGCATTTCCATCAATATGCCCATTCAAATCATTGTCCTTGCTGACTAAAGGGTTTCTGAGGCAGATTCACTAAGGCCCTGCCCCTTATGTAGTCATACACCAGAGCAAAGTGGGCCTATAACACGGCACCCAATCAGTATGGCAATGGTTTTGCGCTCGCTTTGCACTGATATAAATGATTACACAATGGTGAATCACGCCCCTGGGTCTTTTTCTAGTCAAATTCTTGTTCATTTTAATAAAAATTAGTTTAAAATCTTATTTAAATACTATTTTTCTTGACTTCAATGACATTTACTACAGTTTAATGACCTATGCTTTCAAGAATGAGTTCCTTGTAAAGCAAAGAAGGATTGTTTCCTTTGTGCTTCTATGCTACATTTCAGTGAAGGACTTCAAACCACTTTACATATAATAAATTAAGATTTAATACACTTGTAAATTAGGGAAGTAGTATCCCCATTTTACAAGGGGGGAAAATGAGAGAGGGATTAAGTTACCTGTACTCTGCCTTTCACAGGAATGCATGTTCCCTGCTTGTTGAACAATTATGCAATTCGATGTCACTGAACTAGATCTATATTGGCAACTATTAAAGTTCTCAGAGTGTCAGTAACTCTGCCAGTAACTCAAACGTATAGTCTGACTCCTAAGGTGAAGATCCACTGTTAATGAACTGTTGAGTTCCCTAAGATGGGCAAAAGAAACATTCAGTTGAGTATAGATGAACATTCCTATTTCCCTTTCTGCCTTCTCTCACAATCTCGCTTCCTCTTTGGGAGGCTTACCCCTCTCAGAAAACTGAAAGCAGTATGGCCAGATTGCCCACACCCTGGGATGCCTATGAAATTTAAGGTGAACAATGAAATGGTGACAACAAATGGGTGTGAGAAACAGAAGATGGATTAAGTGTCATTGCCACGATGGCTGCAGGGGATTGGCTCCAGCGTGATGTCAGTAAGCCATGAGATGCCAATGACATTTGCCAAGCTGGTGCTCACTTAAGAGAAGCTACTGCTGAGGCTCAGTGGTGTAGTGTTGCAGCCTTCACAACATTTCTGTTGTGCAGGCTCAGAGAGCAGCTACTCCCCACATTTGGCACTAAGGGGCCAGCCAATGAGGAGTTTGACTGCCACCTCAAGGAGTTACCAAAGAAGTGCAAGCCCCCTTGACAAATACTACCAGAAAGATATCTGTGCCCAGCTGATACCAAACCTACTAGATAACCATCAGAAAGGCCACTATACACCAGTGACCAATGAGTGCTATGAGAATTAATTTATTCATGTATTTGGTGTCTTCATTTCTGTAGAAAACAGGTTAAGTATATTGCAGAACTAGAATCACTACAGATTTAGGGTGAATGCTTCCTAAAGGGTCCCCATTACTGCTCCTGTCAGCACTGAAGAGGCATAGAATTCCTTTGCCAGGGACCTTCACAGGCATTAAGGGGCCTTACTTAGCTCCAGCTGTCTGTCAGGTGCCTCAAAAGATCTTGCCCTCAGGAGGTTACAATCTCGGTAAGACATGTGAGACAGAAAAAAGGGAACTGTAGAGCCAAGGGGCAGGAGGTTGATAGGGCAGAGTTCCCATCCACAGAGCACCACTGTTTTGCCTAGTAATTCATTCTGCTTTGAAAAGGTCCAGACAGCGTTAAAGTTCATCTTCAGTCAACTCTGAGCCTCAGATGCACTGTCATTCGTTGGCAGAGTAGGAGTGGCTTCCTTCCTGAGGAGCAAGGCAAATTTTCTGTTCTGTGTCCTAAGGTACAGGTGGCTTTCCTAGACCTCCCTGCCATGAAGCAGAAACTGAGACCAGAGGAGGAGTGCAAGGGAAGGAGAAGTTTTATTTGATCAAATGAGCTGTCTCTCAGCTGTATGGTTAGACCCCAGGTTTGTCTGAGGGCATTTTTTGGCTCTTGTTGCTGTCTTTCACTGAGGCACTATAGCAGTTCCTGCTGCTGCAGAGCACAAACATAGCAGACAATGAGAGTAGCCTGCCATGTTATTTGAACACTTCCCTTTTCAACAGCAGTTGGAACCAAGACACACTGTTCACAAAAAAGGACTTCTGTACCTTTTCTAACATTAAAAATGAGAGCAAAACTGTTTCATGTTGAAGATGCAAGTTGGTTCTTAGGGTGTTCACCAATTTGTTCATCTCTAACTGGCAACATAAGGCAGTACGACATTGCTGATATGGTTTTAGAGGGTATCAAATCAACTATTCCACTACAGTTTACTTCTGGCTGTGCTCATCTGTTCCTGGAAATGCTGTCTGTTTTGTTTCTGAATCATATTTATTGTGTTTGTTCATCCCTACACTGCCAAATTTTTTCTTTTTCTAAGTCAACTGGAGATTATGTAAAAATGCAGCAGCCTGCATAATCCATTTTGTATTTTTTCAAAAAGAAAAGGATCAGAAGTGCTGGCTATAATATACACCTCTACCCCGATATAACGCCATCTGATATAACATAGTAAAGCAGTGCTCCAGGTGGCGGGGCTGTGCGCTCCGGCGGATCAAATCAAGTTCGATATAACGCGGTTTCACCTATAACGTGGTAAGATTTTTGGGCCCCCGAGGACAGCTTTATATCGAGGTAGAGGTGTATTACAATACAGTTAAATAAGATCATTCACAAATAATCCTAGCGCACTTTGCAATTCAGGCACCACTGAAACTGCAAAACATCTTTACTTGCGATACAGAAACATTCATCTTTCTGAACAGCTAGTCTGTTCTGTAATTCTAAGGGATGTACGCAGACACAGTGTTCATGCCCCATCCACGCAGTGACACTGTTTACTATCAATTTGTTCCTTCTTGCTCTATGCCCATCAGAAAACAGTCACATATATTAGAGGTCAAATCCAGACAGAATCATTACGGTCACAGTTGCTAGAGGAGTGGGTAGTAGGGAAAAGAGGCAGATGTCACATTTAATTTACTAGTTTGTTTTCCTGACACCTATATAAAATCCTACACAGTTTCTACTTCATAGCTCAAGAACAAAACCCATCTGATCAGCAATTCATAAAAGTATACCGATCAAACATGTGAAAGATCAATGGATTTAAATTGGGCTCAGGTGCGCAAGGAAAAACAGTGAATGTGGGAAACTATTCTGGATTTTAAAAGTTTGCTTAATTCAGAGAACATTCAAATTCGTTATGGAATTTGATCAGCTCCCTGCACACACATTTTCCAAATTCATTATCTATAAAAAAAGACCAGAATCTATCGCTCCATAGCATGTTTTCACACAAAATACACACATTTGTGTCTTTTTGTAGATATACGTTTAGGGAAGTTCCTGCAAATGAACCATCACTAAACTTACACACAGTGAGTAAAAACAGAATGGAGGATGTGGCTAGAAGCACATGGTTTTGTTTTGTTTTTATTTATTTATTTACCTCTGTAGTTCACTAAGCCCTCTAGTTGTTGACAGGCTGGGGTTTAGCCTCAGGAAGTTCTGTTTTAAATTGAGATGAGTGAGGTCCTGGCTGTAGAAGAGGTTGGCAGGCAGATGCTCCAGACTGCAGCATGAGAGATCCACTGAGCTTATGCGCTGCGATGCAACCTAGAAAAACAAGATAACCAAACACATTAACACTCCTAAAATATAGGAATGTCACCCTTTATACCTACAAGTGCAAGGTAAGATTTTTTACACAGCAGAAATCATTGGTCAATATTGTCATTACACATGCCCACGTATGCATAACTTTCAAAAAATAGGGTCGGAATAATTAGTGAGACTCTCCCTTGCTTTGTTGTAATGCCACTTCAGCTCCACTGGTGACCAGTCCATATGGACATGTACAATAAGACATTCTAATACAAGACTTGACACATTTGTAATCCTCACAAATAGACACCTAAAAAAAATGAAAGCAATACTTTAAGACCTGAGGGAAAGATGAGAGATTGGTCTGACAGCAATTTATCTTCAGGTGGATAACATTAGCAAATGAGACAGAGCAGATGTCTTTATTGCTGCATAGGTAGAGAATATACCAGAACGATTGAAAAAAAGCACAATTGCACAAAAAGAGTGCCATATCCATCTGCCCTATCTCAAGCACTTAAATGCAGTACTAATGATGGGATATTGAGAGAAAAATCACCATGTCGTATTAAAAAACCAACATAAAAACATGTTACTCATTTATAGAAACTCCTTTGCTGTTCATATTGCAAATCAAACCAGGTCACAACAATTCAGGGGATAAAAATGGCCAGTGGTCTGAAAAAGGAGATGCTGAGATTTGGGGGTTTTAAACATTCTTCTCAGAAGAAAAAGATACCTGTCCCTAGTGATCAAAGAAACATCACCAGCCACCAGCTGTTGCTACCATGGTTTCAGACATGATATGCTGAGTAGCAACAAGTCTCTGCCTTATCCATGCTTCATTATACACCAACAAGGCTGCTGTGGCAAAAAGGTTTCAAAAAGAAGGTATCCTATCCCTGCCTCCCCCCAACAAAGCTTCTGCAAAAACTATTTAAAAATCCTTTTTACTTGGTCATGCAGAAAGGGGGATGGGGACAGGGAAACAGGCTGGTCTCCCCTAGAAAATCAGCTCAACATTAGAAAACAACTGTAAGGAGCTATTTCCTGCTTTGAGCACAGGGTTGGACTAGATGATCTCGAGGTCCCTTTCAACCCTAATAATCTATGATTCTATATAAACAGGCAGAATGTTGGATAGGACATTAAAGTCAGTGGATGCTGTGTTTGACACACAGTTATGAGTAAATGCTATTGGAACCATAAGGTTAATTTTCTAGTGAAGATGAGCCAGAGACAATGAATAAAGAAATAAGGGAAAGTCTACCACTGGGCAGGTCCACTAGTTGTATAGGGAGAAGGGACTTTGTGTGGGGACCTCGTTAAAGAAATAATCAAAAGAAGAGGTACATCTCACCATATTAAGACTCCCCAATAGCAGAAATGATGCTCAAACGGTTATATATTGTGTCAGCTACTCATTCCAACAGCAACATTATTTCATTTGGCCAGTGGCATTTTTATTGCCCTTATACCCTTAAGAGCCAATAAAAATACAAACACAACATCTAAAGGAAAAAAATGCTTTAAAAGGTCATAAACACCACATAGGGAGATTTGATAAGAGCTCAATAAGCTCCGAAGTTAAAATATGTAGTTTTTGTGCAAAATCACGGCCCTTTTCACAAGGTGCCCTGAATGCAGACACAAGTCAGGTTTAGCCAGCACAGCCCAATTGCATTATGAGGCTGAAGGCTGGTGTCAGGAACAAATAGAAGTGTTCATTAATTTTATTTTAAATGCAAAGCAGGGGGAACTGTAGGATAGAGCAACTCCTAGTAAGCTTAAAGGGGAAAATCTCAGTTTTGTAGTTTCTCCCATGTTTTTTCATTCAAAATGTTCACTTTGTCTACTCATCAATTACCCATCCATTTCATATTTTGGTCCATAAAGGATTGAGAATGCTTTCTTCTATACTAACCAAAATGTTATTTGTATGCCATTCTAACCAGGCATAAGAACGCAATGATAATTCCATGTTAGTGTCAGAATATGGCTTGTAAGGTACAAACCACCAGCAATTGCCACCACAAGAGTTCCCCCACACAGCTTGTCTGGAGTGAGAAGATAATTTGGATTAAGGTAGGGTGTGAATTTAAAGTAGACTAGCTGTTTCTGATTAACTCTGTGTGGATGCTCTTGTTCTGGAATAAGAGTGCTCTATTTCCAGTTAGCGTAATCTACTTCCTAAAGTAGATTTCTTTGAAGATGCTTCTAATATAAGTATATGCAAAAATACGTATCAAAAAAGTTTTAGTCCAGACAGCTGTTGATTTTATTGAATTTTATCACAATCTGTATATGGCTTACAAACAAAGCAATATTCTGCGGACAATGAATTTTAGTATCCCAATGGAGAATATTAATATTCAGCTAACAGCTCATTTCCATAGCTCTCTCTGAACCATAAACAGATAAGGTGTTTTTGCCTTCCAGTTATTTCACTTTTCACTACCACAAAGTGGTAGGCAACACAAGGGCAGATTTCCTGGATCACATTTACACTGAGAAAGATATGGAAAAAAACCCAAGCAATACACTCTCTCAGCTTTCAAGTGTAAGCTTTTTTAAAATGTGTCACATTCATCTTCAAAACTGGTTAAACACTGAAGCGATGTCTTGCCTTCCAAATTAAACAGTAAAGGAGATTTAAATCTTGTGTTTCCATCAACCCAGATTTAAAGAGACTTTGTGCATGACTTTACTTTCTATTGGATTATTAAAATCAGAGCATTCTTCTAAAACCTACTGCAGTGGGTTGCTAAAAATCACAGCAATGGATTTATAGCACACTTAAACAAAATCAAGCAACAAGAGCAATCTTCACACAAAAGGATAAGAAAAAGAAGCCTTGTAACTAGGGGCAATCAAATCTACAGAAAGAACAAGATAGATTTACTTAGATTTCCCCCCCAACCTAGCCCCTCTAGAGAAAAGATAAATTACAGCAAAAGTAAGCTCCTCCTCCAAAAGATATTTTGTGCAGAATGAGGACACACTCCAGCAGCATTATCTTAAAAATAAATCAATCTAGATTTAACTAAAATTACTACGATGATAAAAACTTGGTTTGTTGGGTTTTCTTCTGTTTGTTTTTGCTCAAGTTGACAGAGAGGGCATCAGACTTGTTCTGTCTAGGGAGCTCAATGCTTCTCAACCTCATCTATATTGGCAAACACCCCCTTTTAACAATACAAAAAGTAGGATGATCGTAATCTCCAACGTGAAAGAACCCATGGCCCAGCTGCATCTCTCCCTGAATTTTCTTCAGTTATCTTACCCTAAGCTAGACCTAGGTGCAATGCCTACTGTTCACATAAAATAGACTAGCAATAACCACATAAGAAAAATGGTAGGTTTGCAGTGGTGGATAGAGGATCACTAAGGATAGCGGTTAACAATTCTGGTGCCACTTCAGTCACTCTAGCCACAGAATAAAAGAACAATGTATTTGCATACAGAGTGGAAGCCAGTTTCCCCCAAATATGAATGTTAGTAGCTTACATTTCTTTTAATGAAGTTACAGACTCAAGGATATAGCCAAATCTGTACTCCATAAGTCCTGATTTTCAGCTGTTATTTATAACAATAAAAATACATGGTGCAAACAAAACACTTAGATATACTCTATTCAAAGATAAATGGCTGAATAGATTTTATGGAAATTTAATTTGCCCCGTTAATATTTAAAAAGGAGACTTAAAGGAATAGTAACATGGCAGTCCAGATACAATTTATACATGAAAAAGCAACATCAATTTGACTGAAGATCCTTTAAGTCCATAGTCCAACCCTGGTTTGCAACTCAGACGTACAGTATTTTAAATGCTTCCTTTGCCTACTCTGAGTCAAGCAAGGCAATGTGAAAAAGAAAGTCTTTATTCTAGGTCCTATTCCACTTTTTTAACGTGCCAATAAAACTAGCATGTGTCCCTCCATAGCAATGAGCTCTCAACTTGCTTTTTACTCCCAGTTCTACAGCAATTAAAATGCAGCTTCTACTTCAGCATCATTATTCATAACAGTATTGGCGGAGTACTCTCTCTCATCAGGCAATGAAAGCCAGTAAATGTTTTCTCATTCTCCACTGAGAATCAGTTTATTTAGAAAAGAACTATGACTATCAGAATATGAAGACCCTCAGGGAATGCAAGCATTTTTAAACTATCATCTGTTTATCCATGCAGTTGTAAGGCTTACGAATGTAAACAAGAGTTCACAAAAACCAGTGGTGTCCTTGAAAGGAAACTGAGTATTTTGAGAAAGTCAAAAGATGTTTTAGTTTAATTACAAATTGCTGTTTGCAGCAGAAACTATTGTAACAAACCCCTCTGTGAATCAACAGATATCCTTGCCTATAAAGAATGGTATTTAAAGAAAGCTTTCCTTTGTCCAACAGTAAAATGCCACCTCTGTCAAAGCTTGCCAGGACTGATCACTGGCGCTGTTTATTCTAAAGTGTTGGCTACACTACAAAATACACCTGTTGCTGACTATGGGTGTCAACCGAACCAGCTGTATGGACAAAGTTATAGGTCTTGTCTATGCAGGAATTTTTTTTTAAAAACCTTAAGGTGTGAATTTTAATAATTTCCTTCGGTCTACCCCCTCTCCTGAAAGCTGTATTCAGAGAGTTAAAGGATGCACATTTTTAAAAAGAGCCTTCAACAGAAGAAAACTCAATTAACAGACTGCACTATAAAGTGATCCAGGATTCTGACTCAAAAACAAGTTACTTACCTTGTGCAGTAATGGTGGTTAAGGCTACATTTTAGTCACAGGTATTTCTAATAAAAGTCACGGACAGGTCATAGGCAGTAAACAAAAAGTCACGGCCTGTGATCTGTCCGTGACTTGTACTATACACTCCTAACTAAAACCTGCGCCAGGAGGCCACGGGTGCTCTGGAGGGGGGGGCAGCTGCCAGGGGTGCAGGGAGGGAGGTACCATATAGCCTGGGACCCCCACTGGTGCTGGAGGGGGCAGGCGGCGGGGCTGGCAAGCTCCCTACCCGGGTTTCTGGAAGCAACTGACATGTCCTGGCAGCTCCTAAGGGAGGAAAAGGGACGCCGTGAGCCGCCCTCATCACGAGCGCCGGGTCTGCAGCTCTCATTGGTCGGAAACCACAACCAATGGGAGCTGCAGGGTGGTGCCTGAAGGCAGTGGCAGCACACTGCCCCCTGGCCTCTACGCCTAGGAGCTGCAGGGACATGTCTGCTTCCAGGGAGCGCCCCCCCCCCAAGTTAAGCACCGTCCCACATCCCAACCCCCTGCCCTGAGCCCCCTCCCACACCCAAACTGCTACTTCTGCTGCTGGGGGGAGGGGAGGAGAGGAGAACGGTGGCCTGAGACTGCTCCAGAAGTGGCTGGTGTGGCTGGCCCAGAGCGGTCCGGCCTTTGCAGAAGTTACAGAGAGTCATGGAATCCATGACTTCTGTGACAAACCCAGTCTTAATGATGGTTCTTCAAGATGTGTCCCTTTATGGGTGGCTCCATTGTAGGTGTGTCAGTGTCGCTGTGCTGCTGATTGGAGAACTTTGGTAGCTGTCTTCCTCCTGGGCACAGGCTGCTCCCTGCCTGCCACGAGACTAGCCAGCATGCGCGACCAATCCTCCTCAGTTCCTTCTCTACTTCAGAGTCAATGACAAGAACTCCAAAGTAGAGGGGAGGAGGGCAGTCCATGGATCACCCACAAGGGGACACAACTCGAACAACCATCATTACTGCACAAGGTAGTGTCCCTTTGGGTGCTCCACTGTAGGCGACTCCCAAGCAATGCCCACGCTTGAAGGTTGGAACTTTGGAGTAGAGTCTTATATGGACAATAGTACTGTGGCTTCTGTAGCCAAATCCCCAGGATGACACATTGTTCTGCAAAGGTATGTACCGATGCCCAGGTAGCTATTCTGCAGATTTCTGCTACTGGGATACCTTTGGAGAAGGCGATGGACAAGTAGACTGACCTCGTAGAATGTGTGCATACTGAAGATGGAGGTATGATGTTACACAATTGGTAACAGAGTTTAATACAGACAGAGACCCACTCAGTTTCGGAGCTGAAATTGCGGTACCTTTCGCCCCCCTCTGCAACAGAGAGGAAGAGTCTCAGAGTATCAGAAAGTAACAAGAGTAGAAGCCTCTACCACTTAGATGTGCAGGCACTGGCTCTATGGCTCCTACGCTGAGCAGGTGACTTATCTCCTGATGTAGCAGGCTCTCTGAAGAGGGACGGGAAAGAAGTTTTGGTAGTGGGGAAAGGAGAAATGGAGGGAGTATCTATCTCAGATAATCTCCAACACCCATTTCTGGAAGATTATCCATTCCCAGGTGCTGCAGAACGAGGCGAGACGATCTCTGAAGGGATGCTTGGGTTTTCCAGTGTAAAATGAGGAGTGCGCGCTATGGGCACATCAACAAACCTGTCAAAAACTCTCTTCAAGGTGAAGGGCTGAGAGGAAGTTTGCTGAGATCCCAACATCTTTTGTCTGGCAAACCCAGGCTTGTTCCTGAGGTTCATACAATCTCTGCCTATATCGAGATGGATACTGGGATGAGTATTGAGATTAGCATTGTGAGTGAAGCTTGAATGGTGGCCGAGGGCTCTACTTTCTTTTGAGCCCAGGTGTATAGTTCCTGAGGGATCAAAGAGGTGGCCCCTGAATCTTTTAAAGTCTGGGAAATCATCAGTCTTCTCAGCAAATTCGTTCCCTCAAAAGATAGGTCCTTCATTGTTTGGACCTCCTTGAGGAAGCCAGAGAGATAAAGCCATGAGGCCAGTCTCATCACAATGGCAGTTGAAATAGAATGTGCCGCCTTGAAAGCTGCATCAAGAGTAGACTGGAGAGACTTTTTGCCACCAGCTTGTTAATCAAGGCTTTAAATTGGTCCTTGAGAATCAGGGAGCCGTTCAATAAAAGAACTAAGCTTCATGTAGTTCTGATAGTCATATTTAGCCTACAAGGCTTGATAGTTCGCAGAATTGAAGGGTGGCCGAGGAGTAGGCCTTCCTACCAAACAAGTCCAGGTGCTTCCAGTCCTGGTCATGAGAGGTGGACTTAAAGTGGTGTTGGCAGCCTTTAGTGTTAACTGCATCCACAGTGATCAAACTGGGAGGCAGATGTGAGAAAAGAAAGTGTGTGTCCTTTTCTGGTACATAATACTTCCTGTTCACTCTCTTACAAAGTTGGTGGGACAGACGCAGGGAGTCTGCCATATCACCTTGGTAGGGTCCAGTAGAGCCTTATTAATAGGAAGGACAACTCTGGAGCAGGTGGAAGAATGGAGAATGTCCACCAGCTTGTGATGTGACCCAGACACCTCTTGTAAAGGTATTTGGAGTGCCTCTGCCACCCTCGGTTTCAAGTCCTGGAACAGTTTAAAGACATCCAACATAGATGGCGAAGGGGACATTCACCATTTTGTCTAGTGATGATGATCAGAAGTGGGCTGGGGGAGTAATTTCCTCCTCAACTTCCACCTCCAGTTCCTCCCTAGCCTGCTCAGGGAGTTCAGAGACCCTCGAGGCAATGGCTGAAGGAGGGCACTTCCTCGGCTGTTGGTAGACCACACTAGCGGTGATAATGACCTATTGCCTTTGGCCCTGCTGGGGCCCCAGTATGGCCATTGTGATGGGAAGAGGCCCAGCGGTTGGTTCCAAGAGGCTTGTATTGATGGTGTCGCAGAAGTGGACCTTTAAAGCAGGATGCATCGGGTGCCTGGTGTATCATCAGCAGTACTTACGTACGTTGATGACTGCACCGACAGAGCCTTATCCACGGTGGATCTTCTACATTTCTTACTCCCACACAGTACTGATGTTTCTTTGCCTGCACCCATTAAGTGTTTAGGCATTCTGACTTGCCCTGTTGGTTCGTACCGCGTGTGCCCTGGATATCAGATTTAGACAGCTTCGATGTCATCGGTACTCATGGTACTGACCGAGCCAGGGATTGTTTTCAGCTCAATCAGGGTTCATTATGAGGATCACAGACCTTTTCTTAGAGGCCTTACATGAGTAGCTCGCAGGTGTGCCTCTGAATTCACCTCTCTTCGAAGTAGCGGGTTCCAGTGAGGGCTCCTGCCTGGACTTCAGAGGTTGAAGGGCTGACTCCATGAATAAGAGTTCTGACTTTTCTGGATCTGTGCTTCAGTTGCCAACACAAGCTACACTTCAGTGGAATGTTTCCCCCACCCAGGCACCGAATGCATTGTGAGGTTCTGTCGGTCACTGGGATAGATTCCTTGCAACTGAGGCACTTCTTGAAGCCTAGAGAGCTGGGCATACCCTTGCCCTGGGGGCTCCCCATACAGAGGGTTGATAGGAGAAAACATTTTCTCTCCCCTGGCTTTTTTTTTTTTTGGCTTTTTTTTTTTAAAAAGGCAAAGGCCAAAATAAAATGCAAACAAAGCAAAGAAAGGAAAAGGGCTTCAAAAGAAGCTAAAATTAGCAATTCTAAGAGAGTTGGCAATCTGAGAACTGACAGCTCTAGCTCTGTCCCTAGCCAGGGGTGATTGAGAAGGAACTGAGGAGTGCCCTCACACACTGGTAGCTTCATGTCAGGTGGGCAGCAACGCATGCATGAGCAGGAGAACTTTGGTAGCAGTCCATCCTATCAACAGCATCAGTGGAGCACCCACAGGGATGCTACTCAAAGAAGAAATAAGGTTTTAACAAAGTTGGTTTGTTCTAAGGTGATTTTTGTTAAGTTAAACTTGTTATATTGGCCTTTTTATGTAAGCATTTTAATCCTCTCCCCTTTTGGTTTTTTCTTTTTTTAAACATTTTGTTAGTCATTACATACTTCACTGTATCATTAATTCTGACTCTTGCTCCAGTAACAGTGATACAGACCTATAGGAAACTAAGATAACAGTGAACACTACTGCACTGGAAACCTTCCAGGCCAGCTAGTCAAAGCAAAAGTAATCAAAGCCAACCCTACCTCACAGCCAAAGCATCTTTTATATGGAACTGCAAGAGAACCTAAGCATGGAACCTAATGCAAGAAAACATACCAAATTTAGTGTTTGGTACAAAAAATGTCTTGCTCCATTCTCACCTTACCTAAAAAGGTTGGCTTTTTTATATTTGAACTTCAGATAAGGGTGTAACAAAAAGTTTGTTACTGTAGAAACAGACCAATGAAAAAAATAGTTACCTACATACAAACACCCCCAGTTGTTCAAGTCATCTTCTTGGAACTTTCTTCTTGAACACTTAAGATGAAATCCTGGGATTCTTCCAGATTTTGCAGGCAAGACCTGACTGTCGGAGGGAATATTTACCAGTCTACCACTGTATTTATACTGCTATATGGCAGTAAGTTTCCCAGCAGAGACAATCCCCAAACAAGCAACCTTGTTAGGCAACCTTCAGATGCACTGGGTACAGCAGAATATACTTAATACCTTCACTTTAAGTAATTTTCAGTTGGCGTTGATTTCAGTACTCGTGTGACAACTCTAACAGCAGGGCTCAACTGCACATAGACAAGTTGTGTATGTACGCTACCTGCCCACACCAGTACACAATAATCAGTTACAGTGAAGATTAAGGTTATGGCTGTGCACAAGGGGTGAACATCTGTACCCCTTACTGGCCCCAGCTGGTTTGTGGATATCATCATTCCCAGCCTTTATCTGGACAGAGGTCTCTATCAGTTGTTTTGGGAAATCCTCGTTCCTGTGTTTGATGTTGTAGAAGGTGACATTCAGGTGCTTCTTTCCATGGTGGTTGTAGAGGTGGAACACGAAGACAGCATTTCTCCATCCATCTTATCACTCTCCCTCCAAAGTAGCAGCAATAATACAAGAACAACCCAGCAATAACCCACCCAGACTTGCGCACCTACAAACCTCAAAACGCTTAAGATGCTGCTTATAGTAAAGGAACCCGTTCTGGTTAGCGACCAAGGGTTTCAAAACCTCAGGACTATCACCAAAACACAAATGGTGGCGACTAGGGGAGAACAGTGGGATCAAGAATCAAGACCTAATCACGGGTCCTACAGACCAACCACCTGGCTTCACCATGCCATGCAATATATGGATCACAGCAAACTGCATCAGATCCACAATAGGCATTGCTATTACCTACTGCACAAATGGAAAATGAAGGACAGCCAATATTCAAATGTGAAGACAGTCGAGCCATGGAACATCGTGAACCACTGCCCTCTAAGATCTGTCTTCAGAGGGACAGCCATGATTCTTTCCATGCCACCGGAAGCCACAGATGACAAACTCAGATGTTGACCTTTCATGTTTAAGCTGTCAAATGAAAAAGTAATTTTCTGATTGAAATGAAGATCATTTCTCTGCAACTCAGTCCAAGGAGTATGGACAGACAAAACAGACAAAAGAAAAAATGCTATTGGTAGTCTCAAAAGTTTTAAACCTTATGAAAAACACTTAGTTTGGGAAATATTAGCAGTTACACTTTATTTAAAAGTTCACTGTTTCAGTCCAGTCTGGAGGCCAGCACTTTGTGCACTTGTTCTGCCTCAAAATGGTAATCCCTTATGCTCCATAGCAGCTTGGTCAACTATTTACAAGACTCAGAACAGCTACTGTCTACGCCAGGGATGGACAAACTATGGCCTGGGGGCTCGGCATCTGGCCCTTCAGACATTTTAATCCGACCCTCAAGCACCCACTGGGGTCCAGGGCTTGCCCTGATCCACATGTGCCATAACTCTGCACGACTCCTGGAAGAAGCAGCATATCCTGCCGCTGGCACCTATGCACAGGGGCAGACAGGGTGCTCTGCATGCTGCCCCCACCCCAAGCACCGCCCCCACAGCTCCTATTGGCTGGGAACCTTGGCCAATGTGAGCTACAGGGGCAGCACCTGCAGATATGGCAGCATACAGAGAGCTGCCTGGCCACGCTTCTGTGTAGAAGGTGGGGGGGGGGGGACATGCTGCATTTTCCGGGTGCCACTTGAGGTAAGTGCCACCCATATCCTGCACCCCTGACCCCCTTCTGTGCCCCAACTCCCTGCCCCAGCCCTGATCCCCCTCCTGCCCTCTGAATCCCTCAATCCCAGCCCAAAGCACCCTCCTGCACCCCCAACCCCTCATCCTGAGCCCCATCCAAGAGCCTGCACCCCCAGCCAGAGCCCCCACCTCCTCCTGCACCCCAACCCCCAATTTTGTAAGCATTCATAGCCTGCCATACAATTTCCATACCTAGATGTGGCCCCTAGGCCAAAAAGTTTGCCCACCTCTGATCTACGCCTTCTGACAGATGTAATATTCTGACATCAGGAGTAGGTATATTCTTAATAGTTTAATTTATTTTAGCAAGAACATGTTTTTGCTATTTATTTTGTGTTGGCAGAATCCTCCAACACCAAAAATTTGGTTCAGTTGGGGTAATTTTGCTGCAGTAATTACTGGAAAGTCTTTCAGCTTCTTGTTGAGGAGATTACTAGCGAGTCCAACAATTTTTATTTGCTTGGGTCCTACCCTCCCAACAAGGGACATCTTTAGAAAAAGTGTTAGCTGAAAAGGCTAGGTCACTATTTTCTGACTTATTCCATTCAGGAGAAGTCAAACAATGGTCTCTCTCTCTCAAGCACAATTTAAGACTTCAGTTTGAATTTTTACTTCAGAATTTTTTTTTCTAGCCATGCTCTCTATTGAATATTGAGAGAAACGTCAAATCCATTACCCAGATAAGCTACTTATCAGTGGTGGAACATTTCCACACAGCTGTGCACTCAGTCTTGATCAAAGTCCTGTACTAACCTAAATTTATTTTGATGCAATGTCTGCAGTGGTAAATTCATATAACATTTTGTGATACAAGTGACAGTCTTTTCCCCCTCCTTCTACAGGTTTGGCTTTTTAAGAGGCTCTCTGATTTTGACTCTGTTTAGGTTTCTTGAACTAAGACCCTCAGTTTTGTTCTAAGATAGTATATCAAACTGCTACCTGTTCCGATCACAGTAGATTACCAGATGTTTCTATTTGTAGAAAAGATTACTGTTTAGCAAGTTATTTCAAAGTTACTTGCAAGATTTTGGGTAAGTTAATTCACACTTCTACCTATTTTATTTAGATCTAAAAGAATAAAAAGTATCAGAGGGGTAGCCGTGTTAGTCTGGATCTGTAAAAGCAGCAGAGAATCTTGTGGCACCTTATAGACTAACAGACGTTTTGGAGCATGAGCTTTCGTGGGTGCATCCGACGAAGTGGGTATTCACCCACGAAAGCTCATGCTCCAAAACGTCTGTTAGTCTATAAGGTGCCACAGGATTCTCTGCTGCTTTTAAAGAATAAAAAGGTTTCATCTGAACTCTAGGCATCCTAACCCACCATTAATAACATAAAATTTATGACTGAACATTGCACTCTCAGTAAGTGAGGATGTCCAAGGTTCTATTTTACCTTCCCTGTGTAAGCCATTAACCTGATTTTCAAAGGTCTGCTCTTATAAAAGATTCCCTCAGGGTTCCATGGTTTTTGACATTCCCAGAAAACAACCCTTAGATGAGAAGTAAAGCAGTGGAGAGAGAGAGACATTTACCTTCCCATGCCTTCACCACCCAAATACCCCAAATGAAAAACTACTCAACAATTCCTCATGTTTTTCAAATACCCTGCGCAGATCCAAAATTTGGATCTGCATCCATTCCCTTTCTTACGACCACCCCTCCTACACGCACACACCAAAGCCACATACACACAGGTTTATCTGGAACTCTCTAAAATGACTGCATTTCAGAAATAGGTGTGTATTTTGCAATACACTTTGGGATCTTTCTGTATTAAAAGGTGCCACACATTAAATCAGTGTACACAGCACCTCATGCAATTTCTAACTCAGCAGAAAAATCTGCAAGCCTTGTATATCTAAATATACAAAAGTATGCTGCAGAATCACATTTATTATTAGGACTAGAGATGCCACATGTCCAGTTTTTGAGCAGAAGTCCAGTCAAAAAGGAGACTAGACAGTGTCCGGTCAGATCATCTTACCAGATACTCCAAGTCCAGTTACTGTGGGTGGGGGAGACACCGGTCACCCGCATGAGCCCCTACTCGGCCAGGACCACTTCTTACCTGCATCAGGCAGCTGCAACTCCACCCCTGGCTCTGCAAGTGAGCCCCTCCTGACCTGGCGGGGAAGCAGCGAGTGACTGCTCTTGCCCCTTCTCCCCCAAAGAGAGGCAGGGCCTCAAAGGAAGAGGCAGGGTGGGGGAAGTTCTGGCACTCCTGTTGGAGTATCTGGTTTTTAACTATTACAAAGTTGGCAACCCTAATTAGGACTGATTTAATGGTAACGTATGATTGACACTTGAAAAGTGATCATTGTACACACAAAATAATTTTCAAGTTCTCACTCTTGGCTGCAACATTTTGCACGTACACCTCTACCCCAATAACGTGACCCGATATAACACGAATTCGGATATAACGTGGTAAAGCAGCGTTTGGGGGAGGGGGTAACTTCGTGCTCCAGCAGATCAAAGCAAGTTCAGTATAACGCAGTTTCACCTATAACATGGTAAGATTTTTTGGCTCCCGAGGACAGCGTTATATCGGGGTAGAGGTGCATTATTAACTAAAGGCAGTGGTCTAGAACGGGGATCACAGGGTTGCTAAGTTTAGTTTTGTTTTTCCCCTCCACTGGAAAAGCCACAGCTTAATTGAAACAAGGAAATTAAAAGCTTCAAATCACTAAACATGTCACGTACTTTGGAGTCGTATTCATAAAGATCTCAATTATTGTAATAGGTGGGGAAAACTTGTAGTCTAAGTCAGCCTGAATACAAAGCTTCAGTCCCATCCTGGTATCAGGCATGTTATAAACCCTGGAAAACTGAGGTTCATAATTGATATGGCAACTAACCTTTAGCAACTTTGAGGGCACAGAACACAGCAATAGATATCAGAAGAAGAGAATCACTTCTAAGTGCTTTACGATTACAATAAAACCCTAGTCTATTCTTATTTCACACAGCAATTCTAAAACCTGTTTGATCATTCTTTTGTTCTTCCAGGGACACAAATATGGTATAGGATCCACAAAGTTATTTTTCTTGCTTCAACAGACAAAAGGTATAAATCCTGTCAGAGAGGCTGGAACAATTTGTATAGTGCAGGGGTCAGCAACGCTTCAGAAGTAGTGTGCTGAGTCTTCATTTATTCACTCTAATATAAGGTTTTGCGTGCCAGTAACACATTTTAACGTCTTTAAGAAGGTCTCTTTCTATGAGTCTATAATATATTACTATACTATTGTTGTATGTAAAGTAAATAGTTTTTAAAATGTTTAAGAAGCTTCCTTTAAAATTAAAATGCAGAGCCCCCCAGACCAGTGGCCAGGACCTGGGCAGTGTAAGTGTCACTGAAAATCAGCTTGCGTGCCACCTTTAGCAGTGTGTCACAGGTTGCCTACCCCTGGTATGGGGGGGTGGGGGGGGACAGGAGTAGGGAGGGGGCCTGAGAGCCATTGAACCAAACTGTAAACCTTGTAATACAACAGAAACCACTAAGCCAGGGGCGCAACAGCACACCGCCACTCTCTTCGTTACAGTACCTATGAATCTTTTTGGGAAAACGGAGTAGCACCTTGAAGGGCAATTGCGGGTTTTTCACCTGCACTATTTCAGGGGACAATGCCAGAACAAAAGCTAGGCCCATTGCCTGCATTGCACTCAAAGAGTTGAACTGCACATTTTTTCAGGAAGTGTCATCAATGAATAAACATACTAAAAACCATCAAAGACAGGAACTCTTAGATATTATTAGAGACCAAAGGTCTTAATATTCAAGGTTTCATACATACACAAAAAAGGAAGTTAAGATCCGGTGTGGAAACCGGAGGTTTTGTTTATGTTTCAGTACTTGAAATCACCACTAAAAGGAAACTGTGGGTTTATTTTTAGACCTCTACTTCCAGAGAAGTATTATCTGAACACTATGCCTACTGTGGAGGAGACTGGTTTACTTAAAGCAATCTAAAAAAAAAAACACCAAAAAATGCAATTGTCAAAATTAGATGAGATGCTTTAAAATCAAAGAAATTATCAATCTGAATGTGAAGAAACAGTCTGTGCTTTGCTGTTGTAAAAAGTATCTTATCCCTGATGCTGTTCAATATGGTATTGATTTGTTTCTATGAAATTTGTAATGGAGAGAAAATCTCATGGGGGTAAAACAGGCTTGTATTTCTTACTTAATGAAAACAATGATGCTATTCTGTGATCAGTGAGCAAACACTGTCTCAACCAGGGAAGGGCAAAGCATGCGAAGCATGGTTAGACAGGACATACTAATATCTCCAAATTTACCTTAAAATCAACTGCCTTATTAAAAAGGAATTAAAAAAAGCAGGAAGGCCAACTGCCCAGCTAGCACATCCTAGAAAAAAAATCTTAAATATGTTTTAAAACTATTTTATAAGAGTTTCCTAAAGCTGCCACCGTGGGATCTTAGGAGGTAGGACATTAAATGCTACTGCAGTGTGCCCATCTTCCCTTATCCGGTGGATGGGTGTGCTACTTAATTGGAGGACAAAAAATATAAAAAAAAATAAATCAGAACTACAGGTTTACTTTCACAAATTATGAATAAGTTCATCACTAATGTGTAGTCAAGAAAACGCCAAAAGGATGAGAGATCAAAACAGCCAATCTCAACCACTTTTAGAAAATGCCCAGCTAATACAAATACCTTTACCTCTAGACTAAGAAAAAAAAAAATCAAACTAAAACATTTGCATCAAACATACCTTTTATGGTTCTGAGTCCCTATTAGCAAATAGGAACAAGACTGACAACTGCTCCTTAGCACATGCGCACACAGTGAGAACTAACCTTTTAGTTACTGGACTAAACTAGAGCTGACCAAAGCACTTTTCTAATGTTTATTGCCTCTTTAAAAAGGAACCACTAAACCATCATGAAGTTCCTCCAACCACAATTTGACCCCTCCACCCACCCACCCACGGACCTACTCAGTTTATCAGGTCTAGGAAAATTGTAATAGTCTGTGTAGACTTGTGTACCCTATTTAGGAAGGTTTGCCCCCAGGTGTACCTCTCTCTCTTGCTCAGAGCTTTTCCTGGGAACTGAGAGTACTGTAGAAACTCAGAGCTACAAACACCTCGGGAATGGAGGTTGTTCGTAACTCTGAACAAAGCATTATGGTTGTTCTTTCAAAAGTTTACAACTGAATCTTGACTGAATACAGCTTTGAAACTTTACTATGGCTTTTAAACCATCTTAAACTTACATGAAACAAGCACAGAAACAGTTTCCTTGTCAAATCTTTTTTTAAACTTCCCCTTTTTTTAAGCAGTTTACATTTAGTTGTACAGTATTTGCTTTTTTTGGGGTCTCTGCTGCCTGACTGCATACTTTCAGTTCAAAATGAGCTGTGAGAGTGACCGGTCAGTTTGTAACTCTGGTGTTCATATTTCTGAGGTTCTACTGTATTAGGTAGAACTGAACTTCTCCAGCCGTAAGCACATGGCATTATAGCAAATCAAGGCCAGATTAACCATTAAGTCCATTAGGCCCATGCACAGGGTCTCTGATTCTGGACGCCACATGGTGCTCCAGAATTTAAAGCTTCCATTTAATTCAGAAACAAAAGCTCTATTAAGATGTAGTTAAGATTGACAATTTACAGTAAAATTACAATATCTTGTAATGTATTTTACCCTGTGTTACAGCATACTCTCAACCTTAAGTCCATCTTAATGTAGCTTGAGTCTGGGAATTTCACTTTTTCAAATTAAAAATTTCATACATGGAAGGTAAACAAACCCAAGGAAAAGGTTACCACGTAATATTTCCAATTACTGGAAGTTATGGAATATTAAATCTTTTATTTAACTTCTATGGCCATATTCATTGTATATCCTGGCTGCTTAGTGCCATTCGAACAATGCAACGCAGCTAGAATTGCCCAAAGCCGTCCTCCGCCTTTATTCTGGTGTTACTGGAAAGGAGGAGGATGGCTCAATTAAACTAAACAGCCAACACATTGAAGATATCTTAATGGAAATACTTTTGTATGTAATGTATAATAAATCCATGGAAGTCATTGCCACAGGGCAATTCATTTTCTTTAAAAAAAAAAAAAAAAAAAAAAAAGCAGCTTGGGCATTTGTAATAGTCATATTTGTAAAACAGCTTGAAGACATAAAAGTGCTGTACAAGTACAACGTGACTTATGATATCTACAACGTAGCTAGCATAAAAGGAGTTATGAATCCTCATGCTCCAGGGCATATTACTATTGGAGAAGAACATCCATTTCTCTCTACGGCATAGTATTGTACAATTTAAATAAGGGCACACTACATGGTTTTTTCTTCCTTGGAAAAGCATCTGTCGCTAGGTACTTTGAGACAGGGTATCTGATAGAGATGTACTGCTGGTGTCCTTGTTTGGAAGAGAGAACCAAATTGACATCTTGTTGCAGTAATAGTATCCTGGTTAGGGCTGTGACTTGAACAGGTGTAACAAGAGTGTGGGACAAGTTAGCTTTTCCTAAGCATAGCCTCACAAACGTGTCACACAAACTTTTTTGATCCAGGTCAGTGTTCTCTTCATGAGGTGGAATGGCACCCACATGCACAGTGGGTAATAAATTTGTCTATGTGGCAGAGGTATTAATATTTTCCCTTGGTAACTTCAAACAGCTAAGGAAAGTCCCACACAAAATGTGAAAAGGTATGTTTAAGTTCCAATGTCTTGTGAAAAGCCATTAAATACCTCCCCACCCAGTTCAGTCTTTTCTGCCTACAAATTAATGCTGTAAGGTATAAGGCGTTCAAAACTGTCAAAATTCTGGTATTCTAGTTTACTGTTTGCTTCTTTTTGCTGTTTAGTACTACTACGTTCTTTCTCCTCTTATTCCCGTAGAAAATGTGTACAGTGATAGTCCAGAATCAACGGCTTAACCTGAACCACTTGCACTAAGGAACTGTACAAGTATCAGCATTTTGATTTCAAGTTAATGTAGACAACAAAATACTGTTAATATCAGAGCAGGAAAACAAGTTTACACACACACACACACACAAAATCACCTATTTGTTTTCAGCCTGACAATAGGGTAAATACAGTAGATTAATAAAACTGAATCCTCTTTATAAACCTTTTGAACAACATACAAACTGTAATTACAATATTTAGAAATTAAAACTAAAGTTATGATACAGTGTAGAAAAAGGCTATCAATAATGAAGAGCATGCACATTTACAGCTTTTAAAAGCATTCCATTTGAGGCTAAATCACCATATTTAAAACTGACCTATTTGGAGCAAGTGTGTCACCAAGTTCCATATCTAGGTCAGCCTTTCTGCAGTGACCCCACTGAACTTCAGTCTTGAGCAGAACACACTGTAATCGCCTCCATTTCTACCTCCCCCCCATAATAGAGTCTTATCTGTGTACAAGTCTACACACAATCAGCCCCCCCCCCCCCCCACTGTTTAAATGTGTGCGTGCAAAGGACATATGAAAACCTATCCAAAAGCCATTAACAACAAACAGAAAATATTGGGGGCGGGGGTGGAAGCAAAGGGTAGTCTTGGCTAATGCACACTTTGAATCACCTTGTTTTTATTTTGAGCATTAGTTAACATTAAACTTTTTAAATTAAAGAAGCAACAGCATGCACATGTTTCCCATTATGTTTTCCACAATCTTAACTCTTAGCCTTTCACTGATAACTAGCGATAGGCAGAATTAGAAAGATGTGGCATTCATTTTGGTCTCCACAATAAAAAAAAATGGAAATTAACTCAATCATTGGATGCAAACAATTCACTCATTAATTGTTTTGAAGCTTGAATGAAATCTGTTTCCTTATCAATGTTTTCCTGTTGCATATATGATTTGTTAGGGATTTTTTTCTTTGACATGCTATTAAAATAGTCACTCGTTACCCTCCGTACAAAAATGCAGTAAAAGCAAGCAATCCTTTGCAAAGTCAATTTTCAAGATTAAACTACGTAAGTTATATAAAAGTGCACAAGACCATCTGAGAATTTTTCCTGAAGCATGTATAAATAATACCACCTAATGTTTTTTCAACTGAAGATTTTCATAATTGAAAACTGAAATGAAATCTAGTGCTGTGACTTCCTGTGTTTATTAAATTTATGATGCATTTTATTTTTTGAATATACTAGTAGGTGGAAGTTTTTACTCTAATTTGTCAGAACACATCAGACAGATACTATTTAGGGACAACACAATTTTACTTTCAGACCATCCTTTACAGATGCTGAAGTGCTTCTGAATACTAGTGAATTTAATCATGTTGAGTGTTAATGAAAATCCAAATAGATGCCACTAAGTAATGAATGTACTTTAAAAAAATTTCAATGAGTATGAATATTCACATGACTACAAATTTCATAAATCCCCAGCTCCAAAAACATTTAAAAGTGGATAGCATTTTAAATAGATCACTTCTATTAAAAAAAACATTTAACCTGTTACAAAGTTAGACCTAAAAGCTAACAATGAAAGATTTGAGAAAATTCCCCCACCCCTCCCCCCAGACGGTTTACTTTGTACATTTAAGCAGTACATTTGTATTTCTCTCCCCCTCCCCCATTTCCAAGGGTGTTTTGAGTGCCTGAAACCAGTTTTAATTGAACTAGCATTCAGATAGGTAGCATCCTTTAAGATAAATACAGAAATGGAAATACAGGGCTAGGGTTTATTTTGCTACAAAAGGCCTCCATTTGGCTAAGCCACACTGGTAGATTCCTTCCATCCTTCCCCTTCATACATGCAACTCAGGAACTATTTATTTCATCCTCTAAATTGAATTTTACAGGTACTGGTATTAGTACTCAAAATATTTAAATTTGTGGTTATTGCTAGTTTTACTATTTCAGTAACATACTATTCTGTTATTAAATGATACTTCTCACACTAACACATTTAGCTGAGCTGGTATCACTTGTTTTTCCATATTTATCTTACATAACAGTTTAGAGAAACTTCATTCTAACACATTAAGTCCTGTCTGAAAGATGTGAATCTACAAAGCACCTATACTACTGGAACAGAGCCATCGAGTTAGATGAACATGTAAACTATGAAAGATTTTCTCACTCTCTCTCTTGCTATGTGCTGCTGTCAACATACTTAAGTGTTGAACTGCCAATATTAGTGGCTTTCCTCAGTTCTGGCACTTAAAGCCTTCTATGAGCTCTGGGCTTGGAGTTCCTCCCCCTACATTTAAAAAAGGGAAGATGTCATGACTATATGGGGAGATGTCCTCAGGTTGGCTACCTTCCCAATACTGTTAGTCATATGGGTGAGACAGAGCAAGAGAGAAGGCACAGCATGGTACAGAACAAGCCTATGCTGTCAGTAATTCAGTGGGACTTTCTGGCCATTTATTTCTACTTCTGAAGTTCATTGTTTTACACTGTTTATCCTCACTCATGAGATCTGCTCTTTATTCACCCAATGTCAGAGCCACTGGAGATGAAAGAACACTTGTCTTGTATAAAGATCAACTGAACAACAAGAACAAGCTCAAAACTGGAAATCAGACCAGACCCCAATCCGTGCATACCTTGGCTTCAAAGTAAGAAGTCAGGGAGTTTTAGGTTACTGTTCCAATACAAAAGCCTAAAACAGATGAACTACTAGAACAGGGGTCAGCAACCTTTCAGAAGTGGTGTGCCAAGTCTTCATTTAGTCACTTTAATTTAAGGTGTCACGTGCCAGTAATACATTAACATTTTTATAATGTCTTTCTATAAGTCTATAATATATATCTAAACTATTGTTGTATTTAAAGTAAATGTTTAAGAAGCTTAATTTAAAATTAAATTAAAATGTAGGCCCCCCCCCCCACCAGTGGCCAGGACCTGGGCAATGCGAGTGCCACTGAAAACTAGCTCACGTGCCGCCTTTGGCACCCATGCCACCAGGTTCCCTACCCCTGTACTAGAACATGCACAAAGGGTATTCTGTTCCAGAAAAAATCCCAAACATTTATTGCTCAAGGAAAGCTACAACATAATTCAACCCAATTTACTATAGGAGCATAAAATTAACAATCCTCTTTAAAAACCAATACTTCAAACATTCACTAAATAAAGTATGGTTTCAGAGTATACTGCCTTTTGGAAAAGCCAGAGACTGAAAATGATCTAAAGTGCCATTAAATCTATAAATCTCTTCAAAAAAAATCACACAAATTACCTTAATGCAATCAAGAACATAAAAACTGGGAGTCTCTTACTAAATATAGAATTAATCAACATTAAAAATACAGTGGAAAACCAAAGAGAAAAATATTTAACCAGTGTGACAAAAGAACTGAAACATTCTTTACCCTTCAGTGCGCAAGATACAGGAATATGAGCTATCATCAGACACTGCAAAGAACCTGACTAAAGGAGTAGATGGGAAAAAATGAGTATAACAGAGAAAAAGACAATTGCAGAAAAACCTCTCAAGACAAGATAATATGGCATCAAATAGTAAGAGTTAATAATGCAAATGGTGGAAAATAACAACACCTAAATTCTGTTGGCAAAGCCTGCTCTAACACACATGATGTATTTTTAAGTCCGGAACTCTACTTTAACATGCTCAGAGCTTTCATTTTTAAACATGAGTGGGCCTCCCCATCACACACATGATAAGGCATAGACAGGAATCTAAACATTTTTGGACTGATGTTGAAAGTGTTTTAGTGTCAGCTTATTTAGCTGTCTCTTATTGCCTCACCCTGCCCATTGCATTGTGGGATTTCTGTTCAATTATTGATTTACTTCTCTTTTATTCTGAGGTTCCCTTGTATCCTCAGCACCTCCAGTCTCCTTGCCTGGCTTTTCCTACTGCACCCCCTTATGCTGCTTTGCTATCAGAATGACAGGAGAAAGAGCAGGGCTGCTCTGAACTCTGCCTCAACTGCTGTTCAGAGCTATTCCACTGAGGGAAGTGGGGAGAACAGGCTCCTCACCATGCTCAGTCTTTCCAGCAGAAGGCAAATGCAAAGGAGCTCTGAAATAGAAATTCTTCAGCTCAGCTAGAAGGTGGGTTGCTCTATTTGTGGACAGACTAGCACTGGTAGATGTATAATCTGACTGCAGTGATGTTGAACAGGTACCAAAATACAGTATATTGGGGAACACTAATTGATCAGCCATAGGAAATATGTTGATATCTTGCCAGTCACTAAACTTTACCTATTTTAAGACCGAAGTGAAGCACAACATTCTCAACAGAAGAACTCCTCCAACTGGTTCTTAAAGTTTCTAGCACTGTCTTTGGGTTATCTACATGTCTTACATTACCACAGCTTTTATTACTTCTGAAACACAACTTTTCATATTGAAAGCTTGGAAAGAGATATTACTGCTCATCTTCTCTGTTCTAGTGGCCTTATTCCCTACATTAGTGAGCAGCACCAAGGTGAGGGAAAGAGAGGTAAATCTGGCTAGTATTCTTTATTTACACATTGCAGGCAAATGGATTTTAACAGCAACACACACACACCTCACTCCAGCCACAGACCCACAACAGTTTATGCTATTACAGTGAAAGTGAACAACATTCTTCTTAAGTAGAAAACGAAGGAGAACTCTAGTTGCTAGAAGTGTTCTTACCTTGGATGCTTGTCGAAGCCACCGTAAATACTCCGTGAAGGTATCAAAACAAATGTAATAGGTCTGGCTCTGAGGTCCAGAGGAACTAAATGCTAAACAGTGCTGGTGCTTTTTCACTTCTTCCACCTGTATTTAAAAAGATAAAATAATTACTGCTTAAAATTTGGAAAGAAAGAGTCAGTGTGCAACCAGCAAGGCAAAGTGAAGCTGTGAAACGGAGGAACAGCACAAAAACCTCATTAAGTATTGTTATGCCTGCAATCTAATTAATCTAGTGTCAAGAAGCCACAAAACCCATGCAAGCAACAGATTAAGAAACCTGAACTGTTTAACAGGACTCTTGAAGTAAGTTATATAAATGTACAGTTAGAGTTGAAGATAAACATCTGGATAATTCTTAAGACCTGAATGTCATAAGACTTTTCAAAATTAAACTGCCATAAAGCCAATTATTTTCTGGCATTTAAAAAAATTTCTATTAATCACATGCTGCTTCTGTCTGTGAAATGGAGTGGGAGATATGTAAATCTGATGGACTGTGGGTAGGGCAGGGAAGGGAGAGGAGTTTGGCAATAACTCTTTTCTAGTTTAAACAAGAATTTGCTGATAAGCCTTTAACAGAGGAACGTGAAACAAAAAATATTTTGTGCCTTTTGCTGCTCCTTTTATATAAAAACCAGCATCAAATGTTCAGTTTTGTCTGGATATTCCAAACACGTGAAAGCAAGAAGTCCTCATCTCTGTTTTTACTAGAGGTCTTCAGCAAGGTATATGGGATGACCTGAAAAGAACTCTACAGAAAAAAAAGACTTTCCTTATGAAAGACTTTTATACATTCAATAAGGAGCTGCAAAGAATATACAATTTAGTTTTATTCTTCACTAATAAAAATTTACCTTTAAAAAGGAAACTGGTACAATGTATGGTCTCCAAGATGTTTCTGTGATGTTTCACAACACTACGTTCTGGAATGCCTTTTGTAAACCAGGAAGTGGGTGAGGGAGAATTTTTTATTTAAAAAATAATTTAAAAAATACTTCTTCTGTTCCAACTGTCCCCCACCCAAGCCTCAATAGTGTAGGCTTTCAGCAAATATTTTTGGGCTTGACTCAGTTTTCATTTTATGTTTGCATTCTAAATTCAACTTGACCCCTTGCACATAACCAATTCCTACAACATGCAGGAGATATAAGCAAAGACATATTTTTTGCCAATTCCATTAACAAAACCCTTTAAAGGCTCAGGATCTATTTGGTTAGCTCTCTATTTTTGATGCTGGAATTTTACCCTACTCCTCCCTTGTGGCTTAACTTGAGGTAACAGCAGGCTAGGAACACTTGAATCTTGTACTTCCCAGTGTGCAGCAATGACTAATGCCATCTGCTACTGGGGAGAGGGTTGTGGACTATCTCTTTGTATTTCTTCTGGCAGAGGGAAAGGACACACTCCATGGAAAAGGCGGGAACATTTTGTATGGAGAAGGAAGAGAAAAAAGAGTTGCTAGAACAGGGGAAGCTCCACACAACTAGATTTGGCATACAAAATGCCCTAATACAGAATATTAAAGTGGAACTCTGAAAACTGACTTTGTAAATATGATACCATGGACTTCCATGTTTAGTGTATCTCAGTCGATTTCAATATCACGTGCTAGTACACAAGGTTCAAAAAAGATTCAGCTGCCAGCCCTGCAAAAATCAGCCTGGGGTCCAAGAATCAAGAAGGATTCTTTTCATCTTGTGCATCACAACTAGTTATGAAGATTCTGCAGGCCATATTGGGTCTCCAGTTGCTCCTATGTAGCCCCATTGTCATCAGTGATGTGTCATAGGCATATCTGATTGGAATACATTCTGTTGATGCAAAAAATGGAACAGAATCCAGCTCATTTTCTTACCAGACAGGTAGCATGAGCAAATAGCAATAAACACTAAGCCCTGGTCTACAGTGAAGGAGGGTTGACCTAAGATACACAACTTCAGCTACGCAAATAGCATAGCTGAAGTTGGCGCATCTTAGGTCGACTTACCTGGCCGTGAGGACGGCGGCAAGTCAACCGCTGCTGCTCCTCCGTCGACTCTGCTTCCGCCTCTCACGAGCTGGAGTTCTGAGTCGACGGGGAGCGCATTCAAGGATCAATTTATCTGCATCTAGACAAGACTCGATAAATTGATTCTCGATAGATCGATCTCTACCTGCCAATCTGGCAGGCAGTAAAGACATGCCCTAAGGCTACGACTACACTTGCAGACGTAGAGCGTTGTGAGTTAAACTAGCCCTTGGAGAGCGCAGTAGGGAACGTGCTGCAGTGTGTCCACACTGTCAGATTCGAGCACACTGGCATGGCCACATTAGCAGCTCTTGTAACGCCAGTGCACTGTGGTAGCTATCCCAGTGTGCAAGTGGCTGCAGCGTGCTATTCAAATGGAGGCGGGGGTGGAGTGTGACAGGGAGTGTGTTGTGTGTATGGGGAAAGAGACTGTTTTGGGGGGCAGAGAGTAAGTTCAGACAGCAGCAGGGGAAAACCCTGACATCAGCCCCCCGCCTCTCTCTCTCTCTGTCACACACACACATACACACACACAGCAGCATTCCACAGTAATGGTTTACCTTGTGT
Organism: Chelonoidis abingdonii; assembly: GCF_003597395.2. Lineage (NCBI taxonomy): Eukaryota > Metazoa > Chordata > Testudines > Testudinidae > Chelonoidis > Chelonoidis abingdonii. Next base: position 174,391,453 of record NC_133770.1, on the reverse strand, counting down.
CCCAGAGCAGATAAGCATGCTGCTGTCAGAAATGGAGCTTTGAAAGGGGATAGCCACATGGCTGCAAGCCGAGTTCAAAACAATGATGAGAGTGACCATTTGACTTCAAGGGATTATGGGAGGTTTCCAGAGGCCAATCACAGTGCAGTAATGCAACACGTCATCCACAATGACACTCACGCATTTCAGTCAGGGCGCAGCAAGCTCTATGCTTCTCATGGAGGTGGATTACCAGGGGCGCTCTAGCCACAGAGTCCAGGCGCTCTAAGTGCCTTACCAGTGTGGACACCTCAGGAGTTAGAGTGCCCAGAACTGATTTAATGCGCTCTAACTTTCTAGTGACTTAGGGCTTGGCTATACTTGCAAGATACAACTCTGAATATACAAAACAGATTTGTTGATTAAGATGGTACCATTTAACAGTTATGCTGTGGAATTGCTCTAAAATTTAGTGCATATATTTACACATGCAACCTAATGAAAACTAAACTCAGCCAATGGGCAAAGTAATGTACTACTCAGCAAATGCAATAGAAACATGTCTTGCCAACTACAAGGGGTGACTAAACTGCTCGAGCCACATGCGGCTCTTTTACAGTTAAAATGCAGTGTAGGGGGTTGGAGGAGAAGAGCTCAGGGATTCTGCCAGAGATGACTAGTTCCTGCTGAGAGTGGGGGGGAAGGGCACAATGTAGAGGTTTGGCCCTCACAACCGCTTGAGTCATGCCCCTCAAGGCACACCGCCCCTTCTTACCCTGAGCAGCTTCTCCCTGTAGCTCTCAGAAGAAGCAGCAAACAGCTAGGAGCTCCAGGAAGGGGCCACTGCTTTAGCTCCACAGGGAGCAGCAGAAGTGGCAGCTCTCCCTGCATCTCCCAGCTGATTGCTGCTGCCTCTCCCCATGGCCACAGCTCCCAGATCACGGGCATCAGCAGCTGCTGTGCAAGGAGGGGGCCTGGTGGAACCATGCGACTGACCAGTGTCAGTCAACTCTGACAAAAATCTGTGGAGGCATGTGACCCCTAATATGTTGTTTCTGGCTTCTGCCAAGCAAGGAGGGAGGTCTCAGGGCTTCAATCCCGTGGAGTGTGCCTGCTGGTGCTCAGGACTTCAGCAGAAGTGGAGCTGAAGCCCTGAGCCTCGGCAGGCGCACCCTGGCTCTCGAATTTCTGAAGCCTGTTGTATGTGCCTTGGAGGGTCAATAAGTTTGGCCACCCCTGCCATACACATATACACACACAGAACAATACTATGTGAAATGAGGAGATAATGAGCTCACACACAAAATTTAATTGCTATTCCCTGATATTTGCCATTTTTAAGCTCTCAAAGCAAGAACTCTGCAAGAAGATAAAAATGAAGCAGATACAGGTAGTAAGTGTTATGTCCAGTAATAATTGTTTTCATCATCAGATTCCACAGAGCACAAGCTCCTTGGGGCAGGAACTTGTGTCTGAAAATCACCCTGTATACCTACAGCAGTGAAAAACAGGATTAAGCAAGCAGCCTCAAGCATTACCAAAAACCACTTACTTTTCCACCAATTAGAGGGAGAACATGCATCTTTCCAATTTGGCTTTCTTTCACTGATGATACGATTAGGCACGTCCCACAAAGGATAACTTGGCGTCTTGTCCATCTGTTGACTGGCAAATGCATTTTCCCTTTTCGTACATTGTACATTCCTGAGAGCTGAATCCGTTCAGAGTTGCCAGTGCTGTGGGGCTTTCCTGAAATTGAAACAAAAGCAGGCACTTGATCACTAAGGATGTTTTCCTTCTCCAATCACTCTTAATAATGTTGAGCACAATCTGACAAATGACAACCAACTCTGGAGCCAAACAAATAAATAAAGGGATTTGAGCACTGCAGTACCAATACATGGATACTGAAGAAAGGAAATTGTACCAGTCAGTATTAGTCTTGCAGTTTTGGTACATTTAAATACACCTCTACCCCGATATAACAGTCCTTGGGAGACAAAAAAATCTCACCATATTATAGGGGAGACTGCATTATATCAAACTCACTTTGCGCCCCCCCGTTCCTTGTTCCCTGACCGCCCCCTCCAGAGAACCCCATCTCTAAACACCCCCAGGATACCACCCCCTACCCAACTCCTGATTGCTCTGACCCCTATCCACCCCTCCCCGCCCCCTGACAGGCACTCACCGGCAGCAGCAGGAAGTGGAGCAGCCCGGCCCCAGTCCACTCCACCTGCCAGCTCCCAATCACGGCGCTCTGCTTCCCACCGTTGGTGAACGCTGAGAGGTTGAGGAAAGGATGCCCCCTCGCACTCACCTGCGGTGGAAAGAGGAGCGACGCGGCCCCAACCTGCTCCGCTTTCCTTGCCCCAGCCCCAGCTGTGTCGCCGGGAAGGTGGCTGAGGAAAGGTCCTGCGCTCACCTGCAGCGGAAACTGGACCGCCACATGGGTGAGTGCGGAGAGGATGGGGAAAGGATGCTCCCCGTACTCACCTGTGGCGGGAAGTGGAGCGCTGCAGCTGTGAGCTGGCAGAGTGGAGCAGGATGGGGCCGGGCTGCTCCGCTTCTGCCACTGCTGGTGAGTGTGTGTGGGGGGAGGGGTGAAGAGAGTCCCTTCCCCTAAGCCCCCTCCCCGGAGTGACACGGCTGGGGCTGGGGCAAGGGAAGCAGAGCAGGCTGCTCCCAGTCCCCCGCTAATTCCCCAGGCCACTCTGGGACTGAGGGGCCCCCAAAAGTGCCCTCCCACCACTCCTGCCCCCCAAACCCTGGGGGGAGCCCCTGACCACTCCCGAGACCCTCTGCCCTTATCAAACCCCTCAGCCCCTGCCTGGCCCGACACCCTTAACATGCTGCTCAGAGCAGCGTGTCAGAGCTTTACTGTGTTGTATGTGAATCCCCATTCTATCAAGTTGCATTATATTGGGGTAGAGGTGTATTTGCCTAGAAAATTTTGAAAATACTTTTGCATCTTCTGCTTTACAACTATGTACAATACCTTTTCTTGCCTCTCTTCTGAACCAGTGCCAAAACCACACTAACCCATCCCTAGTAATTATATTTCAAAGACCATGTAATATGCATTTTGAATACTTGTTTAATAGTACGGAAGTGTTCACAGACCTGGAATGTCCTCTATTCATTAGAGCTTGGAATTCATTTCAAACATCTCTAGATGTTACTGTTTCAGTCTCACTAGACCCTCAAAATTGCCCACAGCACTTTTACATGCAGTACTACAGAGAAATTGCAGACGGGGTAACAAATGAGCAGTGACCAAATCAGTGACCAGGCTGATCATTTAAAGGAGAACTCTCTGTAATACAAAGCTCTCTTCCCAAAGAGGCCACCATTGATAATGACATTCAGCGGCCACATGGTGCAGTAGATTATGGAGCTCTATGCTTAAATTCTTAGGCCTCAGAGGGGAAAGGATTTTCATTGTCTCACTATAATCTGAAGCATTTATCCATATTAAATTACCACCACCTCCAAATCTGGCATTACTCCGCAAAAGACAAGCCGAGGACTAAAGTAGCAAGGCTGCTGCGAGTCAGGACAGAGGTGCAATGAGATATGTGATACATTGGCTAAGCTTGTTAATACTGTGCTCAGTTCTAGTGCAACTTTTCTGACACCATGTTTAAAGAAAGGTTTTGCTGTTGGTGAAACAGCAGAAGCAGTAACTTCAATAAATTTCCTGATGCCTAGACAAAAGACTGGTAAAATGAAGACTCATCCATTTTCTGAATTAAACCATAAAGCATGAGATCAAGAGAAATCTTAAGATATAATTTCTTTAAAGAAAAGAAAACCTGAAATCCCACAATTCTAGGGGATTATTACAACAACTGCTGCAGATTAGGATCACTCCAGTCAGGGCCCACTATTTGAAAAAGATAAGTCACGGTGCAGAACCACCCTTTTCTAAGGGTTGATGTCTCTCACCAAATCAGCTCTTTTAAATTAGCCTTAGAGGACAAAACAATTTAAGTCACCTACCCCAAAGTAATTTTCCCCAATGCCAACTCAACTATCACTTCCCTTTTAAAATCTGTTTATTAAACTCAAACTTGGCACGGTTAGTCCCAGTTTTCCTATGCTCTAATTAACTCTGGCATTTAGGATACTGTCTGCCTGTTTAGAACTCCAAGAATGCTGCTGTAACTTAAAAAAGGATACTTCATCGCCTACAGGTTTCTGGCATTTATTAATAATTGACACTCTGATATGGCACTACCAAGTATCAAATTCAAATCCGTCAGAAGATGAAGGCACTCCTATTATGTCCAACAGCACTTCGAAGATGGGGGCACACAGTGTAATCAGTTGCAATCTAATCAGATGATCAGACTATGGCTGGAACTTTATTATTGTATGAACCTGCTGTCAAATGCAATGAACCTAGTACAGTACTGAGAACCAAACCTTCAGGAGAAGAAATCTCCATGAGGCAAATCAAAAAGTTATTTTGAGAGCTTACATGGCAAAAGAAGTTGGAAAAACACCTTGTTATTGTTCATATGTATGGCTACTGTAATGCTAGGAATGTGAATCAGTGTTGTGCCATGCTAGGTGTTATACAGAAGTAGGAACGCCGCTTGCTGTGAAAAGATTTACAAATTTGTGACCAAACTCAGAACTTCTTTAGAAAAGTCATAAAGTAGACCACCAGGGCTGATGCTGTTTGGAGATAATATTCCTGTGGATAAGCTCTATAAGATGTCTAGAGAGGCCATGTTGCTGCTACATGGCAGAAAAAAGTCAGACATGTCCAGAGCCAAGATATGAAGAGCAATGGTCTTCACGCAGACTGGGGGCTATAACCAGACCAGAGCGTACCTTCACTTATACTTTAACAAACCATCATCTAACTACAGGCAGTTTTGTTGTTTAACAAGGTAAACACAGGCTCATCCTCCAAAGCTAACTACATGCAAAAAGAGTTTAGAAAGAATCAACAAGAGAATGAACACAGTTAACATCCAGCAATACCATGTCTCTCTCACAACTACCTTTGGGAGAGAGAGTTTAAGTAATGGTTCTCTCCATTTTATACTGTGGATCATACCTTTCAATAGATCAAAAATAATTCCCTATCTTGCAACTGATTCCACAACTTAAAACATTAAACAAAGTTTAGACATTTAAAATCTGCAGGAACTGATAACTTGCACCTAGGAGTTTTAGAAGAACTGGATGAGGAATTCTGAAACATTTTTTTAACAAATGTTGGAATACTGGGAAGTTCCAGAGGGCTGTTAAAAGATGAATATGTCAATAATTAGAAAGGATAAGTGGAATGATCATGGTAACTACAGGCCAACTAGCCAAAACCTGATCCAAGGCAAAGTCATGGAGCTGCTAGGAGAGAGTGAAGTCAGTAAGAAAAATTAAAGGAGGGCAATAGAATTAGTACAAAACAACAGACTTTATATTTTCGATATTACAAGTACAGGTAATTTGACATTTGCGAAGTGTTTGGTTTAATATCATATAATATTCAGATTAACAAAGTTAGAAAAGATCAATATAGCACATTATATGGATTTAAAACTGGTGAACTGATCAAACTCAAAAGGCAACTGTATCATCTAGGTGAATCATCGTCCTAGAAGGGATGTTTCTAAAGGGGTTCTTTAAGTATCTTGGCTCAATGCCATTCAATGTCTTTGGGCATGCCTACACTACAAAATTAAGTCAGTTTAAGTCAACCTACAGCCATTGCAGTAATTAAAGCAGGGGTTCACATCCACACTAAGCTCCTCCTCCTAGTGGTGGTACACGCCCTCACCAAGAGCGCTTCTACCAACTTAACTGTGTGGGGCACTGACAGCAGGAGTCCCCTCTTCCCCCCACTCTGGGGCTGATAACCCAAGCTGTCTGCCCCAGGGGCAATTCCGTCTGTCAGCTCTGGGGTGGGGGGATGACTCCAGCTGTGAGCCTCACATGAGGCTGACAGCCAAAAAGCGATGCCCTAACTACATCAACCAAAGCGCTATGCCTCTCGTGAAGGTGCAGTTAAGTCGATGTAGTGGGTGACTTACATCAGTGGGGGCAGGAGTGAAAGTAACTTAAAGGACTCGCTGGTACTCCAGAGTCCTGCGGAGGGAGAGGGACCTCAACCGGAAGAGGAGCGGCCTCTGTTGGAAGAGGTGGGGCCTTTAAAACCTAGGGCTTTTTAATCAGGATTTAAAGGGCCAAGAGGCGGCTGGAAGCCCTGGGCTTTGGGCAGGGGTGAAAGTAATTTACATTTCTTACCCATATGGTCCAATCGCAAGCAACCCCCCTCTCCTACATACTTCATGGATCCCTCCCACGGCATGACACAGATACAGAAAATAAAACTACTATTACTGCTACCAGTACTGTCTGTAATAAAACTTTATTATTGGAATAAGCCTGAAAAAGTGAAAACTCACTGTCACATTTCTCTCTGTATCTTCTCTCCTCCTCCAGGCAGGCTGCAGACACTAGGCTCCATGCTTTCTCCCTGCCTGGCACTGAGCAGCAGCTGCAGGGGCTTCCCTCTAGCTTGCAGCAGGGAGATTGGCTGAGGGAGGGAGAAGCCTGCCTCCTGTATTAGAACAGTTTAAACTCAGCTGTTCCCTGCGCAGTTCAGTAATATTTCAAAGAGGATCTTCAAGCAGTTTGGACATCACAGCCATGATCCTCTGCTAGGGAGGGAATGGAATAGATTTGAACTTGGAAATGGTTCCTGATTTTGATTGTGTTTTTTGTGCATAGGAGACCCCCTCATCCCGGGGGCAGAAAAGAACTGCCCCTGCCATGGTCACACACACCCTTCCCTCCCCCCCACAACCGGGAGTGAAATTAACAAGGATGCCAGAAATGGCTTCTAACTCTGGGGGCTGAACTGTGCAGGGAACAGCTGAGTTTAAACTGTTCTTACGCAGACAGCAGCAGCGGGCATCTCAGCCAGTGTCCCCACTGCAAGCTAGAGGAGAACCCCTGCTGGGGAGGAGAGGGGGAGGAATACACAGCCTTGTCTGCAGCCTGGCTGGAGGAGGGGGAGGGGGAGGGAGGAGATGAGAAACCAATGTGACAGTGAGTTTTCCCCTTCTGCCTGCTTTTATTAGCTCTGGATTTAAGCTGTGCAGCCAAATGCTTGTATTTGTTGTGTATATTAGTATTGGAGACAAGATCCCCTCATCCCGGGGGCAGACAAGGACTGCCCCTGCCATGGTCAAATACACCCTCCCCCTTCCCCTTCCCCCCAGCTACTGTGAGTGAAATTAACACGGATGCCAGAAACCTCTCCTAACCTCCAGGGCTGAACCACTCAGGGAACAGCTGAGTTTAAACTATTCTTATGCAGGGGGCAGGCTTCTCCCTCCCTCAGCCAGTCTCCTTTTTTTACCCGTCCTCCATACCGGCTTACCTTCACCTCTGAATGAGGGCTATATTTTAGCGTAGCTGCTTACAGAGTTAGAGTAACGTTAAGCTGCCTTACCTCAACCTAATTCTGCAGCCCAGGCCTTTATCAATTCTTTGGAAGAACAAAACCACTAGTAACAGAGTTGCCAATGACAAAACTTGGTAGAATGGTAAATAACGTGAAGGCCAGGTGAATTGTACAGAACAATCGGGATTGCTTGGTAAGCTGAGTTCATTTGAACATCACGTGTTTTAATATAACCAAATGCAATGTCATACATCTAGAGACAAAGAATGTAGGTCATACTTAGTGGATAGGGAATTGTATCTTGGAAAGCAGTGACTCTGAAAAGGATTTAGGGATTACTGTGGATAACCAACTGAACATGAGCTTCTAGTGCGATGCTCTGTCTAAGAGGGCTGGTGTGAAATACTGAATAGCAATAGGGAAGTGACATTGCCTTGTGTAAAAATGGTTTCCCATTCTAGGGTCCCCACTTGGAAAAAATGTTGAAAAACTGGAAAGGGTTTGGAAAAGAGATACAAGAATGATGGAATGTCTGGAAAAAACTGCCTTATAGCATGAGACTAAAGACGCTGAGTATACGAAAGCTTATAACCAAATAAATACATCTGTTAGTCTCTAAGGTGCCACAAGGTGGCATTTTTTTTTTCTGATACAGACTAACACGACCACCACTGAAACTTCTCAGTATACTTAGTTCATCCAAGAAAGAATTAAGAGGTAATTTGGCCATTTTAAGTAACTACGTGAGTAGAATTGTCAGACACTTCTGATTTTGCAGACAAAGCTAGATATATTCAGATTAGAGATACAGGGAAAATATTTAACAGTTAGGCTAATTAAACTTTGGAACCAAACGATGTGGTAGATTCTCCATCACTTGAAGGTCTTTAACTCAAGACTGGCTCTCTTTTAAAAACCTGCTCTCAAGCAAAAAAAAAACCAGATTTGATTCAAGAATTACTGGGCAAAGTTCTGTGGTTTGTGTTATAGAGGAATACAGACTAGATTGTCATATGATCCCTTCTGGTCTTAAAAAGCTAACCAACTTTCCAGTAACTACAGTACTTTGTTATACAAAAAATTACAACAGTATAAGGAGAAAAAATAAATTTAGCTTTACTGAAATAGGAGTAACTGCTTGCTTATGTCCTTTCCCTTCCTCATTTGGTATCTTCACTATGCGTATCTTTTTTTTGAGTGCAAGACTTGACACTAATACTTTCCCTTTATTTCCTGCAGCCCAAAGTGCTCTAATATTCTGGTCACTCATTTGGTTCACTCCTCCTACAGGATTGCAATTCCTCAATATTTAATGTCATCTGGAAGTTTGATCATAGTTCAATTTACAGTGCAAAAGAAAAACAAGGCAGTTCTACACGATTCTGAGAGGCGCTAAATTATTCTGAGCTCACTTGAATCCATCTGAGCACCACTGAGATAATGTGTCACTAGTTCAGAGTTACCTGATAGCTGAATTCCCACCCAAGGAGCACATGGCTCAAAGGAGAAACTATTTAACAGGAAGCAATCTTGTCTGCTGACAGATTAGCTTGAACAGCCTGTAAGTTTAAAAAGATCAAGACTGATCAAAGATCAAAAGATCAAGAATGGTGAGTTATAGAGTTAGACAATAAAAGAACGAAGATTTTTTGACAGAGTGAAGGAACTCATGTTTGCTGCTTCTCACTGCACCATCATCAAGGCAGCAGGTGGCAGAATATGGCATCAACAACAGATCCATTACTGTAAGCAAGAATACAGAATAGCTAAATGAAGTAGAGGGAGAGGAGGAGAGCGAGCCAAGACCAAGGAATTCATCCAAACTTTATATGGCCCAAAAAAACCAAACAAGCCATGCACGGGAAGCTGAAGTTAGTCTCTGATCTATTATAAGGGGGCGCAAACTCTTTTTATGGTTAATTGTCCCATCCCTTTCATGAACGTGAACTCTGAACAAACTTTAGACACCTTCCATTTGGGTTACAGTTCAAGGTTCTGAAGGCAAACAACTTATAGTATACCAGACTATAACCACAAGTATTAATCTCTGCTGGGAGGCTGTTGGTTAATGGGTTAAATTATCCACAGCTGGAAGGAATACATTCTCACTGGAGACCAACATTTAGAATCTGCTTCCTCAAGCAGCCTGACAGCACTCCAATTTGGTGAATTTCAGAGAACAGTGTATGTCACATTTTCTCCAATATATGAAAAGTACCTAAGCATGCTTCATGATTGCATCAATAAAAAATTCAACAATAAATATCTTAAATATTTTTGCAGGAATTATCACCTTGATGTAAAAGAGCGAAGACCAGAATGTCCAAAGCAAATCCCAAACACATAATAGAAAAAAAAGTGGGTTGAACATTTGAAAAAAAAAAAAAAACCCAAAACAGTTTGGGTAAATTGGCAAGAAAAAGATTTTTCATTCTTATTAAGACTCCAAAAGTACAACCCTGTACACACCCAGAACAAGACAAGACAATATAACATTCTATGCAACGCTTTAAAGAGATGTCAGAGATCAAGCAACAGACCAATCAGTTAACCTGCCATTCAGGATTAAGTTACCTTTAGTTTTAAATTTGTCCCAGGACCTAGAGGGGAATTGGAGGCATTTAAAATAAGGGTATAAAAACCTAGGGTTTTGATTTTAACTTTAGACTTCTCATACAAAAACCAGCAGCATGGCCATGGCTGGCTCAGATCAGCTAACTCGGGATCGCAGACCTTGAGCTGCAGGGTGAAAAACAATGGTGTAGACTTCAGGCTTAGCGCCTAGTTCCAGTCTTAGACCCAATCCCATTGGGCTCTGAGATACCACCCTCCTGGGGGACTCAGAGCCATGGCTCCAGCCCTGAGTGTCTGCACTACACTTTTAAAGCCCCACAGTCTGAGTCCCACGAGCCCAAGTCAGGTGACCAGGGGTCAGCTGCAGCTGTGCTGCAAGTCTGTTGTGGCAATGTAGACGTGCCTTCAGATGGAAGAGTCCAGGAGAAGCATTGCTCTCCCACATGAAACACAGTTGGGTAATAGTTATCTTCTGGAGGTTTCCTAGCTACATTACTTTCTTCAACAGATTTCCAAATATTAAAAAAACCTGATTCTGATTTATTAACAATGGAAATTAAAAACCACACAAGAAAAGTTTGACTATCCTGGGGGAGCTGTAATATTTACTCTACAGAAAGTCAGTGTTTGTTTTTATTCACACTGCAACCAACACTAATGAACTCTTGCATGCCAGCAGCTGTTCCCTGCAAACAAACAGATTATTTGGATGAAATAATGTATGATGATACTGAACTATACAAGCCACACCCTTAGGCAATTTATAAAACTGCTCGATTTTCGGTGTCCACATTTTGACGTTAATAAAAAAATACTCTATCCCCGCTGATTATAGAATTCTGCACTAAAAGTGGAGACCCCTAGAGATTGTCCCTGACTGAGCTGGAAGAAGCTATGAGTACTGTGAAGATACTCTACAACTACTAGGGGATTGCAAAAGATTTCAGACCATTCTGAGAACCCACAACAGCTGACTTTGGAATTTGGCAAATAGCTCTTTGTCCTAGTCACAAAACTTGAGAGATATTTATGATTTGCAACGCATTGCTGAGAGAAGTTATAAAATAGCTGTTTATCATGGGATAAGGCATTTCCAGAAAATACAGGGAAACTAGAAAGAATTAAATTTAGAGTGTCTGAATTTGTATGATATTAAAGCTGTAGTTAAGTTAACTTGTGCACAGAGCTTTAAAGTTACCAAATATAATAGAGGGAAAAAATATAGTCAGCACTGATGTATTGGACTTGCTAACTCATCTGACTTTGTAATAAGTTTTCCTTTGTTAAAGGTAGGCGCTAAAGAATCTCCCCAACTGCCAAACATTTATACAGAATTGACTGGGATTTGTCCAGCTTGACACATTACCACAGGCTCTCCTAGTATATTCTTCAGTCTTCTCAAAAAGTCTCAGATTTTTGCTAGCCAATAAGAATATAAGCTTTTCATACTTACAATGCATATCTTGCTTTAGCTGTCAGTCTGCTTGAAGGTTCAAGAATGACTGCTGAATGGGCATCCAAAAATTGTCACTCAATTTCAGGTACCTCAAAAGGATCGAACATTCAGAAAAAGGGTGCTCAGAGAGCACTATATTACTTAGCACTCATTTTTGGAAAATCAGATCCCTTTAAGGTATCTCAAGCTGGCTCTCAAAAATCAAGGTATCTCAAATCACTAGTCACTTCTGAAAAATTAGGCCACCATCCATTATGAAAGGCTTAGAATTTCCTCTTCCTCTCCCATATTTCTTAATTGCCCCATTGACAGACAGACCGACCTCACCCCCTTGATTTACTTTTTGTGCTTCCTTACCAGAGTGAATGAGTCTGAACGGAAGATCAGAGTTCTCCAGAATGGATCATGTGGAACAATCATTTTAACTCAGCCTCTGGTGGTTGCAAGCTATACTGAGACCTAAGCATAGAAGCAAGCTAAGGTTTTGAACTGATTTGGCTAATCAAGCTTTTGCCCAATTATAAATATGGGTAAACCTTGATTAACTGAAATAGTCCCAACTCCTGCATGTCCTTGTCTACACTTAATTATGTCTACACAGACAAGAAAATCCCACAGTACTGAGTCTCAGAGCCCGAGTCAATTGATAGGTTCACTGGGCTCAGGCTGCAGGGCTAGAATTAGCAATATAGACAGACATTCCCCTCAGGCTGGGGCCTCATTGTTTCAGAACCTAGATTCCAACCTGAGTGGAAATGTCTACACTGCTATTTTTAGCCCCAAAGCCAGATGCCGAGATAACTGGCCTAGACTCGGGCTTAGCGGCGAGGGTTTTGTTATTTTTTTTGCCATGTAGAGATACCCTCAGTGCTCAGCAACTGCTGTACCAATGCTATCCCAACAAATGATCAGAAGTGTGGTATTTTTGGTTTTGTTTTAAATATTGCTGCTCTTTTCCCCTTGGCTACACAAGGCTTCAAAGAAAGCTAGTGATATGGTTTTCTTAAGCTTTTTGAGTATTTACAACTCCTTAATCCTTTACATGTGTCAAAAGATGACAATAATGCAGAAAACTGCAGGCAAAGTCGCAGAGTAATGACAGAGATGCAAATAGGACAGCAAGTGGATAAAGGACTAGGGAGGGACAAGAGAAGCAGCAGAATATTAGACACACAAGGGAGGCTGAAAGAAGACTACTGCAATACATCTTGTATGGTCAGAAATGGGAAGAATAAATAGCTTTGATTATTATGTATTTCACTAGTCAGAGAAGCATAATCAAGTAGTTATGTGCAGGAACCTACTAGTAATTAAAGTCGTATATAGCAAGTGGATTTTCCTTCCTGAAGAAAACAGCAGGGTTCTTAATCTGTTCCAAGTCTTCTTTAAAATTATAATGAGATTTACATGTGGTTGTTGAAAGATTGATTCCTTTTCTCTGCCTCTCCCCATCTCCTACTACAAACTAAGGACTCGATCACATTCTTAAGATAGATGAGTGAGTCTTCTTGTATTGCTACATACATGCAGCATTATACCTGGAAAAATCCAGGTTGATCTTTGCCTATGAATTAGTAGTTCTTTGCCTATGAATTAGTAGTTCAAGATCTAGTACAAGATCTAGTACTCAAAAATGGTTAACGTAGGATGCTTCTTGCAATCCAAAAAGGCAAGTCAACTGCAAAGTCTCTTGAGGATGATGATGGAGGACCAGCCTGGGAACTCTAGCTGCTGCCTGTTACCATTTAGAGGCAGAACAGAATACAAGGAGGTAGCTTCCTTCAGGCCCACTTGCCTTCATATGAGTGACAGTTTTAGCTGCCTCTGTACATTGTGAAATGGACCATGCATTAGCAAACATCTGCAAATGTGCACTGCAGGAGACACATACCAAAAAGCTTCACTCTCCACCCCACCCCACCCCCAAAAAATCTAATATTTGACAAAATAAAAACATTTCAATAACCTTTTTGCTGGCCTTAACATTCTGGGGCAGAAGATAACTACCAGCCCTCCACAATCCCCCTCCTTTCTGCCTTCCCTGCGCCCTCCCCCCTATCACGTTTCCAGTACATTAACAAGTTTTAAAACACAAAGTGCATATAAGCAGATGCACAAAATGAAACCCAAGGCTATCTTGACATGTCTAGCCGTAGTTCATTATGCTTGCATAGGGAAGCAGGACTGGAGAGAATGAAGAACTGAGACCAATGCTGCACTTAAGTTCCAAATTCTTTAGCCTGTAAACAGTACCTAGAGAGGCAGAACCTTCCATTGTTCTATAGAAACCGTTACAGGCTGGTGGCATGGTGCTTGGTGAGGTTGGATATCTTAAGGGAGGTTTCATACAGTATGATTGAGTGCATGTGATACAAAGAGTATGAAGAACAACCCGTCGTTTATGCTACAGCATTTTTTCCTGTTCTAGCTCTTTTGAAAGAAGTGGAAAAGGAACATCAGAGAATGGTGACACCTGGGAATCAGTTAGGTCGCTTTAATAATTAGGCAGAATCTAGAGGATGAGATCAACACACGACTATCCAAAGCAAGCCAGGCACGTGGCTGTCTGCGTGTCAAAGTTTTAAACCACCACAACATCCGGATGTCAACAAAACTGCTTGTGTACAGAGCTGTTCTTTCATCTCTTTTGTACAGGTGCGAAACATGGACACTATATAGGCGTCACATCAAGCAGCTTGAAGCATTCTATATGCACTGGCTCCGCAACATCATGAAGATCTGCTGGCAAGACAAAGTGCCCAATCTTGAGGTCCTCAAGAGAGCCCAGATGACAAGTATCGAAACGATGATCATGAAGTCACAGCTACGTTAGACCGGTCATGTCAGCTGCATGGATGCAAACAGAATCCCCCGCCAGCTTCTGTATGGTGAGTTCTCCCAGGGCATCTGGCATATAGGTCGTCCACAGAAATGTTACAAGGACAACATCAAAGCCAATCTGCAGTACAGCAGTATCAAACCTAAGGACCTTGAGGACGCTGCCAGTGACAGAACACAGTGGTGTGCAACCATCAGAAATACCTGCATTGCCTTTGAGGAAGAGCTCTGCCGGGGTCTACAAGAGGCACACGAATGACGTCACAGAGCACCAGCAGCGCACAACCCACTGACTGCGAACTTCCCATGCACCACCTGCAGCAAAATGTGCACCTCTACAATTGCCTTGTATAGTCAGAGGGCACACCATGAGACCAACAATAGATGATCTGCACAGATTTATCATCATCGGATCGATGGACTACCAAGACAGGAGATAACTACCCTCACTGAATCCTGAAAGACCAGGTGAGGGTCTGTAGAAAGCCGAGTCTGGACCCCAACAGAACAGGAGAAGGGATAGGAGGCAGGGAGTTACATGAGAACTAGCCCCCTGAGTTTGAGTGCAGGCAGTTTTAAACCCTGGAAGCTTTAAACACCTGGACCTAAATTCTGGAGAAGCTAAGGTTCTGTACTGTCCTCAGAGTGTTGCTCTTTTAAAACGTCTGAAAGCATGATCCACACCTGGTCCCTCTCAGATTTTGAAAGGCACTTCTGATTCTTCAACCTTGGGTTGAGTGCTGTAGCTATCTTTAGAAATCTCACATTGGTACCTTCTTTGTGTTGTGTCAAATCTCCAGTGTAAGTGTTCTTAAAACGAACATATACTGAGTCATCATCTGAGACTTCTAGAACATGAAATATATGGCAGAATGCCAGTAAAACAGAGCAGGAGACATTGAACTCCTAGGGGGAGAATTGTGTCACAAATGTAATTAAAAAAAAAAAAAGGCATTAAACAAGAGTTATCAGCATGGAGGCATTTCCTCGGAATGGTGGCCAAAGTATGAAGGAACATACAGATGTTTTGTAGCTGGCATTGTAAGGTATTTACGTTCCAAATATGCTAAGTCCCATGCGAATGCCTCTTCTTATTTACAAGGTCAGCAGAAAGTGAGAAGTGGGCAGCATTATCTCCTGGAAATGTAAACAAATTTGTTTGTCTGAGCAATTGGCAGACAAAGAAGTAGGACTGAGTGGACATGTAGGTTCTAAAGTTTTACATTTTTTTGTTTTTGAGTGCAGTTATATAACAAAAACACATTTGTAAGTTGCATTTTCAAGATAAAGATTGCATTACAGTACTTGTATGAGGTGAATTGAAAAATATTTATTTTATTGTTTTTACACTGCAAATCTGTGTAATAAAAATATAAAGTAAGTAGTATACATTTTGTATACTGTGTTGTAACAGAAATGAATATATTTCAAAATGTAGAAACACATCCAAAATATTTAATAAATTTCAATTAGTATTTTACTGTTTAACAATGTGATTAAAACTTTAATTTTTTTAATTAATCACATGAGTTAACTGTGATCAATCAACAGCCCTAAAAAAAAAAACCTTCAATATTAACTCATGTTTTTAAAAGGTCATTCTGCAGGAATGACCTCGACTGATCACTTAATAGAACTTCCATCTTGAATTCATAGAAATTAGAGACTGGATTTATTTAGTAGTGCTATTGAACAATATCACCATTCTTCAATCCAACCACTCTCTGAAGAATGTTTCTCCTCATAATAGGATTATTCCAATTTATTCTTGAGGATTAGGTTTTAAATATTTTCAACCTTGTCACATCCCCAAAGTGAAACCTTATGCAGCAGGATGGTTCATGATGAGAATATATTGGCAAAAACTGAATCTCATTCATGTTTTAAGATGATCCCAATAAACCGTATTCCAGATAAAATTGTACATATGCACAGATGTACGTTAAAAACAGGAATTTATCAAACACTAGCCAAAAATCTAATCCTTAATGGTATGGAAAGAATGTGTTGGATTTCAAAAGATCGTACAAAATTTTCAGTAGGATAGGCCCCAGTGACAGCTCAGCCTGGTCTTCTCCCCTTAAAAACAGATACACAGAATGCTAATAATGCAGATTAATTTCTGTGAACTTATGTAAAAATGAACTCTGCTTGCTAGACTGCCAACATTTAATAAAGCCAGAGACTACAATCCCTAACATCCCAGATGATGTTCTCTCTCTGTAAAGCAATTTCTGTAGGGGAAAAACCTCTAAGGATAACTCACTGTTCTAAACAAAAAACTGTATTCTTGCTGGAATCTGAAAAAATTATTCCTTTATAAAAACATACTGATGACCCACAGTTAGCAGTTTTGGAAGATACCTGAAAAATATTACAGATGCATAAAAGCTATACTGTTTGAAACTTAATCAACTGTTTTAATAAACAAAACTATCCTCCACGGAGAAGGAACAGTGGTGGATTACTGCCCTTGGCAATGGTTTGACACTAATATATATTTATATCACTGCCACGAAGGAAAAAATTATCTATATTTAGGGCCCTTCATCTTGAATTTTGAAAAAATTCGTGCAAAAATTATTTCTGGGTAAATATCTGGGTTTATGTTGGTGAACAGAAAGGCAGGGGAAAATATTCAATAGATTAATGCTTTGAATTCAGTTCATTAACGTGTTGCTGCAGAACTAAAACTGAACACAATGCTACCTCTGAGTTTAAGACAACAACAAATCTCTAATCCCCAAATAAAAATTTCTTTGAATAAACACTTCTGTTGTATACTTATAACGTAAATATTTATAGGCTAATAGTTCTATCACATCATTAGCAGCGCATGCACTCAACTTCATCCTTTTACCGTTCTTGTTTTTTTTTAAACTTCTGCATACTTTCTTGTATTCTGAAATGTATTCTGATACAGATTTTTGTTTTCTTCCAATTTTAGTGTCAAATCTTTAAAACTTTTATCTGCTAACAGCTTGAAATGTGTACGCAGCAGGCATGAGATTCATCAGTACGTTCAGATGTGCACGCACTTCAGAGCTTCCAGGCATGCCTGTTTGTTTACTATGTATATCTTCTAAGTGATTACATAGCCTTACTTCAGGCAGCTTTGTATACACACACACAGACAAATGTATTTTTTATATAAATGCAATGTATTGCATTCTCCTAATAAAACAAGGAATTTTTTATATATTTTAATTATGCAACTGTAGGGTGAAAAAAAATCAGAAAAAACTGAAAAATAGTTTTTGTAAAACCCAGGAATTCTACCAGCAAAAAAAAGCATCACAATTTGGCTAGTCCCAGACAAAACACTAAAATTCTCATGGTCACAAGTTTAAAAGCACATCCCTTTAGCAAAAAACTTCAGGGCAAGAATATCCTCTCCTCCCTCAGGATTTAACAGACCTTATGAAAATACTATCTTCTCTACTAAAAACCATCCTCTCTGCTGACACTACTGTGTTAAATGTTATACTCCATTTTAGCAATAGTGTATCAAGTTAATAAAACATGATGCTGAATAAACCTGATTGTCTTGTAGTATATAAACATCAATTTGTTTTATATACATTTGCCTCTATGTGGCCATTCAAGGTTCTATGACGAAAATTTTAAAAACCAAGAGATGTACTAAAATTCACAAAATAGTTTACAGTACGTAGAGTACAGTGTGATTTACGGTGAATATACAGTAAATACAGCTATGGTTTCATGTTTTCTGTGTTCTTTCAACAAAACTAACCAGATTTGGAATTCTAAAATAGGTTTAGAAACAGTTTAGTCATTTAAATCCTTTTAAAGTGTTTTATGTAATACACCCTGAGTAGAGTACTGTACCAGCATTATAATACATAACAGAATCAAGACAGTTATTAGGATTCGTTTGATGAGCTGTTTGGGTCAGAGCAATATTGTGCGGTTTTGCAAGACAGTGACTAGCATATCTAATTTAGTTTTCATTTAAAATGCCTCAAACATTTAATTGCTATGAAAACACTGGGGAAAATGCAGCAATATATTGTGATGTTTAGAAGTTCAAATTTAATAAGTTTTAAGGAGGATGTCTGGTCAAACATACTCTAAAATTAAGGTTTTGAAATAACAAGCTTTTACAAAACCTAAAGTGTTCCCATATTTGTTGGTTTTTCACAATCCCAATTCTATTGGATTTGAACCAACCAATATTTATAACATATTGCAACACTGTTATTATGCAAGAACCTAAAAGTGAAACTGACTATTAAACAAAAGTGAAATCTTTTTAATTTAATTGTACAAAGCAGCAGGAAAAGACAAAAAACCCAAACAGCAAAAGAGTGCATTGCATATGGCAGGCCACTGAGAGACTTATTTTGGGGGCAATCGACTTAACTTTTGCCTGTTTTAGTAATCCAAGATACAGTGATAAAGTGAAATAATCCCCTATACAGTGTCCCTATAAACAAGTTTGCTCAGGTCACCTCAATTGGTCTGCCAGTAACACATTGTGACCTGGGAAAGTCGTTTAACCTGTATGCCATAACTGCTCCATGTGTAACACAACAACTCCCAATAGTCCTGTTTTCATTGGGATGTCCCAATTTTCTGCCCCGGTAGCTGCATCTTTGGCTCAAGCAATTGGGATTAAGCAGCATTTCCACTGCAGTTCCTCTCCACCAATCTCTCCAGGCTGCATGGGTTTCTCTTCCTTCTCTCTTGCTGTTTCTCTGGGCTCCAAGGTGAGAGCCTCTCTTCAGCAGACAGCCAGGAAGAGACACATCAGGAGATAAGCTGGTATCATTAGCTGCCCCACTCACTGGTCTGTCAGCTTTAACCTACCCAGGGCCACTCGGGGGGTGGGGGAGGAGCGGGGCAATTTGCCCCAGTCCCTGGGACCTGCAGGAGCCCCCACGAGAATTTTTCAGGGGCCCTGGAGCAGGGTCCTTCACTCGCTCCAGGGGCCCCAGAGCTTCTTCCGTTCCAGGTCTTTGGCGGCAATTCGGCATTAGGGGGGGTTCCTTCCGCTCCAGGGTGGAAGGACTCCCCACCGCCAAATTACTGCTCAAGTGGGACCCGCCACTGAAGTGCCGGGTCTTCGGTGGCAATTCGGTGGCAGGGGGCCCCCGCCGCAGGTCCTCGGGGCACTTTGATGGTGGGTCCCGGAGTGGAAGGACCCCCCACTGCCAAAGACCCCAGGCCCCCTGAATCCTCTAGGCGGCCTGAACCTACTGCCAGCAGCAGCTTCAACATCCCTATGTGAGTGTGTGTATTGGGGAGAAAAAGAGAAAAGATGGAGTGGGGCAAGACAGATAAAGGGAGGCCTCTCTTCACAATGGAAGAGAGAAGGGAAGTTGTTGAGGGAGGACAGAGAAGAGAGATTCACCATGAAGACACTGGAAGAGGAACAGGTGATGCTTTCCCTATTCCTTAAAATATCAGCTAGGGGAGGTCTATCACACACCCACAGATGTTAAGTTTAATGCTACTTTTCCTCACCTCTGTCAATATTCATCTGAAGTTAATTCTCTCAGAAAACTTGACATATAGGAATCACATGGAAGAGATACATACCATAGTATCTGCATAACATAAAAATACACATTTTGCACAGCCACTCTAAATTCATTAAGATCAGCCATCACTCTCATTTGACCTCAGAGTCCTCCCGGCACCTGCTGTCAGTTTCTGTACAAAACATTCTAAACATGCCTCAAAGAATGAGAGTGCTGGCTATAAAGGTTGCCTGATGCTTCAAAAATATCTTGCTTCATAGATCTACCATAAAAAATGAATAGGTTCATGAAAAAAATCTTGGTGCTATGGTCCAGTTTTACAAATACAGAGCTGATTTAGTGCTCTTGAAGCATGTTTAAGTCAGGAGGTTGTCTAAGCTAAATCAAAAAGGTATTTGTAGATTCCCTTTCCCATGAAAGCTGAACATATTCAAAACCATCCCAGGAATCTGAAAAATCCCAGCTAGAGGATGATTAATGTTTTCTCAAGATAAGTTTTCTGATATTTCTAAGGTAAAAAAAGCACAACTCCCAGACCCTTCCCACACCATAAAGCAGCAAACAGAGGAGACGAACATATTTTTTCAAAAGTCCTTCACAGGTCACATTGAAGAGGTGAAAAGAAAATGGGTTGAGTGTTAAAAGTAGATGTCCTAACAGTAAGAATTCTCTTCTGCTAGTGGCCCAAATGCCAGATTACCAGAGTAAATAAACAAGGTCCAGAACAGTAGATTTAAAAAAAAACAAAAACAAAAACCACACACCATACTTCAGAGTCCTATTTCAGATTAATCATTTTACTCCAGAAGAATAATTCAGTTTAAACTACTCATGCCTAGAAATGGTTCCTCCAGAACAGGGATGAAGCCTGCACTTAATTTGTAATGAAAGGAGGTGCCAGGGCTCAAGCTTTTTTTAAACTTTCATAACTGATGCAGCAAGCCCAGAAGCGTCAGGGCTATGAACTACCAAGCCTAGAGATGACAGGGCTCAGTGCTGGCCCAAATTAAGTACTGGATGAAGCACATTTGCAGGACAACATAGGGGAAGCTTGTGCTACTACTGCCACCCGTGCTGGACTTGCTCTATAGGGAGATTCCAACACTGTTGAATTCAGCAACATTCACCACCATTAAAAAAAATGTTTTTGTTTAAATACAATTGTAAAGTAATCCTTTCCATCTGGATAAAAAACAATCTTACTGCTTCTTCCCCTCCTCTGGGTTAGGAGGATTGAGACTTTCAAGGATCTTACTTTGACATAATCTATATATGTTCCAAATTTCTGCATCTCCACCCAGGCAACAAAAGGAAGGGAGAGGTCAAGGATACATTAAACTTGCAAGCTGTTTTTGAACACTCTGTGGATTGTCAGCATTTACTTATGTTTCTACAATACTATAATCAAAAAGACCAAAACAAAGAGCCACCCAAGGTACTTTTTTCATATAATTATTAGGGGGTAAAATAAATGTTAAAATTGCATTAAAAGTTCTCTCCAGAAAAAACAGAATAGAGAGATGGAGACAAAATGCACAATGTGAACAGCTGAGTCAATGTAATCACATTTACTTCATATTAACAGTATGCAAGTTATAAAGTTTATTTTTGAAGATGTCACCTTACTGCACAGTCAAATGAACCGATATAATAAGGAACTGCGGGTGTACAGAAATTTTGAATTGGAATAGTCTTGCTATAACCAAGCAGATTAAATCTGACTGCAAATTAAGAAAGTAAGATTTAGGTTGAAACACCGCAAAGTCAGAGGCTTTTGCCAAACCTAACATGAAAGGGATTAGAGGGGCTAGGGATGTGAACATCCCAAAAAGATGGGCGGGGGGGGGGGAATGTGCTTGTGAACAGTCTTGTTTAAACTCTGCGTCAAACAAGGATGAGACGAGAAGAGAAAATATATGCAAGCATGCATGTAGGCAGACAGACCTCACTTACCATGGCATACAAGTTTCAATTTCTATGGGAAAAGATTGCAGGAAAAATTAGTATTCTCAAATGTATTATATCAGCAACCACTTATGGTCACTCCCATCAAG
The DNA here is from genome assembly GCF_003597395.2 of Chelonoidis abingdonii. Lineage (NCBI taxonomy): Eukaryota > Metazoa > Chordata > Testudines > Testudinidae > Chelonoidis > Chelonoidis abingdonii. Next base: position 174,369,622 of record NC_133770.1, on the reverse strand, counting down.
ATGGAGAACAAAATTTCAGGTGTAATTACTTCAAGACTGCCTTGTGAAACTGTAGGAATGCCAAGAAATTACTTAGCGGTTGAGGGGATTTAAATAGATAGGGTTACAATTACTTACAGGGTCTATGGAACACTTTGTAGTTTAGTCTAGAAGATCACAAGTCTAGAGGATCTCCTATGGCCAGATGAGAGGCATATGGGTTATATTTCATTTTCAGCTCTTATGGAGACTCAGACTGCATGATCGGGGCTTTACCATCAACTCTAGACTACAAGGGGGGAAATGTTTTGTATTCAAAGAGTTACGGGGGGGAGGGGCTGCCTTTCTACCACAAAGTAGAATCCCGCCCGCTTACCCCTCCCCAATTGTCTCAGCTCATCTTACTCAGTCTTACTGCATAAGTCTGGGTTTCTGCACTGGCTTCCTGCTGGTATGTGAGCTTATTTGAACCAATGACCTGGAATGTAATTATGAGAAAAAGACTCTGTGGTTTACTGCATCTGATTTGCATGCTGCACACTAAATCACTGTATAAAAGGCTGCTTGGATACACTGTCTTGCTGAACACCAAACTGTTTGCTCTTAGACAAGAATTGTAAATAAAAAGGTGAGAATCCATGAGAACTCAGTTTAAAAATGTTGGTTCACATTATTTGTTTTGGGTTTTGTTATTTCTCTCACACCACGAGAGCATACAATTATATTTAGTTGTAAGGAAGTAAAAGAAATGGCTTTGGAGAAGAACTGTTCTATGTACGTTTTTCTGACTATGTATTTGACCCAAAATAAAAAAACAATTTTTGTAGCTTTTTTCCCCTCAATCTAAGTGAATGTACACAAAGCCTTATAAGGAAATAGGAAGTGAGGTTTATATAATTTCAAAAAAAGCTTTCCAAGAACTCTTTTCCAATCCCTCTCAGCCTAAAAAGCCGACCTCTGTGACTTAACAGGGAAGTATTTACAAATATCTTTGCACAATGGACTTCTATTCAGGCTACTACTTGTAAGAATGCTCAAAAAAAATGAGCCATCATTCTGTAAGACTGCTCACAAAAAAGAAATTGAACCCACAATTCTTGATAAACCGATATCTACTAACTTAGTTTCAGGAAGAGCTAGTTTATAAGCAGTTAAGTCATTTAATTGGGAAATAGAAATAGGGACATGTAACTTGGGTAGCCAGTCACACAGCTGGAAGAATTCAAAATGTTGAATAATTAACTGAATGCTCATAACAAAGACTGAACAATCCAGAATTCAAACAGGTTAGTAAAAACTGTTAGTTGAGCAATTTTGAATAGCAAATTCATTAAAAGTTGTGATATGATCAGTCAATTCACACACAGGAAAAAGAGGGCTGCATTCAAAGTATCTGGTTTGCAATGCACAGTTCAACGAGATCTATTAAAGAGCTAAAAAAACCAAGATCTGCACATTGTTCAGTATCAAAACTGCACCACTGATGTTCTACTCTGAATAAGGTGCCCATTTTCTAGACTTTAGAGCCAACTTCAAGTCGCTTCAAAGGCTCTTTTTTTAAAGTCTTCTGGAGAAGACAAGAGACTTCAGATTATTTTAAGTGATTTAACCATCTTTGAAAGAACAAACCAAAACATTAGCCAGATCCAAACTGTAGGGGCAAAAAACCCTGCATTGCTTGGATGAAATGTACTTGTTCTCTGCCTCCTGACTGAGAGCCAGACAAACCTGTTTCATTCCCTTCAGGATAGGTCTCTTGGCTCCATGAAGACAGGAATGTAACCACTATTCATTCTATTTACCACAGATCGCTAATTCCAGCTAATCTAGTCTCAGACATTTTAAATGACTGAAGATAAAGTTTAAGATTTTTCAAAATTTGGTACAGGGATCTTTAAGCATAAGTGGTATGTTTATAAACACAAACGTACAATTTTCCAAGAAGTTAATGAAAAGACATTCTGAATAGAAGTGTTGTATTTAATTCTCCAAAACACAGGATACAATGCATGTAAGTTAAATTCTCTAATTCCTTCAGCAAACTTTGTAGGCGGAGTGGAAGTAGGCTGCCCTCACTGTATTTGGCTTCAGGATATTGGATTGAAATGCAAACCACTACGTCCAGCTTTGGGTGCCTCTTAAATTTCATGCTATATTTACCAATTTTAGAAACAAAATACATACACTAATATGGCTTTCAAAACAATCTATGCAGACAGAGAGCATAGCAGCTGTGCTCATCCAGTTCTCTTATTAGGAGCAAAGTCAGAGTGATGCAAGTTCAAGTCAAGTGGAACAGAAAGGCCAGAACCTCTTCAGAACCAATGTACTACCTGTTTGGAGAACACCATTCCTATCCAGGTCCATTGTGACTGCACTATTCACTGACGCCCTCTCTCTTGCATTTCCTGGAAAGAACTCAAAGATTTCCTCGTGACTAAATACGATACATCACTGGGAAGATTAAACAAGGTCTCTGACCCGACACTTCTGATGTAGAGAAGAATGAGTACAACGAAAGAGCAAATTTAGAAAGGAGACTGGCTGAGAAGCTGATAATGCAAGGGAAAAAATCCACATTATCCAATTAATTCTCGCAAGGCGTAAGGCCTGTTTGCCATCAGGTCACTTTAGGCCCTGCCTTCATGACAAGTACAGCCATGTCAAGAAATTTGGTTACTATGCAGTATCTGAACCAACATACTTGGTCTATGCTCCAACTTCTTTAATATACAAAGGGGTTAACATCTTTTAAAACTTAAGAATGCCTTTGAATTACAAGACTTAAGAAAAATGCCACAGGATTTAAAGTAAGACACACTATTTATGGGAAAATATTAAATATTCCCATCATTATGTTTTAAGGAGCTGCCCCAGCTTCAAGCGAGTAACACCAAAAAAGAAAATACACCAAGTCTGCATTTATGAAAGGTATAATTCTATTGACAGGAGGCAGTTCTAATTAATATTCTTCAAAAATCAGTATCAAAAGCTACTGCACATCTGCAGGTATATTTTGTCTTCAAAATACACACAAGTAGGAGATATAGCCAATTATTACTGTACGATTTCTATCATCCTCCTCCTTCTCTCCCTAAAATAAATCCACATATCTGCTATTTGCTTTATAGTCAACCCACAGCTAATGACATTTTGTTCTTATTAAATTGGCCAAACAGAAGCTACCTCTCAAAAACAGTTTCAAGTGGGGAAAGAGGATGGTTAAGCAATATTGATTGGCTCAGCTAAACTATTAAGAATTAGCGAACAGTGTACAATAAGTCAGAACTGACTAAAATGTTTTATAGTTGTCAATTCAACAGTGGTCTGCATTTGTGGAAAATTGAATTGTGCTTGCTATCTAATCATAGAGAGATCTACCCTTTTAACTCTATGCAAGACATTCGAAGAGCTGTAGCTGCCTACAAGAGTTTGTAAACTTAAAAAACAAGGAACAAATGCCAAACACTGTTTCTTAAACCTGGGACCAATCTGAGTTCATGATCCTTCATGAGAACTTACCTGGGTAGTAACAAAAACCTCATTCTGTTGCTGCATTCAGGTCTCCATTTCATACTAATAAAATCAAGGTGATTAAGAGATGACAGAAGCAGAGCAAAACACAGATATACACATAAAACACCATGCAGTGAGAGAAGAAAAATTGGCTGGACTATTCAAAACTCCTAATTTAATATTAAAATTGCTACATTCTTAACTCACTCTAGGTTAAAAACCTGCATCTTCATATATTGCTGTTTCATCCTTCCCTCCATTCCCTACACCCTCCTCCATTACCGTCCTCCTCTGTGTTCACGGACGATGCTCCAAACAACGTTTTCTAGCCTGCAGCTATAATGAGTATTTTTTTAAATGCATTGCCCCAGGGCTTCTCATCCAACTGTTCGGAAACAAAAATAGCATGCTTTTGAAGAGAACCTAGCTATTTGTTCATATAAAAAGGAGATTGTCATGCCAAGCCAACACAAAGGTTGTTGTTTCTAACTAACCAAGTTACTCAAGCATTCTGTAATGAGCCATTAAGTTCATCGTTACTTGTCTGAATGGATTAGTCACGTCAGTGCTGAAGCTATGGCATTGTCTAAAAGGCTGCTTCTCCTTGACGTGCTTCATTAGTTCCCAATCATATTTATAAAATACAACATGCTACTTCAGCATGTCAGCAGCAATCAGCAGTTAAAACCATTTATTTTAATCATCCACAATACACATAGGTGGTCAAAGTGCAGCCCACAGGCAAAGTCTACGCAGCGGGGCGTAGCCACTTTTTTTTTTTTTTAGTACAGTAGGTGAACCTGTGGAGACTAAGTCTCCCTTGTGTCAGTCCATCTTGATCCTAAGCAGTCTCTGCACCTCTGTATCATAGATGAAGGTAACCACAACTAGCTCAGTTTTCTGGATATTGCTGTGAGTCATTTACATCCAGCAAATTGCAGCAAGAGGTTCTTCAGGGAACATAGTTTAGATTGAATCTGTCAGCATAGATATCTAACTGTTTTACTACAGACATGTCTACATTACAAGGACTACGGAAGCAAAACTACAGCACCATAACTATGCCAGCATAACCCTGTGGTATAAATGCAACCTATAGCAAAGGAAAAGATTTTTCAGTCACTTGTAGGAATATCATGTCCTCAAGTGGCTAGTAACATTCTTCCGTCAACCTAGCTCAGGGATGGGCAAAACTATGGCCCATGGGACAGATCCAGCCCATCAGGGCTTTGGATCCGGCCCACAGGACTGCCACCCCCATGGGGCCCTGCGCTGCTCCCAGAAGTGGCCGGCACCACATCCCTGCAGCCACCCTGACATACCTGCATCTACACCATGGTTAGCTCAGCAGAGCTACAGCATTCATGGGTATGGGTTTAAATCACACCTATGCCCATACTTATGTCCACATACACTTCAAGTGCAGACCAGGCCTAAGAGTGTGGTAGGATGGACAGGAGAGAGAAGAAAAAAAGGGAGAATACCAATATACCTTATCTCAAGTATATAATACTGAACAGGTTTAAAGAAGCTATGGCAAATGTTATCAATCACAAAAAAAGCCTTTTCAAAATACAGGCTGCCTCCACCTCATTTAGATAAAAAGGCTTTACATAAAAGAAACTGCACCCATCAGCTTGGCATTGTCAGTTCTTCTGCTGAGAATCATGTTTCTGTAATTAAAATTTTACTACTCATTATAAAAGGAAAATTTTCAACCAAAAAGAAGTCACATACATATTGCCTTAGATTTGTCACAAAAGATATTTTAGTTACAGATGCATAGTAAGCAAGTTACAATATTTAGTTCAGTAATCTGAAGTAAGAAGTTTATAACCAGATTATTAAATATTTAAACTGCAGTAGCACTAAGGGGCTTCAACCAAATTAGGAACCATTGTGCTAAATATTGTAGATACAGATATTAATTGACCAACCCACATTGTTCCCTAGTCTTCTGGGCGATATTCTTTAGTAGGATTCCCTCTAATCAACCACTACAATGACTGGCAATAGGAAAGCTATGCAAAGGAATTTAAGGTTTTAGGTCACTCATACTTTGCTCAGTTATAGGGGAAGCACATTTTCAGGTTATGCAACATTCTGATTTAAATACAGTCAATTTAGTGATTGTGAAGAATGCAAGACTAACAGCCAGGTATTCTCAACCCACAGAGCAGATTCAGAGTAAGAACCGCTAGCTTCTCCACACTGCCCCACAGTATGAATCAATTACAGTGGGTGGGGTCAATTCTAGAGATGAGAGGATATTTCATCCTCATTTATATATATTGGCCTCACTGGTGAAAATACTAACTCCAATGGCAAGTCATGATGTGATGTTTAGTTACAACTCAGTCTACCTACCTTGGTTTAGAATTTCTTGTTAAAATTCTTGTAACTAAGATTGTGTAGAGACTATCCTTGAAGAGGGTGGGAGGAGTAATTCAGTAGCTGTGATCTGAGTTTATTCACTTCCAAATGTATCTGCACCTGCCCATTTCCCCCTCTTCCTTGTAGTTTTACTTTTTTAATATTAGGAGAACCACTTAGTATTTATTTTACAAGCTCTGTTCCAAACTTGAGCACGAAGATGCTTGTACAGCACCCATAAGCACTGCTTCCCAAAAGGCTCTTGAAGGCTAAAGTGTGTGAATTAAAAAGCAATTACTTGTATAAAGTTAATAAAAGTTCCAATCAGAATTAGGGTCCTGGTTTGCTAGGTGCTCTACAAACACAAAGTGAAGAGAGTTCTTGCCCTACAGTCTACATAGGGTGTATTTGCAGAGGCATTCCTTAACAAAAAAAAAAACTACCATTGTTTTTAATGGAGTTATTCTGAATATCTCATAACTTGGTCCAGTTTTCAGGAACTTACACCTCTCCACTTCCACTAAAACTTTGCTAAATGAACATCTGAGATGTTCAGTAGACCAGATTAATAAAAGGTTGAAACGCCTGAAGTTGTGTTTTGGAGTGAAATAGCACTTTTTCAGTAGGTTTGATCTTCAAACATTAAGTGCTGCTCCACCATCATCCTCTTCTGTTTATCTTAGGACCAGAGTTGCCCAAAGCTGAAGAGACAGTTGACAAATTACTAGCCTTCAAAAGCACTGGGGATGTATTCAGTGTTGTCCCTTCAATCATGTGCCTTGATTTAGCAATTCTAGGCTTAATAAAGATAGAATGTGTGTATGTACATTGTAGGTAAATTTTATGACACTTCTCTCCCTGGTGCTATGCACTTAGAGGAGTTTTATTTGGGGCTTTGGGATTTTTTTTTAAACACAAAAAGCAATCGGCAATTCTGGAGGGAACTGGTAGCTGAAGACTTTGCTGGACAGTGGCTCGGGGAGTGTGGGAGCTACACATTCAAGAGAATGAAGGCACTTCAAATCTGCTTCAGTACCAGAATACTGGACGGCACAAAAAAATTTTTCCAATTATTCTGAACTGAAGTATGACAAACCACTCTGATAAGTGGTTTAAAGGTGGACAGCTACAGATGTCATCCATTAAGTAACTGCAGCAAAACTGTTTTAGGTAGTAGATTGTGAATACTGGCAGCTATCACGGAAGAAAAAAATAGTTTTTAAAAATCAGATGGTTTTTTTAAACAATTTACATAGAATTTACTTACATTAAATATTTTCGCTCAAAATAAATGTATGTAAAGTTAAATTTGAAATAACCTATATGAAAGTCTAAGTTTATTATAATCTAAAATCATTTATATTAAATAAATACCAAATTTAGTGCAAAGGCTATATTTCACATGTCAATGATTGTCAGCTAATGATAAACACTCTCTCTTTAGGAAGATAACTAAAGTAAAAATGCAAAACAAGATTAAAATAGATTTAAATCAAGGTGTTCTACCTGCTAATTTAAATCATGATTAAGATAGGTGATTTAAATTGCTTTGATATAAATCTATCCCCTCTCACTATTATTCTTTAAAGAAAACCTTCACATTTCTAACACGTCTAATAAACTAATAGTTAAACCACTAGGTACAAGTGTAGTACTGGATCGGCATTGCCACTCTCACAAGAATGAGCTCATGGGATTCAAGATTTCATGTCAAGGTTAGAAATGTATTTATTACTCAGCTAAGCCAGTATGGGGGAAAAACACAATTCCCTGTCACCAAAAAAAGTTTATATACAATACATAATTGATCAACTAAAAGACCATGGATCAAAAGCCGGCCTGGCCTTAAGTAAGTGGCAGGAAGTAGCAGATGGAGGGAACAGTGCACAAAGGTAGGTGAATGCCATGCCATAGCCATGGTGAAAAGGCAGAACTCAAATAAAATAGGTGCATCTTTCTAAGGGATTTGATACCAAAAAAAGTGTCTAGATGAAACCACTAAAGGATAAAAACTATATACTGCATACTATCTATGTAATTTAATCTCTGCTAACATATGCTACACTGTTTTAGGAAGTTTAGGGACTGTGATAAAATGGGAACACTTTAGAGTATCCTATTTCAAATAAAATGATCTCCTTTAGTTACTGGACCTCTCAAAACCAATGCAGCAAAACAGCAGTACAGCTGTTGAAAAGTGAACTTTAAAGAGCATACCATCAATGAGATCATATACAAGTTCTTGCGGTATTTATAAGGAATTGCAACATAACTGGACTGGGGTAAAACATGGATTTATATTCTGCTTAATACCATTTTTTGTTTACTTCTCGCTCAGTTTCTAAAGCAAGAAGTGAGACATCCAAATGAAAAACTAAAGCAACATTAGTAGAATACTTTATCCAATCTTACTGGAAAAGTTCTCGTACTTCAAGCAGTAGGGACCACTGATTCTACTACATCTTTCCAGCCCACCTGAAGCTTTGGGGACAGAAACCAGATCTCTCACTATGGCAGATATACATTCCTTCTGAATAACCTTGCAGTTGACAAACTTCCACAGCAAAGACCACACTCATATTTGGGGGAGAGAGGGTGGGGGGTTTTTTTGTTTTTTTTAAAAAAGTAGTAAGCCATCTTAAACTTTAGCATGGAGTACGCTTATAGCTGAAGACAAGAACAGTTTCAGGCTGGCTTCCAAATTAGTGATTCCTTATCAGACAATAGCAGAAGTAAAGCCGACTGGAGAGTGTTGGCACCCCTCTTTGCCCCCACCCCCAAATTAGGAATTTCATTAATAAAGGAAACTGGGATTTGGAACAGAAGCAGACTTGTTTCACTTTTAATGAGCAGTTTAATCATGGTACAAGACAATTCATTAAAGCATTACTTTAAACAAGAGTAAAAAACAATCTGAAAAAAGTTCTGAACAATTATCTTCATCGTAGGCTTCTTGAATTCTGCTGAAACATCTATAAGCTTTAAGTTAGTTTTGCTCTGTACATGTGAAGTCATACACTAAGTGACCCATGACTGTCTCACTGTAGATCAAAGCCATGCTTTAATATGATGTAGAGCACTGGAACAACAACATTCACTGACAGCATTTGATTGCTGGTACCACAAAAATCATCAGCCTCGCTCGCCACTTCACAAAACAGCTAACATTAGATTTTGGCTGAGTGAATAGATATTTTTCAATTGACTTCAACAATCTTTCTGTGAACTGACAGTTGGCTTGTGACAGAAGATGAGTAATCAGTTAATCATGACTGAAACCAGGATCATACATCCAAAGGACATCTTTAACTTGCATCTGGAGTTGAGAGCTTCAAGACTGAAAAATTTTGTACAATCGGTTCATAACTTGATTTAATATTGCACATTGATTTTTAAGATTTTAATTTAAAATAAATATACTTTAAAATATGTTTGCTGGGTTCACCAGTCCTTATTTATACCTTTCTGGAAACGTCTCTCTTCCCTCGAAGCTTAGACATTCTGACTACCTCCAACTTTAAGCTTTTCCAGTGCATTTGCTTGTAGAAAAAAGTTGTACCTTTCCATCTAATAAGCAGATGGACCAAAGTTAATAAGTGTCTCTTTCATAAAAAGAATAGCCTCTTGTTGCTGAAATATCTGAGCCTCACAAAATTTTGGACTGTCTGCTATGTTTCTGACTTTGACCTCGCTCAGTACCAAAGAGGAACTTAAACTTTTCCATCTGAGCTGCTATGTGACCAATTTGAGCTCATTTCAGGATCTTCCATTCCATCCTTTGCAACCTCCCATGTTGGCCACAAGACAAGGTAATTCTCAAATTGAAGCCAAAGCTTCTCCATAGAGTCCATTTTGTTGGACAGATGCCTGGTGATGGTACTCAACACATTTTATGTCTTGAAATAGAGCATCTCCTCTGGATGATTTTTTAAATTAATCTTCTATTATAATAGAATAAATAGTTTCAAGCATATTTCTTAGGATAGTACTTTTTAAATAGGTATTTAGCATGTCAATTTCAAAGCATGCCCTTAACAATGAGTATATATAGCTCATGGTTCCTCCTGCTCCAATGTGGGTGCTGCACAGGAGACTAAGCCTGCCACATTAGTGACAGCACCATAGAACTGTCCACGACAATTAGCGATCCTCACATTCAGATGCAATAATATAGATCTTTAATTATATTACCTTCCCCGACGTACAGGCTAGCCTGTACAAATGCAATTAATTTAATGAATATTCAAATCATCCACATAACAGGCATAAAGCAAAATTCTTCATTGGAGAAGTCTGTTTCATCTACCATAATTTTATAAAAGCAGCAGAGAATCCTGTGGCACCTTATAGACTAACAGACGTTTTGGAGCGTGAGCTTTCGTGGGTGAATACCCACTTCGTCAGACGCAGGTAGTGGAAATTTCCCAAGGGGGTGGGGGTGTGTTGTGTCAAGTGTGTTGTGTGTGTTGTGGTGTGTGTGTGTGTGTGTGGTGTGTGTTGTGTGTGTTGTGTTGTGTGTGTGGTGTGTGTATATATTGCTAGCAAGCAAGCTAGAGATACGAGGTTAGTTCAATCAGGGAGGATGGCCCTGTTCTAGCAGTCAGAGGTGTGGAAAAAACCAAGGGAGGAGAAACTGGGGGTGGCAAGGGCAGAAAGAGTCACCGAGATAGGACAGATTTTCTTCTGGCTGGTGTGTAGTTGGATAAGACTGACGATATGCTCTGGTGGGTTAGGGGGTACTACGGTTGTGTCCTCATGTGGCAGGTAGGTAGTTTAACAGCTTACAGCCTTTTCCTTTGTGAGAGTTGTGAAGTGAGTGTGAGAGTCTCCTGTCTTTATTTTAGTGAAGGTCCGTTTTTATGAGTTTGGTGTTATAATTGAACGTCTCCAGTTGGAGAGCTCTTTTTGATGTTTTTCCTGTTGCTTTATAGTTGATCAGGTGGTTCCATCAGTTTCTTTTGATAGTGTATGAATCTCTCACTGTGGTCTGTGTAGTATGTGATAGCAGGTGTTTTTTACCTTTAGTCCATTTGGATGAATGTCCATTCGTTTGCATTGTGGAAAGGAAGATGATTACTGTCTGTATTTGTGCCACGAGACAACCGCCAACCTGAAACATTTTTCACAAGCAACTGCACACCGTACCATAGTAATCTACCTCAGGAACCAATCCATGCAACAAACTCAGATGCCAACTCTGCCAATATCTACACCAGCGACACCTCACGGAACCTTAACCAGGATCAGCCACACAATCACTGTTCATCACTGCATGTCCACCAATTTAATACGCCAGTCATTATCGATCCAGCAATGGCCCTCTCGCTATGATACCATCGCCAACTGGACAGTACTACGGAAAAGATAAATGGACACAAAGTCGAATATCAGGTAATGGCCAATATACAGAAACCTGTGGAGAGCACAATTCACCTCCCTGGCCACACTATAGCAGACTTAAGTGGCATCCTGCAGCAAAAAACTTCAGACAGACTTCAAAGAGAAACTGCTGTAGCTTTCAGTTCATTTGCAATCTTTACACCATAGCTGCTGGATAAACAATAGACTGTGAATGGCTGTCAATTACAGAATCCAGTTTCTCCTCCCTGGTGTCTTAACGTACACTGCTAGACCTATAAGGGCTCTCATCCTCGTACGAATTGACTAACCTCGTTATCTTAGTTTGCTTTGCTAGCTATATATATATTATATATACTATATATTAATCACACACACACACACACACCCACACACAACAAAACACTACCAATATATACCAACAACATATTGTACATATATACACACACACACCACACCACACCTACCCTGGAATTTCACTACCTTGCGTCTGACGAAGTGGGATCACCCACGAAAGCTCACGCTCCAAAACGTCTGTTAGTCTATAAGGTGCCACAGGATTCTCTGCTGCTTTTACAGATCCAGACTAACACGGCTACCTCTCTGATACTTGACATAATTTTATAGAAATTCTCAGAATAAGAATTGTGAATTTCTCTAGACTCTCAGCCACTTGGAAATATCAGGGTCACATCCGACCTGCAAATAAAAGTTGCAGTTAACCTCTTCATGGAAGGGCTTATTTTCAACTTGTTCAGTATAATGGCCTTGCAATGCAAGTCCTTGTCTGACAAGATAACATATGTTACTTTGTATTTTCAGTAACTTCCTCCTTCTTTCTTCTGAGAGCATCAAAAATGACTTAGCATGTCACCAACATTCTTTGCTGTCTATTGAAGAACAACAACTTTGTGATGACATGAAGCTTGATGCCTCTCAAATTTCTCAAGCCTTTTTCCAATTAGAGAATCCAGACTCTGTGAAAGCTTCATCTATGTATTTAGTCAAAAGTAGTTTTCACTTAAAAGTGGTACAACAGTGACAGTGCACTTAATTTCTACTAAAGTCAGAATAATGAAGCCACTGGTGGGGGTGGGGGGTGAAATCAAACCAAGTTAAACTCTTGTTTTCCAAAGTATATAGAGGGAAAGACTTAGCCATGAATGCTAACACTCTCAAGCAACTGGCATTTGGTTCCTGCTGCAGGTAACTGAAACGATTGTTGCAATCTGATCGCTAAACCTTTCCTCTCTTTTTTTAAAAATCAGCCATGTTTTATGGGATTAAATTTTAGCAACTTGAAAATACTGGTAGATTGTTTTTGTACTCCACCATTAAGATTAGCTTATAATTGCAAAATTAAAAAAACATGCTACAATCTGGTAACACACAAACTTTTAGCTGGCCTGTTGGTTTTATACAGTCACTGTGTTCTCTGTAGAGGAGTCTAGAATGAAGAAATGAAACATGATCTGTTGGTTATACCAGAAAATTATTTTTTTATATATTTTGCATATGGTAACCCCTTAGGTTACTCTCTCGCCCAGAGACTGACAAGAAAAGGACTACAAACAAGATTGTGATGGAGGGCCTTTGATTGCCTGACATGATGGGTCTGAGGTCAGATGCTGCAAAGAGAAAGCACAAAGAATCAAGGACTCCATGAGGTTTGGCCTCCCTCATCCTTTTTTGAAAACAGCTCATGGAACGCATGCAGGAGGAAGGGAAGAGGAAAGAGGAAAAGAGCCAATCAGAAGGCTCTGGGAGTCAACCCAGAGGAGTAGCAACTAGCTAAACCTAACCCCAGTCTTCCTAGAGAGGGGATCAGAAGTCCTCGTGTACAGAGAGAGAGGATCAATTGCTTTTATGAGAGTACGAACACAGCCAGCCTGGCTTCTCAAAGAATGGAAGAAGCAGGTAAGCAAGCCTCACCCAGGCATATATACAGAAAAAGAGATCCTGGCTGCAGAGCTATTCCCAGTTACAGAATAAAGGAGCCAGACTGTTGCAGGAGAGCCCTTTATCATGGTCCTATTTATCAAGAACCATTTGATATTGTGGCGGAAGAGGGACTTCAAGCAGTCAAGATCAGAGGACTATACTCCTCCTGGTCTGAAAAGAACAAACTGACTTATGAGGGGACTATCCCAGTTATAATTAAATAGTAAAAAGGATAGTCACCAGCTATTTAACTCTAGCCCCCTCCCCAGAACCCTCGCCCCCAGAAAAGGTGTCTAAACCCTACATAGTGTTGGCATGGTCTGTAGACCTTACTATTTGAAGTAAATGAGAAGATAAGCATAGATACATTTTCGTCATCCTCAGCATAGTAGCAGCCATACATTCTACAGTGACATTTTATCAACAAAGTACCGCTAAGGAGGGACCATACAGGGGAGGGATAGCTCAGTGGTTTGAGCATTGGCCTGCTAAACCCAGGGCTGAGAGTTCAATCCTTGAGGTGGCCATTTGGGGATCGGGGGCAAAAAATCTGTCTGGGGATTGGTCCTGCTTTGAGCAGGGGGGTGGACTAGATGACCTCCTGAGGTCCTTTCCAACTCAGATATTCTACGATTATAAAAATACACACATTTTATTACATTCCATGCGGAGTTCCCAAATTACTAAGGCACTACACTGTGCAATACTGTCCTAAAACCAGCATCTGCCAAAGAACATACTACGATGATGGGGGACATACAAGAACCTACCCAGTATTTTGCAAAGGTGTGGGCAGATGAGCACATAGCCACTTCACATTTTTACATATAGGGTATATAAACTCACTGCACACAAGAATCATACCGCTCTTAAGAAGCATGCTAAGACCAAAGGAGATAGTTTTTTGCCTTACAGATCTCATGCGCGCGTGCACACACGCACACGCACACACACACACGCCTAATACTCTGAGGCCTTTTGGCCTCAGCTCACCAGATGGCCTAGAACACAGGAAAATGCTGAATGCTTTAATTCAGTCTATTTGGAACACTCCTGATGAATGCATATGAGGTTTGTTTTGTTTTGTCTTCTAGTGCAAAGGATCTGAGGAGAGAAATGGCAAAACTATCATCAGTGATTTGTGAAAAACGGAATTTATCACAGGAATTGAGGCCAGATTTGTGCTGAGGACCCACAGCGTCAAGAGTGAAATATGCAGTGCTGGCACACTACAGAGTTACACATGAGCACACCTAAACAAACGATCAGCCTGTCACCAGTGATATCTGAGCATCTCTGAGTCACTAAGTTCTGTAGACCTTACTATGTTGGATTAGTAATACTGTTGGATTAGTTGGATTAGTAATACTGTAGGATTTGTAGGTTTTTCAAAGCAGAAAACTTAGACAGTCATTTAATTGCACATGTGTTCAGTTCCCAGCATGATGTGGCAATGATCTCTGATTGGGACCTCTAGGTACTAACAGAATACAAAGTTACAAAAATTCCAGGAGTCTTAGTAGTTTTCTGCACTGTGACTTGGGATATTGCCATGGGTTTTTATTTCAAATCTCACTTCTTGGACCATAAAGGATTGAGGTAACATAGTATGTTTCTTGTACTAAAAAACATTTTGATTATGTTTAAAAAAAGAAGCGCTTATTCAGTATTTTATCTGAGTTTGTAACTGGTATGACACCGTCATTATACAGAAGATACTTCACAGACATCTGAAAAACCATTTAATACCAAAGAGGAACACATTAGATTCCCATTTCCACTTCTACCAAAATAGATCAGGGTAAACCCCCAATGTGAAACAGCTCTATTGCTTTGACATTTATAAAGTTACTAAACATTTTAAAGTTGCCCTTTTAAGAAAAAATAGAGTTTACTGCATATTGACCATCTGCATAGGGCATGAATTTGCCCACTCAATTTACAAAGTCTTGTGAAGAATGCTTCAAGAGTTTCTCCAGTTCTAACTGGGACAGCTATAAATCCTGCATGTTAAGAATTGCGTCTTTCCTCCACACCCACACAGTGACCTCTGGCCTGAACCACAACGCTATCTCCTTTCAAGATGAATAGCACCACAGAAGGAGAAAGTGTCCAATTCAAAATCACTCAGTGAGTCTCATACTGAGTCCAGGATTCAACAGAGCAACAAGTGCCTAGCAGTAGAGGAAAACTAGCCAGTCTACTTATTTAAAATGTATACTTTGATACCAAGTCAAACCCTGCAAGATTTAAAAGACTTACAGGAATGTAGTCTAGTGCTGTCAAGTGATTTTTTTGCAGTTACATGCTAATATACAAGAACAGACAAATCATCATATGTTAGTAGGGCTAAAAAGTATTAGTTTCGCATGCTCAAGTCATTAAATTTGAAAATGTGAACTTTTAATGGACAGTGCAGAAAAAATAAGCTACTTATAGAATACTCCATACAAGTATTAGGGGGAAAACAAAGCCCATAACATTAACAGATGCTCAATACATAGAAAAAGTTCGGTTGCAAGTGTTTTGTTAAAAGCCGATAAGTCTCTACCACAACCATAGGGATGTTTTGTCAATTGTAATGTAGCCTTGTATTAAGCTGTTAATAGCATTTTCATCGTGCATGTATGCCAGGTTACCATTTATCCTTAACATGTTTAAATGACTCTCCAAAACTGGTTTCTATTCCCAGGCTTGAATGACTAATGACTACTAGCATGTTTGTTTTGGGTAATTTTAACCATATAGGATGGTTACAAATCTGAATTAAACCCAGCAGGCTCAGCCAATCCATCCTCAGACCTCCTTAATGTGGCTTCAAATTGTAGCACATATGGCACCTTTCATCAGCCACTCTGAAAATCAGATACTCAGAGGTTAAAGGTGACATTTTGGACCTAGTGTATACTAAAGTAATATTGATGGTTTTTCAACTCCCCATTATTCCTAATATTGTGAAACAAAATTCTACAAAATGCTCTTCCTCATTAGCCATCTCGCCCTACCCACCCCTCCCTTTCCCCACCAAAAAGTCTTCACCCTAGGAACAGGGTTTATGAACATACATAACACGATAACCAATGAATCTGTAGAGACTACTCTATACCTATTTTAATGATATTGCAGACAATGACAATCATAAAAGAATTAGCAGGTGGACTGACAACGTGATTCCAAAAAGAGCCTGAAGGTCCATTTTGTCGATGCCATGGCTATCCATATTAAATTTCTGAAATACCCAGGGTTCAGTCTTAGATGCCAGTCATTCTCCCCCATAAACTGAAAAACCAATAACACAATTTGATTACGTTGTAAGAATGTATTAGCATAAAAGACTTTTGGACAAATACCAAACTGTACTAGTCAGTTAATTTCATCTCCCCCCTACCTCCCCCAACACACTTGTGCTGAGAAATTATATGCCAAATTTAAGCCATTTTCTAAAAAAGGTAATTTATAATGGAAACACTAACAGATCATAATAAATTTTCTCCTTCTCCAAAGTTGTGCAAACTCCAATTTAAAAGCCTACTTCTAGGAAGATACCGGACAGGAAATTCTGAAGCAAAGTGAGGCACTTGATGTGCTCATTTAAATGTCAATATGCAGACCATTTACAACTATTTCATATTCATGAGAGCATCTATAAACTATGGGGGGGGGGGGGGAGGAGAGAATCAAAGATTTGGATGTGCTGTAGGTTTCTAGCATTCTTCTCCACCATGAGGTCTGCAAACCATAACTGTGGAAGGTTCTCCACTGCTTTTCATGAGTTACATTAAACACATTTTAAATCCATGAATGGTACCTAAAATCTGTTTCTCTGGAAAGTCAGCATAATGTAATATTTCAAAGAAAGAAGCTAACCACATTACTATATATTATTTATTCATGAGCTCTTGGTTTGCTTTAGGGGCAGCATCTCAATCACTCCAGTGAATGGGAACAGAGTGCAATTAATGCATGCCCAATGCTAGTATTATAAAACTAGATGTCTTTATAGAATTCACTGGCAGTAAGCAAAACATAACTTTTTGAAGGCCTGGTCTACAGTACGCTGTTAAACCGATTTTAACAGCGTTAAATCGATTTAATGCTGTACCCGTCCACACTACAATGCTCTTTATATCGATTTAAAGGACTCTTTAAATCGATTTCTGTACTCCTCCCCAACGAGAGGAGTAACGCTAAAATCGACGTTATTGGCCTCCAGGCAGTATCCCACAGTGCACCATTGTGACCACTCTGGACAGCAATCTGAACTCAGAGGCACTGGCCAGGTAGACAGGAAAAGCCCCGCAAACTTTTGAATTGTATTTCCTGTTTGGCCAGCATGGAGCTCTGATCAGCACAGGTGACCACGCAGAGCTCATCAGCACAGGTAGTAATGCAGTCTCCTGAGAATCGAAAGAGAGCATCAGCATGGACCGCACGAGAGGTACTGGATCTGATTGCTATATGGGGAGAGGATTCAGTGCTAACAGAACTCCGTTTAAAAAGACGAAATGAAAAAATATTTGAAAAAATTTCCAAGGCTATGATGGGAAAAGGCCACACCAGGGACTCAGTGCAGTGCAGTGCGAAAGTTAAGGAGCTCAGACAAGCATACCAGAAAACCAAAGTAGCAAACGGAAGATCCGGATCAGGGCCGAAAACATGCTACTTCTACGCTGAGCTGCATGCAATTTTAGGGGGCTGCGCCACCACTACCCCCCCCTTGTCCGTGGATTCCAAGATGGGGGTTATAATCTCAACCATGGCTGAGGAGGAGGAGGAGGACAACGACGACCTTGCAGCAACTACACAGCACTCCGTTCTCCCCAACAGCCAGGAGCTTTTTGTGACCCAGACTGAATTACCCTGCCAGCCATCCCAAGCCACTAGCTCAGACAGTGAAGCCATGGAAGCGACCTCTGGTGAGTGTACCTTTGTAAATATAAACATGGTTTAAAAGCAAGCGTTTTTTTAATGATTGATTTGCCATCAGGGCTTGGGATGCATTCTCAGCCAGTAAAGTTACTGGAAAAGTTTGTTAACATGTCTGGGGATGGAGCGGAAATCCTCCAAGGAGGAGATCTCCATGAAGCGCTCCTGGAGGTACTCCAAAAGCCTTTGCAGAAGGTTTCTGGGCAAGGCAGGCTTGTTCCGTCCACCATGGTAGGACACTTTACCACACCATGCATGTAGCAAGTAATCGGGTATCACTGCATGACAAAGCATAGCTGTGTATGGTCCCGGTGATTGCTGGCATTCAAGAAACATCCGTTCTTTATCTCACTCTTTTATCCTCAGCAGAGTGATATCGTTCATGGTAGGGCTGGTTGAAATTAAGGAATTTAATTAAGGGGACAGAGATGGTCATTTTCCTACTGGGCTGTTGCTTAAAACAAATCCTTCCTTGGACGTAGCAAAGCGGGAGGAGGGGAGGAAGGATAGCGCTGAGCTTTTTTGCGTTTGGCCTGCAGGAATCTTCCCATCTACCAGCCACGCAGTGGGGGGAGGAAGGGGGGGTGATTAGCAGTGATCTTCCATGACACCAGCCATGCGGTGGGGGGAGGGGTAAAGCAATCCCAGAGAATTGGATTGTGAAAGGGGGGGGGTTGGCGTCTGCTGCTGCTCGTTAACAGGAAAAAAGCATCAGAGAGCACTGTGTATATGAAGACTGAAGAAGCCAAAAGACAAAGCCTTACCATGGCCGCATGCAAGCTGAATGATGATGCCCGGACCTGCGTCTGTGAGATCTGTAACACCAGAGCCACAACCACTCAATATTAAACGATACAAAATGCGACCTTGTAGTGAAATCACATGTGCTATGTAAGATGAATAGTGTTGTTCACTGTGAAAGAGTATAACCATTGTTCTGTAAAATGTATCTTTTTAATTTCTCTCTCCTGTTTTCCCTCCTCATGCAGTGCCACATTTTTCATAGCCTCCTACTCCATCCCGAAGGCTAGCTCAGATTTCGGCGGAGGAAGAAAGGAGCAGATGAAATCTTCTCTTAAATATGGAAGTAACCTGCAAAGAGAGCTATGCTGAATGATAGTGGAAAGGCGGTCGCAGAAGTTACAGGAAGATGCCATGTGAAGTGAGACAGGTGGACCTCTAGATGGGAAGAGTGTGTAGGCAGGAGATCTCGGTGGCGGAATGCAGAAACGCTGGAGCTGCTGAGCTTGTCTAAATCATCATCTCCTTTTGGGAATTCAGGAGAGTCAGGTTGTCACAAGTCCTGCAGCCCCTGTATTACCCACTCGTAGCTACATGTTCATACTCTTCCTCACCCAGCGTGTAGACAGCGGAGAGGTTTCTCCCTGCCCTCCCCTCATGGCTCTTCAACCAAAGGCTGTATTACATTGAAAGGTCTAATGTTTCCCTTCCCATCCCCAACCCTACCCGGGATCCTTGATAATTACTTGCCTCTTTTTATAGTTATTTTCTAAAAGAAAACTGATTTTTACGATAGTGACTTATTTTCTTAAGCATCGATGTATCAAGGGGGAGGTGTTTGTTTACAGGAGATCAGTCAAGGATGTGGAGTTCATGAGGGTCAGAAACACAGTCTTAACGATACCCTGGCCGTGATGAAACTCGTTTTCAAGACTTCTCTGATGTGCACCCGCTTTCCTGGTGTGTCTTATTATGCGCACCTGTGTGTTGGACTGCGCAAATACGCAGCCTAGGTGATTTGCTCCTCAGCCTCCCACCGCCAAAGTCTCCCTTGACTCCACACAGCTGTGGAGAGCACAGCACGCGCAATACAAGGGGCCTTGGTTTGCTTGAGGTCTGAATGAGTGCTTCAGTAAAATGTGCCAGCGACTTTTTAAACGGCCCAAATGCACGTGTCTAACCAGCATCTGCACTTGCTCAGCTGTAAACATTGAAAACAGCTCCTGAAATGTCCAGGCTCGCCTGTTGGTCATTGTGTTCTTACATGCATCAGGTGGGTAGGCTGGCTGTCCCAGAACTAGGCATTTCCACATCCCCAACTGTTATTTCTGGTCTATGGGACGTAATTCCTTGCTGCAGCTTGTTAACCTGAGTAGGTGTTCGGAAGACGCTAGCGTCTAACTTCCTGGCTATCTCATGTGGGGTATTGTTTGTTGAACGTTCCTTGTTAGTCCCAGTGTTGCATCGCCAATTAGACAGTAACCCTTGCGCTTTTAGTACTCGGTGCCTCTGGTGTTTTCTCAAACGGCCCGATAGTATGGGTTTCCATCTTATCCCCAGTTAGTGGATGCTTTGCTGCACGTGAGAATTTCACTATTACCTGCATGTTCCAGATCACAACCTTCTCAGCAGTTTTCGATATTAGCTCTTGGACATCTACTTGCATCCACCAGACTAGCATCACAAGTAGATTTTCCCACTCCAAATTGATTCCCGACTGACCGGTAGCTGTCTGGTGTTGCAAGCTTCCAGAGGGCTATTGCCACTCACTTCTCCACTGTGAGGGCTGCTCTCATTTTGGTATTATAGCGTTTCAGGGCAGGGGAAAGCAAGTCACAAAGTTCAAAGAAAGTGCTCTTACACATGCGAAAGTTTCGCAGCCACTGCGAATCGTCCCACACCTGCAAAACTATGCAGTCCCACCAGTCTGTACTTGTTTCCCGGGCCCAAAATCGGCGTTCAATGGGTAGAACGTGCCCCATTACCAGCAGGAGCTCCATAGCGCAGGGGCCCGCGGTTAGGGAGAATTCAGTGTCCATGTCCTGATCAGTCTCGTCGCCGCACTGCCGTAGCTGCCCCCTCCTCACCTGCCTTTGCAGATCATGGTTCACAATAGACAGCACGAGAACGCACGAGGTGGTTACAACATCCACGATTGCGTTACTGATCTGAGCAGGAAAAAAGGCGCGAAATGGTTGTCTGCTGCTTTCACAAAGGGAGGGGTGAGGCTGTACCCAGAACCACCCGCAACAATGATTTTTGCCCCATCAGGCACTGGGTTCTCAACCCAGAATTCCAAGGAGTGGGGGAAGACTGTGGGAACTATGGGATAGCTATGGAATAGCTACCCACAGTGCAGCGCTCCAGAAATCGACGCTAGCCTCGGACCATGGACGCACACCACCGAATTAACGTGCCTAGTGTGGTCGCGTGCAATCGACTTTACAATATCTGTTTTATAAAACTGGTTTATGCTAATTCGAAATTATCCCGTAGCGTAGACATAGCGAAGTTTCCCCTTTCTCCCCTGTTGAAACATTTCACCTTAATATCCTGGCCATGAATTTAAAGATTATTGCCAACACACCACTCATCCAACTAAGGAGTGTGCTGGTCTTAAAAGATTACCCTGAGGAAATAAGAGTATAGATATGACAAAAAAGACAGCTGCTGTGAACTCTATCCTGAGCTACTTTATGAGGTTCTGCCTAATGGCTCCAGTAACTCTGAGTTAAATTTTCTTTGACAAATCCAGCACGATGAAGTTGCATTATCAATTTGTTCATATTTACAAGCATTAGGGTGAGGAAAACAAAGTTTATCTGCTGAAAAGCAGGGTCGTGAAAGTTAAAGCTAACAAGTAATTATCTCCAATAAAACGTTCCGGTTTATACAGACAGGGCTCTAGTATTCGATACAACTGTAATTCTTAATTCTAGTTTATATCCTTTGATTATTTAGCACTCAGAGGAATCTCACTTGACAGGTATTTCTCTCTCTTTAACTTGATGATTTTTGGTAAGAGGCAGAAAAGTCATAAAATATACCTCTACATATGCAAAAATATCCAGACTTGATTATTTTTATGCTTTTGTAAAAAAAGATTTGATCATTCCATATTTGTGAGGTTAGACGTGTATCTCCAGTCTGTAGAACAGAAACACAAGAAAAGTATGTAAGATGAATACTATAAGATGGATGTACAGTTGGTTGAAAACCCACAGTCAAAAGTAGTTATCGATGATTTTCTGTCAAACTGGGAGGGCCTCTCTAGTGGAATCCCACATGGTAAGTCTTGCGTCTACTACTATTCAATATTTTCATTAATGAATTGGATAGAGTTGAGAATATGCTTATAAAATTTGCAGATGGCATCAAGCTGGGAGGGGTTGCAATCACTTTGGAGAACAGAATTAGAATTCAAAATGAGCTTGATAAGCTGGAGAAATGGTCTGTAATCAACAAAATGAAATCCAATAACGACAAATACTACACTTAGGAAGGAAAAGTCAAACGCACAAATACAAAATGGGAAATAACTGGCTAGGCAGTAGTACTGCTGAAAAGGATATGGGGGTTATAGTGGATCACAAAATAAACATGAATCACAGTGATGCAGCTGCGAAAAAGGCTGATATTCTGGTATGTACAAACAGGCGTTGTATACAAGACACAAGAGGTAACCGTACCACTCTACTCTGGTGAGGTCTGTGTCCAGTTTCGGGCATCACATTTTTGGAAATATGTGGACAAATTAGGGGAAGAGTCCAGAGGAGAGCAACAAAACTGATGAGAAATTTAGAACACCTGACCTGGGCATGTTCAAGACGACAAAAAGGGAATGGATAATCTTCAAATATGTCAAGAATTGTTTTAAAAGAGGATGGTCATCATTTGTCCATTGAAGGTAGGACAAGTAGTAATGGACTTAATCTGCAGCAAGGGAGATTTACATTCGATATGAGGAAAAACTTTCTAACTGTAAGGATAGTTAGTAGTGGAATAGGTTTCCAAGGGAGTTTGTAGAATCCCTGTTGGAGATTTTTCAGGACAGGTTCAACAAACACCTGCCAAAATTAGTCTGGGAAGATCCTGTCTCAGTGTGCGTGGTAGAAAATTAACTAGATGAACTCTCCTGCTCCCTTCCAGCTTTACGTTTCTATGATTCTTTAAGATGTATTTGCTGTAAATTTGACTTTCATTTAAAATATTTTATGTAAAAAAATTGTTGGCCTCAATAAGTGGGTGAAATTTAGTGGCCTGATCTGTGATATACAGGAGATCAGACTAGATGATCTGATGTTACTTCTGGCCTTTAACTATGAATCTATGAAAACACTGTATTGTAGATTTTTGAATAAAAGCTTCTGGAAGCAGAGCTTCCAAGATGAATTTTGTTCTTTGATAAGTTAATGTTATCTTTTCCCCCAATGGGCTGCAGCAGGGAGAGTAGCAGCTTTGCTATACATGCAATTTTTGCCTCCACCTCAAAAGGAGTTCAATGTTTATTGTTTACGTGAAATCACAGATGTAATAAGATTCCCAATAAATTTTTTTTAAGAGGATACAGACAGAATACAGAGGAAAAGCGTAATTATGAAAGACTAGTTAAAGTAAAAAAACTATGCTAAAATACTAAGGCTATAAATGTCTTTATTTTGTCGAGATGCTCGCTGCACTTGACAGTGTTTAGGTGGTGGAGAATTAGAAATTAAGATTAGAGTCGTCCAAGCTTGATCAAAAACCAGTACAGTCCTTTTATCTTCTGCTCACCATTCTATTGGAATGAGTATATTCAGCTAGACAGAAACCCAGTAAGGGCCTTGGAAGTATAAAACTGCACCTAACTCTGTGCACCAATCTATAAATTAACTAGAAGACAATCATTCCTCCAAATTTTCTTATTTATTGGTTTTGGTTTTCATCTGGAGAATTAATTCAGATATCTAACACTTCTCTTTTTTTACCACAGCTTTAAAAGCCTTCCATCATCAATTCATGTTCTTGGTGTCTTTAAAAAGCACCTACACATCACATCTATTCAGAAAGAGTTTAAAAATTCACTGCCACGACAAGTAGATATCCAGATAAGTAATATCAACATATTTAACATTTAAGAATCCAGTGAAGCGTCCGCACAGAACTCAGGGACAGCAGCCCCTACCTTCCTAGCAGCTAGAGGTGGGAGTGGGAAAGACAACAACTTGGCTTCTCATCTGGGTATTACTGCCTTTGAATACTGGGCCTCCCATCTTTCACATCAACCTGTGGCTAGTGTGTTAATTGTCCAGCACAATTTTTAAACATGATATACAGGTGCATAGTTAAAATAAGATAGTCAAAGTAGTAGTAAGGTATTGAAATAAATTTTGTGGGGGGAGGGGGAGACAAAGGGGGAAGAGAAGGAAAGAGAGAAAAATCTATGGGAAGAGGCTACCAGGCTTTGGAAAGTTTTTCCAAGACCTGCATTCACACAGTTTTTAAAGTATGTAGTTTTAGAACAGTTAGTTATCTCCTTTCCAAGGCTGCATTCAGGGCATGTGTTTGTTATGTATCAGCCCAATCAAAAAGTAACATGTTCTGTGTCAAGCCTAGGCCACAAAATGACAGTGTTGTGGAAAGTCAGGTGAGACACTCCTTCTGTCGGAGACTTCACACCTCTGAGACACGCTGAAGTCCCACACTATCATATACCAAAAATTGACCTCCTATTGGATGTCCAGTGTTACTGAGACAATGGAGTGTCCACACAGCCCAATGGCACAAGCTAAGAGGTGAACTCGGGGAGACTTTCCCTGGAAATAGGATTCCTTCCAGATCATCTTCTCCTGCCCATGTGGGTTGGGCACCGACTAGGAGAATCATGTCAATCTTCAGACTCAAACAGGCAAGAGCTGCCCAGTGCAGAGAAAAAAGGTTGAAGCAACAGCACAAATACTGATTAACAGAGCAGCAAAGAACCACATCAGCAAATCCCTGTCGTATTACAACGAAACCATATGAACTACAATACACTAGTACATTACTAGGAAGCACAGGGCACTTGAACAGGGACAGCAGCATTCCCTACTTTTCCTAGAACCCAGAAGCAGGAGTGGGAGAGAAGACAATTTGGCTTCTCATCTGGGTATTGCCTTTGAATCTTGTGCCCTGGATCTTTCACAGCAGTTTGTGGCTAGTTTGTTATGTATCAGCCCAATCTAAAAAACATGCTATCTGCAGCACATAGACCACTTTGTTGGGATGTCCTCACAATAAACCCACTACAACAAAAACTAGTTTCTACTCAGGGAGGGGCCCAGAGGAGAACAGCAAGGCTGCTGGAGTCAGAAGAAAAATTGGTACAACTATGTGAGAAAGCTTGAGCCCATATTAAAGCCTATTTCCAGTCTCATTTTCATGAATACCCAATTCACATTAGAACTAGGAGGTGGATTCAAGACAACCTGTATAAACTAGTTTTCTGGCTCAGACCCTGTCTAAGGCATCCAATCCTATCAAAAAACCACACTTTTCCCACAAATCATCAGGACAGAAGATCCACAGGGATCTATAGGTAAAACCCTGCCATCTTGCAGATGCATCTGGATGGCATGTCTGCTACTAGGATAAAGTCTATACTGATGGTGAAATAAGGGCTTGAATCCTTACTTGGACTTATAGAGACTTTCACTCCCAGCTCATGATCACCTCACTTCCACCAGCACCCACCTCTCCAAAAAGACTGTCACAATTCAAATCCTCATAGCCCACAACTGCCAGCAAGATTGCTTTGCACTCTTGGGGCTATGTGCCTTTCCATATCATCTTCCTTACTCTCAAAACACAAAAGGTGTCATGTTAATCTACAAACCTATGGAAAGATCAAGGATCAGTTTATCATTTCCAAAGCAGTTCAGCCACTCTGAACTACTCAGGGAACACACTGCATCTGATCAGCTGCTTGATTAATGAATGCCTAGGTTAAGTATAATATAGTGGGTGGGTTCATCTTTTGTTTTTCCTCTTTCATTTAAGAAGTTTAAGACATCTGTATCCATAACAAAAGCGCTATCAAGTGAGTGGATATTTTGTAAATTACAGAAGATTAAGTAATTAGCATCACTTTCAGGATAAATAACTTAAATAGGAAAATTACTTTAAAAAACATTTCAACATGATTAGATAACATTTTTAAGTGACTCATCTTATTATAGTAAACCACAGGAGACTGGGTATAAATTGGAATTAAGTCATTAGTAAAGCAATAATGTCACAACCACCACAAAAGCAAAAAAATTACAATTCTGATTCAAATGAAGGCCTGTTTAAAGGAGAAAACACCCCAGGGAAATCTATGTTCTACTGAACAGTTGCACTTTGGTAACAAATGACAGGTGGAAGGGGAAAAAATTCAGTTTCCCCATGTGATAACACTTCTGTAACCAGTTCTTAGACATACTGGCCTAACACTATATTGATCAAATTTCCTTTGTTAATTAAGACAAGCTATTAGTGCTTTTTAAAAAAATCTCTGCCTCAAGTGCCATTTATAAATTCTGCAGTTTTTTTTTTTTTAATTATTTTAAGGCATCAGATTAATTGGGGGAAGCAAGAATATTAGAAAAAGACCCACATAAGCAAATCATCTCTGTTTATCATTCCTAGGAGGGTGTTATAATAATTTGCTGTTAACAGCTGAATCAGTGTTTGTGCTGCCCAGAAAGGCGATTAGTTTTTTTAATTAGGACACATATTTTTACTACAACTCACATTAAGGATTAAGTAGAACAGATTAGAAAAAATTTTTACTTTCATCAGAGAATGGGGAGAAGGAAAATGAAATCTTGTAGTGCACAGTCATTTTAGGCAGCCTAATAGGTTTTCTGGCCTTATAAATTATTTTGACCCCCATACTATATTGTATCACACTTTCAATGATTTATTTCTGAACTGATCTATGGCCTTCTGCCCTATGCTGACTGGCTGTTTGCTTCCAAACTTTCCCCCATCAATCTTCACTGTAGCCAACCCTCATACTTTCCTCCTCCCCTCCCTCTTCTTATCTGCTGTCCCACTTCACCCTCCCTGTTCCTCCATTTAATCCACTGCAACTAAATCCATCCTAACCCCTTTGTCCAAAAAAACCACAAAGAAAGAAAATGTGTAACATGTTTGCCTCTATTACCTGATCACTCTGCCTGTATTTTGCACTCTACTCCCATAACCTTGACAAGCAGGCAGTTGTGTGTTAAAAGCTATGGGCCGTCCTCCCACAAAATATCTTTGCTTAACAAAGCATTAGGATAACCACCATGCAACTGAAGGAGTCTTGGAATGACAACACATGACAAGATCCAGTTCTGATGAGAACCAACTTCAACCATGACACTTAAATTAGACTCAAGCACCAATTAAGTAGGCAAAGAGGTTATGTGCCTGAGAAAACTCTCCCTACAATGCTCTAATCAAAACAGCCTCTAAGCTCCAACAATTTGAAAGAGAGAATTCAGATGCTCTGTACTGTCTAAAAACACATTAGATAAAAAATGGTCAAAAGCATTAAAAGCTGAAACAGTAACAAGCTATCAATAATATAAAATGTCCCAAAGGGAAATATTTTACATTTCATTCTGAAGTCCAGAAACGTTGCTTTCAGTTGGCCCACTAGTATATCTGCTTCTTACTCTGCACTACAGAACCCTTCCATCACAATGAGATTTGAACCTAATACTGCACTTAATTAAAAATGCAAACAAGCTCTTTTCCCCTTTTTTTCAGTACATTCTCAAGTTCTAGTTTTTTTCCCCCTCAGAATCTCCTTGGACAAATGTGTTTTGTCCATAAAGATTATTGTGGTGTATACACTGATACTCTGTTACTGTAACTTGACTTCAAAATAAATGAAATCTCTTTACTGACTCTCTTACCAGGCCTCTATCTGGAGACACTTCTCTCTCCTGCCCATAGAAGTTGCAGATGTCATTTTCCACTCTGCACAAGGAACCATAGGTTCAACAGACTGAAACGGACTGGATTCCTTGTTAATAATAACAAACAATAAAATATAATAATAATGAGATATACCTAACTCC
The DNA here is from genome assembly GCF_003597395.2 of Chelonoidis abingdonii. Taxonomy (NCBI): domain Eukaryota; kingdom Metazoa; phylum Chordata; order Testudines; family Testudinidae; genus Chelonoidis; species Chelonoidis abingdonii. The sequence goes on along the minus strand of NC_133770.1, from coordinate 174,341,714 downwards.
TAGAACTGGAAGGGACCTCGAAAGGTCATTAAGTCCAGCCCCCTGCCTTCACTAGCAGGACCAGGTACTGATTTTTGCCCCAGATCCCTAAGTGGCCCCCTCAAGGATTGAACTCATAACCCTGGGTTTAGCAGGCCAATGCTCAACCCACTTAGCTATCCCTCCCTGTTGCAGCAGTTAAAGTCAAGTCAACATTTAAGTCTTTTCATCAAGGCAAGATTTTTGTATTTTTCAGATGAGGAGAACAGACGAGAGAAGGAAAACAAAATCCAGAGGCAGTGGAACTAAAGCAGAAGTGCTGCCTTCAAGTAACCAAGACAATTCTCAGCATTGTGCAGCATTCCCACTTAGAACTAGAAATTGATGCACTTCCCTACACGGCTGTAATAGAGAGAAAGGGAATTAACACTCAGCCTTTCTTCCCTGGCTCTGTTATGTCTCAGACATGCTTTATCCTTCGAGCATGCACAATAATTCCATGGATCCAAATGAATAACTGCTGCTCAAAACTGGGCTCAAATCTCCACAATTTGCTCACAGGAGGCATAAAAATCACAGGTAAGAATGTAGTTTCCACAGTATTGCAGTAGCTTTGTCTACAAGGGTCAAGGGTTGCTCAAGGGTGTGAAAAACACCACCCTGACAAAAACATACACCTCTGCCTCAATATAACATGACCTGATATAACACAGGTTTGCATACAAGGCAGTAAAGCTCTGACATGCTGCTCTGAGCAACATGTTAAAGGTGCCGGGCCAGGCTGGGGCCGAGGGGTTCGATAAGGGGCAGAGGGTCTCAGGGGCAGTCAGGTGCTCCCCCTAGGATCTGGGGGGCAGAAGCTGTGGAACAGCACTTTGGGGGGCCCCCCCACAGTCCCAGAGTGGCCTGGGGGATTAGCGGGGGGCCAGGAGCAGCCCGCTCTGCTTCCCTCGCCCCAGCAGTGTCACTCAGGCCCCAGCCCACTTCACTCCGCCAGCTCCCAGCCGCAGCGCTCTGCTTCCTGCCACAGTATGGGGGTGGCGTCCTTTCCTCAACCTCCCTGCACTCACCTGTGGCAAGAAGCAGAGCGCTGCAGCTGGGAGGTGGCAGAGTGGAGCGGGCTGGGGCCACGTTGCTCCACTTCCCGCCGTAAGTATGGGGGGCATCCTTTCCTCAACCTCCCCGCACTCACCGGCAATGGGAAGTGGAGCATCCCAACCCCAGCCAACTCCACTCCACCAGCTCCCAGAAGTGACGCTCCGCTTCCCGCCGCAGGTGAGTGCAGGACCTTTCCCCAGCCACCCCCCAGCGACACAGCTGGGGCAAGGAAAGCGGAGCAGGGTGGGGGCACGTCGCTCCACTTCCCGCTGCAGGTGAGTGCAGGGGGGGCATCCTTTCCCCAACCTCCCTGCGCTCACCAGCAGCAGGAAGCAGAGTGCTGCGGCTGGGAGCTGGCAGGGTGAAGCGGACTGGGGTCAGGCTGCTCCACTTCCCGCTGCTGCCGGTGAGTGCCTGTCGGGGGGGGGGGTGGATAGGGGTCAGAGCAGTCAGGGGACAGGGGGGTTGGGTAGGGGGTGGGATCCTGGGGGTGATTAGGGACAGGGGTAGCTGGAGGGGGAGGTCAGGGAACAAGGAACTGGGGGGCCAAAGCAAGTTTGATATACCGCGGTCTCACCTATAATGCGGTGAGATTTTTTTGCCTCCCGAGGACAGTATTTTATCGGGGTAGAGGTGCATCTTTCACCGACAAAAGCGCCAGAGGGACGATGCTGTCAGTGGGAGACACTGTCCTGCCGATATAGCTACTGCCTCTTGTTGGGGGTAGTTTAATTATGCTGACAGGAGAGCTCTCTCCAGTCGGCATAGGGCAGCTACATGGATGACCTTATAGCGGCACAGATGCAGCAGTACAACTGGCCGCTGTAAGGTCTTTAGCGTAGACATAGACCAACTCAATAATTTAATGTGCAAGAGTGCTCCAAAACATTGCTGTGATTGTGAACGCAAAGGCAACGGGTCTAGGAGATGTATTCTCTACTTCCAGAATCCCTCAGAACTAAGGGGTCTCCAAGTAGGTATTCATGCATTAGCTCAGAACCTCCTGGGACCGAGAGAGAGAGAGAGAAGAAAAGGGCAAGATGTATTCCAAGATCCTTCCCAGCTCTGTCTTTCCTTGCTTATCTGCTTGGCTCTTATGTTGCCTCTGTCTCCCCCTACCTCCCGCCCATTCCAATAAGATCAACTGCTTCTCTCAAGGGTCTGGTGTCCATTTTATTTATTTTGCTCCCTCTTCAGAATCCTAACACCTTTTGTCTTCAAATTTCTCTTCAGCAACCCCTTTTTTGACATGTGCAGTATAAAAATAGAAGATACATTGGACAGTCACGTGTAATTAGACATTATGTACATATTTCGATTTTATACTTCCCCCGCCCCTCTTCCACCCTTTGAACATTGCCCATTTCCCTAGATTGTAAGCTTTTTACAATAGGGGGTTTTCCTTATGCATGGAAGCTGCTTGACATTTTGCAATTGCTACTGAAGAAAGAACATGCAAGCTGGTAGCAACCCTATGTGGAGGTTGACTAATACTTTCCATTATAAAAGCTACTTTCCATCTTTTGAGAAGTTCTCTCATACCTCCATTGTGTGCAGCAGGCCTTTGAAATTCAGCAAGAATAAAAGCCTAGAGGCCTGAAAAATGCCTTTTGTGTCCCATGAAGTTTTGTTCACATTTAGTCAAGCTGTAAAACTGCTGTAAGTTGCCATTTCCTTTCTGTTTTGTTGTTCAAGTTTTAGTAGCATGTTCTGGGTGCCAGAGAACACGGCTGGGCATCCTCAGACAATCCCTGGAACTAGCATGTGGCCCCAAGGACCCACCCCAGGAGAATCAAGCTCTTTCCTCTCCAAATCAGGAAGGTGGGAAGCTGGGACAAAGAGCACAGGTTGCTATGAATAAATCAACAGTGCTCTAAAAAGAGATAGTAATGATTTTTGGGAGGGTCTGCACATCTACACTGCAATAAAAACACCCGTGGCTAGTCTGTGTCAGCAGACTCCATCTGTAGAACTATGAGGTGGCACGGACTCAGATCCCAGGCTCCTGCCCATGCTTGACCACTTACACTGCAATTTTATAGCCCCACAGCCCATGCCCTACAAGCCAAACTTAGCGGACATGGGCTAGCAGCACATTTTATTGCAATGTAGACATACGCTCTGCTCCCAACAGCCATCCTTGATCCAAAGCCTGGGGCTGCAAAACTTCAAGAAAGCTCCAACCAACTGTTGCAGAAAGAAGAGCCCTTCAGATTGTAAGTTTGGTTGATAAAGGTAATAGAGATGATGTAATACACCTAGACTTCTGTAAAGCATTTGACTCGGTACCGCATATTTTGATTAAAAAAACTAAAATATAAAATTACATGACACGCATGAGGTGGATTAAAACTGGCTAACTGATAGGTCAGAAAGTGTTACTGTAAATGAAGAACAGTCAAGCAGGTCTGTTTCCAAGGGGTCCTGCAAGGATTTGTTCCCAGCCCTACACTATTTCACATCTCTATCAATGATCTGGAAGAAAACTAAATCACTGACAAAGTTTTCTGATGACACAAAAACTGGAAGAGGGGTAAATAATGACAAGGACAGGTCACTGATACAAAGCAAACTAGACTGGTTGGCAAACTGGGTGCAAAATCAGTGTGCGTTTTAATATGGCTAAATGTAAATGTATACATCTAGGAACAAAGAATGTAGGCCATACTTACATGATGGGGGCATGCTTCTATCCTAGGAAGCAGTCATTCCAGAAAAGAATTGGGGTCATAGTGAATAATCATCTGAATATAAGCTTCCAGTATGACACTGTAGCCAAAAGAGCTAATGCAATCCTGGGAGCAGAGACAGGTCAATCCCAAGAGAAGTTATTTTACCTCTGTATTCCGACTGTGGCTAGAATACTAAGTCCAATTCTGGTGTCCACAATTCAAGAAGGATGTTGAAAAACTGGAGATAGTTCAAGGAAGAGCCACGAAAACAATCAGAGGATTAGAAAAAACGTTAGTGATAAGCTAAAAACAGATTGAGCTTCTTGAATCTAATAAAGAGAAGGTTAAGAGTTAACTTGATTACAGTCTATAAGTAAGGCCCTATTTAACTTTCAATATTGCGGAAATTGTGGATTACGCAATATTAGCTTCCACTGCAATTTTGCCAGTAGGAGCCCTCGCTCTCAGCCCTAGGTGGCCGACGACAGGAAAAAAAAATTGACTTTATCACCACAAATAATAAGCTCCATTACTACTTTTCTGAATTTTTCCATGGCTCATCCATGACTCATCCACACTTCTTTAGTCATCCTATAATTCAAGTAGGGCCTTAACTACATGGGGAACAAACACTTAATCATGGGCTCTGCAAGCCAGCAGAGAAAAGTCTAACAATTTACTGGCTATAAGTTCAAGCTAGACAAATTCAGACTGGAAATAGGATGTAAATTTTTGATGGTGAATGTAATTAACCATTGAACAATCTTCCAAGGATTGCAGTAGATTCTCCATCACTGAATTTTAAAATAAAGATTGGATGTTTTTCTAAAACATATACTCTAGGGATTATTTTTGGCAAATTTTATGGCTTATGTTATACAGGTAGTCAGACTAGATGATCACAATAATCCCTTCTGGCCCTGGAGTATGATTTCCTGATTCGTAACCATAGCACCAGCCTTCCTCTCTACTGGGGGGGAGGTGCTTTCCCCAAGGCCCCGCCCCTGCCCCACCCCATCCCACCCTGCTCCACCCCAACCCCACTCCACCCATTTTCCCAAAGTCCCACACCATCCCACTTCTTCCCATCTCACCCCCAGCCTGCCTCCTCCAAGCACACCCTGTCCACCCCCTCAGCAGCACTTACACATATCAGGCTCTAGATGTCTCACACTGGACATTGAGAAAACAAACCATCACAGGCCATTGCCAAGTTTTGTGTTTGACTTGGTCAGCATCAAATGGGAAGACTCTGGCATGGGCAGGCAGAATGGCTTTCCAGTGGCATCCATCTACAATACAGTCCTTTTTCTTCCTGCAGTCCTGGCACTGTTCTCCTCAAACCTTTCAATTACTAAAGCAAGTGAGGCAGAGAGCCTACAAACAAAAACTCCTTCACTAGACAACCCTGATTCATTCACAGAGCATTTATTGTTCATCCTGTGCCCTGATTAAGGCATGGTTCCCTGTGGGAAAAAAAAATTAGCTTTCAACTACATAACATACTATCATACTGCACATACACCAGGGGCTAAGCTAAGGTTACACATACAACTTTAATTCTGGTATTTCCTAACTTTGGAATGTTTGACCTTACAACATTATTAATGTTCTTTAAATATAGCTTTTGTATATGGTAAGTCTTGAAAAGGAACCTGAACGTTTCAGTAGTTACTACATAATGTTTTTAAAGACATTGGATTTGTGCTTTTTTTGTACAAATGAATCAACGGCTCTTTTCATCCAAGTGAAACTAAAATATTAGGATGTGAAAAAAATTCAGAGAAGCCAAGTTCATCTCTGGATAATAATGACCCCACTTTGCATTAAGAATTTTTTTTTGTTTTGTTTAAAGCATAGCATTATTTCAATAATGAAATATTGTATCAATTTTAGGAGACGATACAGGTCATATAGCGCATGTGAGAGAGAACATACACACTTGTTTCCTGCCTTTCAAAACATATTTTTGCATATTATAAAAGTCGCAACTCTGATTCTCCTTTACTTTCTTTGTCTACAAATGGCATGACAATGTATATAGTGTCTATGCAGCACTAGGAGTTTTTACTGACTGATTTATTTCCTTGAAGTGGGGTCTTCATATGGCTTTTGTCAATTTAATTTTATGGGTTTCTCTTACATACCACATCAATAATGCCACTGCTGACAGAAATGTTGCAAGTCACTTCAGCTATAGCTGACTGAAAGGGGAGGGTGGGGGGGCTGACTGCTGACCCCAAGGTAAGACTGCCATGTAAGCACAAGATTGATCACACAAGTCATTGTCATCAAAAGGAAAGATTTGAAGACCACCCCACATACAGTGATTAAATTAAAAAGGCACACCTAAACGCATCTCATAATTGGATTCTCCTAAAGACATCTGGGTGCAGATAAGTATTTGCTTTCCTATTCTACATTAGTTAGTGCACAGAGACCTTAGATACCAATTTTCATCGTCAAGTAAAATGTTACAATCTATAAAGAGATCTAATGGAACAGTTTTATCAGGCATTTATCTAACAGTCTATTTCAAAAAATATCCCTCTTGTAGTCCATAAAAAGTGACTGTCTATAAAGATTACAAGGAGGGGGGTCAACCTGAGGAGCTCCTCAATGCCAACTGGCACACTAACTCAGATCAAACTTGACACATCGTATCCCCAAAACTACTGGCATATTATGTATCTAAAAAGTGTCGTGTAAGGGACCATATGTAAACTGGTGACAGGCTGATCCTGAAAATCACTGTGTGATGTACGCAGGGCATTGTGTACAAAATTGTGTGTGTGCTCCTGCGTCTGAAGAAGTGGGTATTCACCCATGAAAGCTCACGCTCCAAAACGTCTGTTAGTCTACAAGGTGCCACAGGATTCTCTGCTGCTTGTGTGTGCTAGAAATGTCTTCTTAAAATGTGTTTGGGAGGTAATGAATAAACCTGCCAAAGGAACGTGTCTGACCAGCTTGATTACCAGCAGAGGACAATGAAAATATGTTTACATATACGGTAAACAATTATCAAACAGCAGCTTAGTAAACAGACTGAGGAACTGAGTCTGCACCCCAGGAATCCTTCCTGGCTCTTGAGGCAGAGACAATGAACTTTGGGTGATATAAGGGGAGCGAAAAGACATTTCAGTTACCCATCACTTAGGGAACAGCATCCTTTGATTCTGTGAATGTTGAGTCCTCTGGCCTGGAGGGCTGGAGATGTTGATAACTTGATGCGAATAAGAAAAATGTTTAGACAAAGATTGTAACTTGCTAAAATAATGTTTCAGTCACTAGAAAGCATGTTTTGTTTTATTTTGTTTGTAACAATATCTGTCTTCCCCACCCCCAACCCTTGGTTAGTATCACTTAAATCTCTGTTCTTCATTAATAAACTTATTTTTGTTTTAAACCATCTTAATGTTGTTTATTCAAATGACATATGAGTCTTCAGCTACCCTAATAGGCTGATGTGTGCTCTGTCTCTTTGGAGGCAGCGAACCTAATAGTTTCTAAGCGTCCAGTGAGAGGGAATGGACACTGCAGGGAGACATCTCTGGGGAACTCAAACTGGGATTCACGCATTACCACCTGCCAAGCAACACTGAGACTGGCAGAGTCTTGAAGAGTTTGCTGGCAAGGCAGACTGGCTAGTGTGTCAGGGAGCTGACACAGCTTAGCAACAGCAAAGCTCTCAGATGCTGAGACAGAGGGGTAACACAGCAACTCATAGTTCAGGTACCCGCTGAAATGCAACATGGTCTTTCAGATGTACATCATGTCTACTACATTAGTTTTCAAAATTTCCATCTTGGTGATACTCACTCCCAGATATTCTTCTCTTCTGGCCTTCAGCATTTAAAAATAATCATCAGATAACCAACAAATGAAATGGGTCAGCCACTGGAAACTCAGACCACAGCTGACTTGCGCCAGACCCAAAGAAAAGAAGAGCTATTAGAGTGGACCAACTACTAGGTGGACAAGTGCCCCAGGAAACCAACTGAAGAGAGCGTGCCCATTAAAATAATGCCCTTGTTCAGGGAGCTTGCTGATGTACTTGAGAAGACCTATTTTTTCAGTTCTCCATCTAGCCATGGAGTGTTAGTATCTGGCAACACTGAGTATGCCCGATGAGCTGGTGGCCAAGTGGTAAAGTTTTTATCCACCAGACATCTCAACATATGATGACAAATTGTCTCAGGTCTGCTTGTGCACTCTTCAGTTTAGTGAAGGCCCTCAGGATACAGTGCCATGACAAGTGAGGAAGTTTCTGTATCATTATTTAGCTTTCAGACATGACAGGAAACATCCCAGCTATCAGTGATATTTCTTGCACTTTTCCTGGAGCAGCAACTCTCGTAGCCCAAGAGAGGGTCTCAAAAAGATAGTTCTTACCTTTCAGGTTCCTGTATCTCAATACATCACTTTGAAATCAATAGCTAACATCTCCCATTGTTTTCAATAAAACAGAAACAGAGGGAGTGAGCTGAATGAACCTGTCTCTGGTAAAGGAAGAAAGATGACAGGACAAACATTATCTTGTGGAATAGGCCAAGAAAATGGCCTACTTCTAGTCATTTTGGAACAAAAAGGCAGTAAACCCACCAAAATTTTAAGTTGATGTACTGATAGTGCCAAAACTGCAGTGTTTTTCTTTCTGGAAGAGGAAAAAATCAAGGGAGAACAACAGAAAGGTAGAAGTTGGGTGACATGTAGGCCCTATTTGGTTCTAGTGTGTTTTGGCAAATTGTGCTGTTTATTCTTGCTGGACCAAGAGTTTTTCTGCTATAGAATATTTTTCCTGCTTAGAAGAACCATGAGCTGTTCTTCTGGCTCATAATATAACCAGATAGCTGGAGGCTCCTCTTTTGTGCACACGTGGTTTGAACTTTCTTGAAGTTCTGCAGCCCCAGGCTTTGGATCAAGAATGGTGGCTTGGAACAGAGACTCAAAAACTCAATACTGCCTTAGAGAACTGGTGGCTTTTTCAACTCTATCTGCAGCATCCTAATGACCTGAGAGCAACAATAGCTTAATATAGTGTTGAAACTTGGTATACTGCAGCACTTTTAAAGAAAGAAAGTGGCATTCAGACCAAAAAGGACAGATTCCCAAAAAAAGGCAAATACAGACACTTCTCTGTAACTGTTTCTACATGGATGGACAGATGACAGCTGGAAAGGCAGTGACCCAGATGGATGCTCAGAGGATATAGAAGCCGCTATTAAAAATTAATATATTAAAACCCCAACTAGAGACCCATTATTAAATAATTCAAAACAAGCAAGGTTTCACTGTCTAACACTTTCCTTGGGAAAGTCCTTTTGCAAGGCAGGAACAATTTAAGAGTTTCAGCAAACAATAGCCGGACTGAATATATAATGAAAAGGCACTTTCAGGTGAAAAGGAGAGAAAAAGACTTGTTTAAACAAGGCCTGTAAATTCTTAAGAAGAAGAAGTAGTCGTCTCCCCTACTGTCAGCTGCTGTGGAACTTAGACGCTTCCATGTACCAATTTAAAGCGCAGTGGTGAATAACAGAACACAGCCTCACAGCATTACCCTGATCTACTGAGATTCAGTGACACAAAGCTGGGGGGTATTGCTAACACAGAGAAGGACCGGGATATAATACAGGAAGCTCTGGATGACCTTGTAAACTGGAGTAATAGTAATAGGATGAAATTTAATAGTGAAAGTTGCTCGGTCGTGCACTTAGGTGATTATATGTAAGAATTTTAGAGTATACACGGGTGACCCATCATGTTGGAAACAACAGAGGAGAAGGACCTTGGAGATACTGGTTGATGGCCAGGAGACTGATTGACGCGCCAATGTGATGGCGATAAAAAGCATAATGCGGTTTAAGGATGCATCAGGCAAGGTATTCTGCAGCACAAATAAGGAGGCTGTATGATTACGTTGATTAAGAACCGTTGAGACCTCACCTGGAATACTGTGTGCAGTTCTGGTGCACTCATGTTTAGAAGATCGAATTCAAACGTGGACAGGTTCAGACGACGAGGCTACTCGGATTGATCCGAGAGATATTGGAAAGCCTTATAAGGGACTAAGAGTTGGTTGTTTAGCTAGCCCAAAGAGAGTCGCGGGATTATGTTGTCTATATATAATTAGCAGGGGGATTAACTTTAGGGAGGGGGAAGGATTATTTTAAGTTAGTGTACATGTAGACCAGGACAAGATGGCGTACAAATGACATTTAGAAGTTATAGCTGAAATACATGAAGGTTTCTACCTTAGAGGAGTGAAGTTTCGTGGAACAGCCTTCCAAGGAGAGTATGTGGGGCAAAGACTATCATGGCTATAGACTAGCTGATAGTTTATGAAGGATGGTATGAGTAGGATGTTTAAATTTGGCATATGTCTTGGAGTTATTCGCAGGAGGTCTGCTCGTAGTCTGTGATGGAGTTGGATGGGATCGTATGTGAGTTATTGCATAGAACTTCTTTCCTGGGTGCTGGCTGTTGGTCTTGCCACATGTCAGGGTTCTAGTTGATCGCATTTTTGGGGTCTGCAAGGAATTTTCCTACCAGAGCAGATTGGCGAGGCCTGGAGCGTTTCAGCCTTCACCTGCAGCATGGTCACATTGTTGGTGGAGTCTCTGCAGCTTGGTCTCTAAACCACAATTTTGAGACTTCTTACTCGATATAGGGTTAGGGTTGTGGGTTGTTACAGAAGTGGATGGGTAGGGTTTTGTGGCCTGCTTTGTGCAGGAGGTCAGACTAGATGATCATATTGGTCCCTTCTGACCTATGAGTCTATGAGTCTATATTTTGCTTTTGAATAAGGCAACACTTTTCTGATACTGAACATGACACTGAGTGTTGCTGTTTTAACAGCTAATCAATCTGCAGCTAGCTGGGGCATATTAAATTCTCACCCATTTTAAAGTTAAATTAGTATATGCCCAAGTTACAAGTTTTCCCTTTTCAAAATGCAGTATATTTCCTGTTATACATACATATACACAAATATATAAACAAGAATTGTACACAATATAGTTCTCCCTCCACCACCACATTGGTGGACTCTTCCAACAAGTACCTGAATATAAGCAAAATGTAAGCTTAAAATTGATGAGTATTTACTCATTTTCCTAAGTTCTATGAAATCCGGTCATCTCACTTAGAGGATGGCATAGGTCAATGGTCCTAGGGCTCCAGTATGCAAAGCAACTGTACAGTTATGTAACCAGTGTCTTGTTCGTTGACTGCATATTTTGGTAATTAAACCTATTACTAACATGCAAATCAGCAACATGGAGGAGGAGGAGGAATGTCTATATCAATTCTCTCAAAAATTTGCTGAAGCTCTCTTCCAAGTTTCTCATGCTGGCTATAAAATATAGTTTAAGGCTTTTTGTAAAACAGTCATTTCATCATTGTTGGCAGAATTTCACCCTGTAATTGTTTGAGAGAATACATTGCACGCCATTGGGATATCAGAGTCCTTCACTATCATCCAGACACTATATCAGTTATCAAAAAATCTGACACGTATAGCGAAACTTTAATAACTGCTAACTTTTGAAGCACTGTGAACACATTAAAAAAATCCATGGAAAGTCAAACCTGATCTTTCCACATTAAAAAGGAGTCACGGAGAGAGTAAAGGGAGTGATTTTCACAACTTACTTAACTATATATTTTCCAACTCAATTTCTCTCATGGCATCCATATTCCTATTTCAATATTCTAACAGCTACGTAAGAGAAACCATACAATTATCTAACAAAAAACACAGAACCATATAATCTTCCTGCTCATTTTTTAAATTACAGAAAATAGCTATACTCTCAAATGTAATCCACTGATTCTGTGCTTAAAGCTTACAAAAGAAACTACATGAACAACAGTGATGGCAGATCACTGCTGGGTGTACCGCTAAGCTACATTGTGAGCAACACAGAACTTTTATTATTTCTTCATAAAGTTATGCCATCTCTTCACGCAGAAGACCTTGCTTCTGCATTTGGGTCATCACTTTTGCACTTAGGTGCTTAACATGATTTGAAAGATTTAGGATGGCGAGGTAAATGAAGCTTGCTAGAAAATTCAAGACAGTCTCACTGTCTGATCTTTAGAGACTTCATGTGTTCTTTTATAGATAAAAATGAACGGACTCTATTTTGAACTTTGGGAGTAACCAAAATCCATTTCCAAAAAAAAAAAAAAAAAAAAAAAGAAAGCCAGATGTTACTCAAACAGCCTAGTTTAAGGGAAATCTTGTCAAAAAATGCATTTATCTGAAGTTATAAGAGTGTGTACGGCTGGTTGTTTTAAGTAAACCAGACTTAACTCCAGAACTGTGATCAGTAATTATCAGGGCATCCTATCACCTTGCCTCATGATCTCTAATGTCAAACTCCTCTTCATTTTATGAGGATCCACACAGCTATTCAGACAGCGACCGACAATTTTATGGAATCAAATGGCTCAGGTAAGACCAATAATTTATCTGAGACACTGCTGGAAGGATAATCTACATATAAAATCTGTATCTATATATATGGAGCAGATGTCAACTCCCATCCCAAAAAGGCACAGTATAAGTTAATCAACTGAGGTTCTGCAACATGCAAACAAAAAAAGGCTCTCTTCCCCAAAGCAAGGACAATACCTAACAAAAATAAAGTTGGTTATGCCTTAACACTGCAGAAACTGACTGAAGCACAAATATATGAAAGGTGAGGAAAATAAGGAAGTACATATTTGGGAAACAAAGTTCTGTGGGTCTCTATGCTAGCCAAGGGGCAGGGGAGAATGCGTAAGATGGAAGTTTTACCTTCCCAAGGAAGTTAATGCTTGCTAGTGAATTTGAGCAAGGTTCTTGTTAAACAAACAATCTCAAGAATTCCTAGCCTGAACAAGCTCAGATGTACAAGTCCATTTTACTCTGGTCCTTGAATTGGGGCACGTACTTTTAAGCTGATCTAATTGTGTATGTGGATCGGATATTCACATTTAAACAGAAGCCATATTATAGCCTTAACTCTGGTGCAGTTATTGGTTGCCTCTTTTTATTTGTCTCTTCATATTTTAAAAATTCAGGATTACCTATCCAGTGCTTACATAAATCATAGGATACAAGGCTTATTTTGGATCTGGTGTCAGGTGCATATCATCTTTTTCCTTTTAAACCTAAAGCACTACACACTCAGTATAATCCTGGATAAAAAAAAGAATAGTCTTTAAATTCAAAACATCTCAGAGCAGTTTGTCCCTTTGCACTGTGGTCACATAGACTCCTCCTGCAGGCAGCCTGGGAGCCAGTATGGGGGGCACTGACAGCACAGAAGCAACTCTTGCCACTCTAACTTTCCATGCCCAGCACCACAACAGCCCCTAACACACAAGAGGAGCCATTGCAGGGAAAGGTCCTGCTCAACCCCTACAGCTCTGGGATGGAGCATACTCAGTGCCATTGGAATCCTCCATGAATTTAACTATCAAAATATCAGGTCTCTGAGCATAGGCTAATTGATTTTTCAGGGGCTTACAACTCTACCAGATTTGTGTGGTTCTTCACAGAAACAGCAAATGCCACCCCTGCTGCCAAATTTCAAGTCCCTGCTCCAAAAGCATGTAGGCACTAAAGCTTTTCAACACAACTGCTGCAAGAGTTTAAAACATGGGCAAAATGTATTCCTCTCCCCCCCCCCCCCCCCACACACACACACACACACACACACCTCATCTTCCTGGAAATGGCTTGACTTTGTTGATGAAGCTTTCCAGAACAATTCAGCCTGAGGCAGACACCCAGCTTTGGAAACGTCAGCCCAAATGGTTAAAGTTTGGCAAAGTTACAAGCAACTAAAAATACAATCTTATAATGGAAGCAAATGGCAACTTCACCTACACAGTGCTACCAGTTCTTCTTATAGCAGCTCCCCAGTATTTTATGGCTCACTGGACAGTCAGGTCAGCTTCCAAAATTGGGATTTGTTCTCTGCTCCCTCAGGGCTACTTGCTGCACAGGATACAAAAGCCTGACTGCACAAATATGTCTTCCTCAGAAGTGAAAAGTGCATCTTTTTTATATTTTTGGATGGAAGGAAACTAAGGCAGAAAAAAGTGACTTATGACTGAAGGAGGAGTCAGTCATTCTACAGTTTCTCCTCTCAAGCCAATGAGTAGAGGTCAGATCTCCACGCTGATACTACTAGATTTATCAGCTGCCTTTAAAACGGATCATGAAAAACTAACTTGACTGTCGGACCTGGAAGGCAGAGATTAACATAATTGCCTTAAAGGTGCTCCATGCATTCCCGTCTCCCAGATCACAGATGAGGATGCTGAACAAGTGCTCTTCCCTCACCTCAGGGCAGTCAGCTGTGTTATTCCACGAAGTCAGACCTTTTCATCCCTAAACATATACTAAGGCACTAGGAGAACATAGCCTATAGTGTATTAGAGTCAGCATTATCAATATGGCAGTAATACTAAGCCCTAAACCTCTTCAGTAGATCTAGACAAAAGCCATTTCCCTGCTTTCTCAATGTCTGAAGGAGACAGGGACTTGGGCACGAGAATATTGGATGGATAATACTGGGAAAGCATTTTGAAGAACTGGAGAGCATGTGCCCACCTATCAAAGCATGTTGGAGAGCATGTGCCCATCTATCAAAGCAGTTCAGAGTCCTGATCCTCCTAGACTCATCAGTGGTGACCAGAAATTCTTTTAATCTTTGATTGGCCAAGAGACCGTGCCCATTCTTCTCAGATGAGAGCACAACTACATTCGTTAGTACCTTGGTTACCTTGAGAATAAGCTACTGCAGTACTTGGAAGATTCAACCAATGCAAGATGCCTTAAATCATGACAGAATGTTACCTCTGTAGTAAGTACTCTACAAAAAGGTGGGTGAGGGAGGGGAGGATTCAGGCAAAAACTTTAACTTGTCTAATCGCAATTTACCTCAAAGATACTGTAGGAGAGTCTTGGATTGAGGGTAACTGCATGCTTTGGTTATCTGCCTAAGCTCAAAGATCACAGGTGCCAGGGCACAATATTTGCAGCCATGGGCCATCACAGCTAATCTCAACCCTGGCAACTTTCAGATCAAAATGCAAGAAACAGTTCAGGTTAATAGCAAGACTTGGAATCTCCCAACACCATCTGCTGTTCACTCTGCAGTCCTCTCAGGAAGTTGGGTTGGTTGCCATGGAAAGCTGAAAAACACAGTGTATCCTTTTTATTATATTTTTAAGGGGGGAAGGAAGATTCCTAATCTAGTCTAATGTGCACAAAAATGCACTTTTTAATGCCTTAAATTACATAGTAGGAATAAAAATAAAAGTGAAACTTAGATCCTAGAATGAGACGGCCAAATCTCCCAGCTAGAAGAAGAATGCTAACCAGGAAGTGCTAAAAATATTGATTTCACACCTCACTGCCTAACCTTACTGATTTCAGAATCCTATTACAATAAATGCTTTATTGTCTTGAAGACAGTGCAACATCATCATCATAAATTAGCACCCATGGTGTTCAGGGGAGCTATTGGGTAAATAGTGACTGATAATATCCAGATGTTCCGTTTCAGATAAGCAGCCCAAAACTGGAATGCCTTAGCTCAGGGGTTCTCAAACTTCATTGTACTGCGACTCCCTTCTGACGACAAAAGTTACTGTATGCCCCCCAAGAGTGGGGACCAAAGCCTGATCCCCGCTGCCTCAAGTGAGTAGGGCCAAAGCTGAAGCCCAAGAGTTTCAACCCTCAGTGGGGAGCTCAGGCTACAGGCCCCATCACCTAGGCAGTGGAGCTTGGGGCTTTTGGCCCCGGCCCTGGGGCCCAGTAAGTCTAATGCCAGCCCTGGCAACCTCATTAAAACAAGGTTGCGACTCACTCTGGGGTCCCGACCCACAGTTTGAGACTTAGTTTAACCTGATGTGGAAGTCTTGCAAGATCAGGCTCTCCTGATATTAACTGTAGCCCATTATTCTGATAGACAGACGATCATGACTATAGCCTTCCATTCAGAATTTCAGAGATTCTGGCTGAAACCAGGATGCATGCAAGTTATAAGAGGAAAGGTTAAATAAATCTGAAAAGAAGAAGGTTTGTCTTTTCTTTTTAAATCCCATCAGATTTTCCATCTCTAGTTCTCACTAGAGAATACTCTAGAATTACTACAAAATACTCAACAGTAAAAACAGCAACCTGCAAAGCAATAGGCAGAACACACTTGCTAATGAATTGCATGTGGAAAAAAATGACCACATTGACAGCTGCTTGCTTTTTCATTTCTCTTATGTTACAGGAGGTGGTTAGGTAAGTGAAACTACACTACACATTCTGCTATACCCTTTACAGAAGCATCATATTTAGAGCTGCTTTTTGACAAATGCCCTGAGTGACCAATTCTTGTATAGGTATCTGAAGTTCCCAGCATGCAGATGCAACATCCCAGGAAGCCACTATAGCAAGATCTTTTATGTAAACTAAAAGGGTTTTTATTCCAGTTTCCACATTTCCTCTTATACAAAAGGATGAATGACATGCACCAAGACTCGTTAGTAATTCCCACTGTTCTTGCAATCTGGAAGATAGCTGTTCTAAAGAGGAGATTAAAGGAAAGCAACAGGAGGAAAGGAAGAGATGCAGAAAATGGCTTATCCTAAGGGCTCAAATGCCCACTTTTTACTTCTGCTACTGACAGAACAAAGACGACATTCATTCCAAAAAGCACAGTATGGAAGCAGTTTGTTACAATCTAGTATTTATCTAAGAATACTAGAAACAGAATGGACGAACCGAGGATGCCATGAGATATAGTCCTTAAGAAGTTTGAAGTAGTATGATCATGGGGTCATACCCATAGCTCCCAATTTAATCGTCTGGGAGTCAGTTTACTGGAGTTTATTAGTTCTACCTGGTCCACACCAGCGTACAGTACTCTGCTATGGAGTACACAAGGGCCATCGATGATGCCCATAAAACTGATGTTGACACTCCCCAGCTTGTGCTCGCCAGTTTCTGGACCAGGTTGACCCTTGTCTTCGTCTCGGCACCTACTTCTTCAGATGGCCGCAGAAGGTTAGCATGCGATCCAGCTTCAGACAGGTCGGAGTGGGGTCACAACGCACAGTGTTGCCACAGGTAGTTATTTTCAGGATGCATGTAGCGTCTCCTGTTTTGTGAGAATTTGGCTTGAGTCTCCATTTCTGGAAATATTCCTTCATGGTATTTAGGTCCCTGTTCAAAATGGACTTGATGTCCTTGAAGGTGGCTGCTTGCATTGCCAGGACAAGGTTATCCTAATAGGCAAATCTGCATGACTTTGTTGGAGGCATGTCACTCATGTAAACATTGAAAAGCTTTGGCACAAGTACTGAGCCTTGTGGCACTCCACTGTTGAGGAACCGGGGTGAACTGACTTCATTGCCAAGTGGACACGTAGCCACCTATTGCTCAGCATTGTCCATAGCAGGCATGGTGTTTTGCAGCAGATTGATCCTTGCAAGTGTCATTAGGCCTAATGAGATTTTATAGTGGGTTTCAGAAAACTAAGCATCAATATAATATCCCCCTCCTTGTTTTTAGTCACCTCACAAGATTTTTAAAAAATGCAAACATCGAAACACTTAGTTATTAGTAAGTGATTTCAGTTGCTCATTCTTTCCTCTTTTATAAAAAACATGCATAATATCCAAAAGCAATTTTCTAGAGATATTCTGTTCAGTTGATTTACACCAGTGGTCCCCAAACTGTGGGGTGCACCCCTGCCGACAGTGGTGCGGAAGAACATCCAGAGGGGCATGCAGCAGGGCTTGTGCATCCGCCCCCAGCTCCACACTCTGCCCCCAGCCCAGGTCTGTCTCTAGCCACAGTTCCTCCCCCAGCTCCACCTTCAGCCCAAGATCAATCCCCCAGGGGAGGCCCTGGCTGTGCAGAAATCGGGGGGGGCACAGACTCTATTAATGGGGGTGGGGGGCACGACTGGAAAAGTTTGTTCGATGTCCTATACTACGGAACAACAAATAAATATAAACAAAAGATGACACCAGGGCCATAGGAATCTCAACTGCTATATAATCACAACACATGCATTTTGACTTGCTCCTATAGAGATGCAAGCCTACTTTTTCAGAAGAGCAAGCACTCCACTGAGCATGTACAATCATTATTGAGTATGCAGTTACAAATGCATGCACAACAATAGCAGTTCGCAAATGAAGGAGTAATTTTGAGCATTTCTGAAAACCTGCCCCTCAAAATCAGTGACACATAGAAAGTACCAATTTTTCACACACCAGGTGTACTCGCAGTCAAGCAAACTAAGAAAGCCTGCCTAATCAAAAGAGAACACATTGTCAAATACTGCTTCGGCATCTCAAAGTTTCAGTTTAGATAGAGAAAACTATTTCTTTACCTGTAATTTAAATTTCTTATAATAGTACCATCCAATGACATGAATTACTTCGCTGGTCTGGGGGCAGAGTACGGAGCTGGGGTGCACCCCACAGTTTGGGGACCACTGGTGTAAATCAACTGAACAGAATCTCTCTAGCAGGCATAGTGTTTTGCCTCTTTTGCATAATGGAATATCTGTTGGATATCTTACACCGCTGCTGTCTTCAAAGTAGCTGGTGTGGGTCAGGACAGACTGCCCTTTAGTGTTTGGGATGGCAGACCAACAGCCACAGGCAAAGTAAGTTAATGTTTTCAAGTAGGCAGCTCAGAACCACTCCAGGCACAATACCAGGTGCTGCTTTGCTTGAAGGGTCTATATGCTGCTCTGAAATATGTTTAGATTTTAGAATTCCTCAAGTCAGGAATCTCAGTCTGGTTCCCAGTGGAGAAGGGGAGGAGGGAGAAGATGAGAGGCTAAGTGACAAGGACAGCTGCAGCATTCAACGGAGGGAGGGGGAGAGAAAGAACTTGAGAATTGGGGCTAATGGTACAGTGTCTTCCTGGTGAAGGAGAACAAATGCCATAAAAGAAATGAACATAGAGACAGCTTTGTTAAAAAGCTCAAGAAACTGGCAATAGCAAGGACTCCAGCAGATGGACTATGTGTGAGAAATATTGTAAACAGTTTACATACCCCTCCACCCCCAGACAAGGTAATGAAGTCGTTTGAAAAAGTATAGTTATAGTTATAACAAAAGGCATACTATCTTGTATGTTAAATGACAGCATTATGTTGCTACAAACAGCTAAAAAATGCAGTAGTTGATTTTTTTTATGCACATAAAAATACTTTAATACCACATTTTAAGCATCAGAAGCAAGAGAGGTCGTGGCATCATTTGCTGGACAAAGGCCAGGATCTCTCATAACCACTCAAGCTTCTGTCTCCAGAGACAGTTTGTTCCTACCATAATTAAGTTTTGTGCGGTACAGTGAAAAGGTGAATCAATTAATTCACCACTAAACAGATAGGTATAAGCATTCTCACATAGATCAGTTGTGCATTACTTTAAAACGTTTGGAGGCTTTTTAAGAAAGAAAAAGGCCTTCACTTCAATCTGATCTGACCCTGGGGTTTCCTGAACTGATGTACTAATGAATCACACTCACTGAATGCTAACTCCTTAGGGTCAGGAAGTTGGAGATATCCACTATCAATTTCTAAAATGCTTCTCAGAGTAATTTAAGCAAGTTACACAGAGTCAGCTAAAAAGACTTTTGGTAAAGGCTAAAAGATTAGAATATAAAAATAATACTGCCAGACACAGAGCCATCTTGTATATGAATTACCAGTAATTTATCTGAGCATTTATTAAGATTAAAATTATTGGAATCCTAGTTCAGGGTGAAGAGGTGTTTGTTTCAAGGCAAGCATCACTTCCATAAAACCTAGAGAGGTCCAGAGTATTTTATATCTTAAGCTTGCATATACAGAAATGCTGTCTTATTACTTAGGAATTCTGCTATAAACCAAACTAAATCACTGCACTAGGACTCTAGACTGACTACACCTGATAAAGTCTCCAGACAGACTAAGAATCACTGACAATTTTTTTACACACACACACACACACACACACACACACACCTTCTTAAATATCGTTTTAGAAGACTGTGTTCAGTTCTTGGTATCAGATCAAGAAATCTTTTTTAAAATCAAAAGAACAAAAGTCAGTCAGTGATACAAGAGCATTTTCCTACTTGATCCCATAGGCTTAGAACAGTGAAACTCAGACTCATGAGCTGTAAGTGACTCTTTAATGTGTCTCCCGCGAATCTTTGCAACACGTGATATTAACACTGATTTAAACCAAAGTTAACAACCAATCAGGATGCTTGCACTATGTTATTAAACAATTGTAGTTGATAAATAGCAATATGTTGTCATTTTGCTGTGAGAATATCTATTAGATATATATATATAAATAGTAAATGAAAATGAATTCATACTACTGTGGCTCTCTTGGGTACAGCTGATCATTAATTTGGCTCCTAAACCACTGAGGTCTGAATATGACTGATTTAGAATGTTCTACTATGCATATTACAAACAATAGCAAGTTTTAGATATTTGTTTAATACTCAGTTTTAGTTCAATTCTGTTTCTGTGAACATATCTTTAATTACTGTACAACTACAACATAAAAATAATAAAGCCTGAGAGTTGAAGTGTTATACGCTAACAATTTTCTCTTTGGTGCTCTAAAAGCTACTTATTTTCTTTTTAGGAATAGTGCTACCTCACTGACTTAACACACCCTTGACATCACGTCATTAGGGTTTTTATTTCCTTCTGAGGCATGGAGTTTCTTATAAAAGATGATTCAATATGCTATAATCGAAGCCATATTAAGTTGCATACATAACATTGTTTAAAACAGTGTTTGAGTGTTTTCCTTTGTAAGAAAACAGATGAATTAAGTTTTCCTCAGTTTTTGATAAGGTTATTTATAGGATTAAGGACCACTGATGTACAGCAAATTCTTCTCCCATTTTAAGATTCAAATTCATTGTTGCTGTCAGTGACTCAAACAGATAGTGATTTCTGAAAGAGCCACACTTCCTCCCCTTTTGCCCACTTATAACCATCCATTTGAACATTTCAATCATGCAAGTCATCCCACCACCTATATTGAATTTATGTTCATAAATGAGTAATTCCTCCTGTTTGTTACCCAGGCTCTTGGCATTACCATATAGGCAACTAAAGAATTTAATTTCTTCACTTTATTACTTAGTTCTCAACATCATGATTTGTGCTGACTGCTCATCTGTTCCCTTTTTCAGCCTCCCCATTTGTTATTAAACACCTTTCCTAACTACTCAAGCCAGCTCATCCCCAAGAAGATTGGCTCCCCTTGTACTGAGATGAAGGTCATCCCTTGGAATAGTGACTGTCTTCCTGGACCTGTTTCCTAATACACCTCTACCTTGATATAACGCTGTCCTCGGGAGCCAAAAAAATCTTACCGCATTATAGGTGAAACCGTGTTATATTGAACTTGCTTTGATCCACCGACGTATGCAGCCCTACCCCCTTGGAGCACTACTTTACCATGTTATATCTGAATTTGTGTTATATCGGGTCATGTTATATTGAGATAGAGGTATATCTGTTTATATTTAGAAATAAATGAATTGAGGAAAAAATTCATTAAGCATTATACAGTATAGCTGTAAGCAGCTTTAAAGAAGTGTGTCTAGCCAGACTTTCAACTGCACATGGTCAAAATGGGGGAAATATTTTATGGAGAAATACTGTAGCACCTTGAAAGCTCTGGGTTTAAGAGATTATGTGAGGAAATTACTCTCACAGCAGTACTCATTTCCAAGCAAGAAAAACAGGAATGTAGCAACCCTTTACAACAAGCTGTGAAGATAAGATTTCTTTTTTAAGCTAGTTCTGTCACTTTTTAAAGCTAACAGTTATCTTTTGAATATCAATACAAAGCAGCAGCCTTAATCAGTACTAATTAAAGAATGTCATCTCACATATACAGAACTGTGCTGCTTGACCTATCATCTGGCTTAAGTTATCCCATATGCTAATGGTTCTTCCCTTACATCTCGTCTTTTGGTGGTTCTTTTGTCCCCCTCCCCCATTTTCTGTGGGACTTCGTCCAGTGCTCTCTACTCTCGCCACACCATCTTTGGCCAACTTCATCTGCTCACACAATTTAAATTGCCATCTCTAAACTGACAATGCATGAGCAGGAAGGGCATAGTATATATCAAGAGATCATTTCCATCAGGTAAATCCTGGTTTTTACCACTCCAGGAAAAACTAGTTAGCACTGGTGCAAGGAATTTTTAATTTTGAGTGCACGGTCTGAAGTCCCTGCAGATCTGGCATTTTTCTTTAACGTGAGTTTTCCCGAGGCCCTTTAGACATCTAGAGTGCAGATCACTCAATGGCATCAGCTTGCCACAGGAGGTACATTCCTTAGAATAATAGAATACCAGGGTCGGAAAGGACCTCAAGAGGTCATCTAGTCCAACCCCCTGCTCAAAGCAGGACCAATCCCCAGGCAGATTTTTGCCCTAGATCCCTAAATGGTCCCCTCAAGGATTGAACTCACAACCCTGAGTTTAGCAGGCCAATGCTCAAACCACTAAGCTATCCCTCTCCCACCACAGCTGCCCTTATGAACAGATGGCCTGGTCACACTGACCCATGGTCCCCCTTGTGAAGACCTCAGAAGGTGCCAGAG
The DNA here is from genome assembly GCF_003597395.2 of Chelonoidis abingdonii. Taxonomy (NCBI): domain Eukaryota; kingdom Metazoa; phylum Chordata; order Testudines; family Testudinidae; genus Chelonoidis; species Chelonoidis abingdonii. The sequence continues at coordinate 174,319,320 of NC_133770.1, read as the reverse complement.
CTGGCACTGCATACCAGGAGCAAGCTCCTTGGCAAGGCACAGATGACAGAGTCCTGCACATCGTGCTCTCGACTGGCTGCCAGCTGAATTCTGGGTAACAGGGCTTTAACACAGCTCCTTTTTGCCTGGGAATTACCCTGATTTACTGTCTAGGTGCTCAAAGTCCAATGGTGCATCTCAGTTTGGGGATATAGCGCCTTTCCCCCAGCTGATACCACTTTAACATAGCCTGTTCTCTATTTTATAGCTCTTGCAGAGTTTTTGCTTGAAGCCCGTGATCAGGATGAAAGTCCCTTGATGAAAGGGGCAACTATTCACATACAACTATATACACGAAGAACTATATATACACTAACTACAATAACTACACAATATACTACCAAAAAAAAACCAAACACACACCTATGTACACGGTGCACACAAACCTAGCATAGAATGGATGTGAGCAAGCACTCAAAAAAGAATACAACCTGTTGCTGAGTAGATCTATATAGCTTATTATAGGGGTGTTAGCTTGCAAAGAATATGAAAAATTAGATGACTCAAAGGTCATCCAATGCCAATAGGTAGACCGAAGCCCAATCATCTCACAGTCCTAGGAAGGAGTGAGACCATCAGCCTCTAGTTGGGGGGGGGGGGAAAAAAAAAAAAAAAAAATGTTTATATATCAAATAGTCCAAGGACTATAAACTGTTCAATTCCTGCTCATTTTATTCTAAAAAAAAAAAAAAAAAGTTACTCCATGTGTCAAGAGGACTAAGATGAAATTTGAAAGCTTCTCCAGTTTCCTTAACTAAAGCTGCTCAATCACTATTCTTTTCATAATGCTGCAGGAAAAGGAAAAATCACATTTCACTAACCTTAGAAGACTTCAGGTACAGAACTGGAAAACAAGATACTATGAAAAGCTAGGTATATATAGTATATTTGACTATCATCAGAAGCCTCCATCCAAATGCCCAGTGAGTCTCACCGAAAATAAACTGCCATTTGGAATATCAATTTTGCTACGTAGACTAAAATTACCGCATTCATGTTAAGAATGAACAAATTGTGTCACCATATAAACAGCTTTCTGTTTCCCCCTCCTGCTTTCCTGCTGCACGCTATTTTCTACATTTCTGAATAGCATTTGAAAGGACACGCTCTATAAAGAGTCTAGAACATCCAGCTTTTTTTTAAAAAAGGAAAAAAACCCACTCAAACATGAGAGGAAGGAAGGACTCTTCTGCTTGTATGAAAGAAGGTGAATTAAGGATATTTTGAACAAGGACAATTAATCTCAATTTTTTTGCAACACTCAACTAAATATAAATTAAAACAACAAGGGGAAGTTAAGCAGAATCTTTAAAAGTATAAATCTTGTATTCTTGAAGTTGCAAGTGAGCTTAAAGTAATTTAATGCCATACATCTTTTTCAGCGTGTATTGCCTAGTATCTTTTCACTCCTTCTCAATTACTATGCTAAATTAGAACAGAGCAGCATCAGTTAAACCTAGTCAAGTCAAATAGCTCTGGTGTGCTTTAATGAAGGAGAACAAGTCAATGGTATCTGTCCATGCCATCAAATCCATTTACTTCTTTGAAGTCTATCAGAAACCTAGACACACAGCAAGGGTAAGCCAAGCATAGAAGAAGAAAAAAAAAGAAAAACACAAACAAACAGGTTTGAGTGTAGAAACAGGACACAAAGGCATGGTAACAGTTACAGAAAAATTTGTTTATATGAAACTGAAGGGACATCTATTCAAGGCTCCAGGAATACTGGAAATAAGTTACAAAATCAAAATTCAACAGTTAGCAGAACGGGGTGGATAAAGTCCATTTTGCTTTTTAAAAAAAAAACAAAAACCAAAACTTGGATTTTAAATTTAATTTAAATGCAGGTTTTTTAAAAAAACTAACCTATTCAAAATTTGAAATTAGGACCTGTATGTTCAGTCTTAAATTTACTGTAATCTATTAAAATTATTTAAATTAAAAGAAAATATTAAGCAGTATATATTTAATGCTAAGTTTTAAAGAATGTCAAACCACCAAACTGGTGGAAGTCACTGGCTAAGCAACTGAAACCAGAGTTTGCTGACATGCCTAACCAGCTTTTGACAGCAGTAGCCTCTTTTGCAGGTGCAGAGAGAATATTTTCTTCCTATCAATTTCTTCAACTAGTTCAGTGCAATGACTAGTTCATTCAAAGTTAAGTTCATGAAAAACAGCTCAGATAGGATGAGATCTACTAGTTCTAAAATCTTGAAGGATCTGGTGACCAGAAACAAATCAGTTCAATTTACTAACTACAGATAAAAGCTACAGATAATACTTCCTTTAATAAACTGATTTTAAATGCAGAACAAGTTTTGATAAACTTACTGAATATTTTTTCTCATGTATCCAGCATATTTAAGTTTTATTTTAAAACGGTTTAAAATACTGTTTGAGCGTTAATTGAATTTGAATTTCCATTTAAATAGAGCTTGATGCAAGCCAAAAGTAAAAAAATAAACCTAGTAAATAAGAAATGCATCTTTCACCATTTTCTGAAGATACATTATTAAGCTATATAAAATTCTTTTAATAAATGTGTATAGGTTGAGTGTATCCTCCTGGTTATCAAAGGAGGATCAGATTTAGTCTTAATGCTATATTTAGTTCCAAACAAACATTTTAATGGTTACCAACAAATTCAACTCAGTCTCTCTTTAGGAAAAGAGCTAAAAAGTACAAATGCAAAGTGCAATTAAAATTTAGGATTTAAAACAAGGTTTCCTGATTGCTGATTTAAATTGCTTAGATTTAAATCAATTCACCCTGCAGCAGAACCTAAAGTTCTCCTTCCGTCCTCTATACAACTGATATTGTTTCAGTGCATAAGCAGTATGGTGAGAAGATTTCACCTGGCTGAGACAACAGCACTTAGACCTGAAAAGATCAATCAAATTTCTCAATTACAATTGTGAAAAAGTGTTGCTGCTTATTTTGAAAAAGTATTTTTTCACCAATGGAGGGCATAGGTCACTCCCTGACATTTCCTACTGCTGTCATGCCACACCTTAGCTTCATGCCAAGCGCTCTATCAACTGTACGTAAAAAAAGGTTAAACATGTGACTGATGTAGAAGAAGCTGGGGGCAAGAGCTTTGCTTCAGTAATGTTTATTGGTTAAGGCACTATTTTGAAAATTGCTCTATCCTTCCTCCAGCTTTTTCTCAGGAACTATTATCTTAAAAATACTGCATAAAACCCGCACACTACACTATGGGTTAAATAAAATGTGGAATTAGTCACTCAAATTGCAGGAAGTAATCAAAGCCAACAAAAAGCTTAATAGAGGGGAAACTAACTATATCAGTATTAAAAGGATGTATTAATCTGCTATAGTAGCTGGAAGTTGAGCAGAAACATTTTACAACCACATCTGATGCTTGGTTTCCACTAAAAAAAAAAGTTTCTAAAGTGCATCAGCAATCATTCAAAAGTTAATTTCTTAGATCAAGGTTTGACTTCCAAGTTTCAGATTCACACTGGAATTTGAACATACATTCCTATTATAGTTTAAGCTGGATTTTAGAACTCAGTATATCAAAGCAGAAAGCATCTCATATTTACCAATTGCTATCTAGCTAGAGCTCTTAATTAAAATCCACTTCCAAAACCCAAATTAGAATAAACCCATTGCATGGATACAGGGATTATATCTAGAGTCTACAGTACCATAGTTCTCTATTGTGCCCAGAATCTTCGTGAATATTTACACCTAGACCAATTTGTCCAGCACTACGATACTTAAATGATCAGTTACATTTATGCAATAAGAGCATGCATTTAACTTTCACACTGCCCTGAGTGCTCTGCACAGAGAAGCATCCTGATGGAAATTTACAGTATAATTAATTCTATCTTAGTTATGGGTCACAGACACACACACACACAGATCTTCTGTTTACAAAACAGATCAGAAGCTAAGATTCTTCCCTCTAGAGGTCTTACAATCAACTTTACTCCTCTCATTCAAAACACCCAGAACGGATTCTGAAAGCAGGATATACCTGTCAAATTCAGACTGGTGTAAATCTATTTTTAATCTGATTAAGTGTTCATAATTTAAGAGCCATACTTTCCATTCCACAAGTGAATTCTTAGTGGATTCTTCTCATTTGCACATAAACAAAACAACTGCTTAAGAAATTACATAAATATATTGTCTCGTTTAGCAACAAGCTTCTACTTGTAATTAGCCAACTTGCAAAAAGTACAAAAGTATCTGTATGTTATGGTTTACTTTGCTTACAGATTTAAGTTCCCCAAAGGAGTTAGAGGGAGTGAAACCCAGACAGTGTCAATAGATGAACTGGAGAAGGATACTATTACCCAATCCTAGATCAAAGACCTGTATGAAGTTGACATAACTATCAGCTTATCTTAGTGAACAAACAAAGTATTCTAGTTGCTAGATACTGGAAAATGCATGTTTCACCAACACTATAGCCCTACTCAAATATGGAGCTCTCTCGGGCCCTTAAGGTATTCAGCAGCAAAAGTGGCCTTCACCTCTATTAGAAGACCAGAGAGCTGAACTATACCTGGCCAAATATGTACTAACTGGTAGACTGGCCAGATCTTTTGAGAGCAGCCACCATGTGCCATTCCCATGGGGAGAAACTTCCATGATAAAAAGCAGAAGAGACTGGTACATCATCCCTCCCAAAGCAGCTGCCATATAGATTGAAAATCATAATGCACTCTTCAGAAACTGAAGGTTATGGCCACTTGCATAGTGCAGAAGCCATCTGCCATACCACACAGGGTGGATAAAAATTAATGATTTTTCTTAATCCAAATCAGATTTTTTTGATAAAATGCTTTGAGGAAAAAAAAACTTATCTAAAGATGGTTTTAATTAAGATCCATGATGAGATCTTTGAGCTATAATGTAATAGGGATTATAATTCTATAGTATGAGACAATATATTCATGTAATGTTTATGAAAAGCTTTGTAAATGAGTTCCAATTGTTCATGGATTAGAGACCCAATCTTAGGGGGTTCCACAGGCTCCTGTATATACTATTTCAGTTAATTTTTCTATCTACCCAATGGAACTCAGTGCTCAGTCTAGAAGATACCATCAGAGATGCTTAGTTTTGCAGTTCTCAAACTGTTAACACAGTTGTTAACAGCAATAATGTTGAGAGAGAGAGAGAGAAAAAAAAAAAAAAACAGACCTCAACTCTATTGTCTCGGCAAATCTGTGTACACCTAGTCAATCCCTTACCTCTCTCTAAAAGTGCAAAGTTTCAAAAAGTTCAATGAAGAGAAGATTATTGGGGGCAGACTAGATCTGGACAAGAAGAAGTAGTCTGGAGATAAATGTGAGAAGCGAGGGACATATGCTTGTTTTGTTAAAATATGTGTTTACCGTTGAAAAAAATCTAGACATAACATTAAATTGTTTTATTTAACTAAAACAAACAAATATCTGTCTGCTGATGTTCTCCTAATACAGCGTGGCAAGAAAATCCTCCAAATATTAATGATTAACCTGTTGAGTTGGAGATAATTAAAGCAGATATTTATGAAGTCATTGGGAGGTAAACTATCTTTGGTAAATGAAATAACCAATCATTCATTTTCTCATAGAGCTGTAAAACTAATCTGAAAAGTTTTCTAAATAAATCACTGTTTAAAAAATGTATAGTGTGCACCACCTAAAAATGAAGCCTACATCTGAGTTCTGAAGAATATGTATGTATTAAGGTTATTACAACCAACAAGAATGCACTTTTATGTAGAAAGCCACGATTAAATCAAGTGTTCCTGACTACTGATTTAAATCAAATCCACTCTGATACCAAATGCAAGCAAGGATTTCCTACTTATCAGCTTCCCTCCCACCCTCTGTCACATCCTACGTTTTCCACCGTTTCTGAGTTACTGCTGCTGAACCCTGGATACCATTTGTGCCCTAGTGAGCCCTGATTATCTGTCTTACATGATCACCATAACTTCCATCCAATAGATCCCCATAAGATAGTGGTGTTGGTACAGGTGATGAACTAAGTCTTTCCTTTCATCTTGGAAGATGGGGCAGCTCTAGCTTTTTTGCTGCCTCAAGCACGACAGTCAGGCAGCCTTTGGCAGCTCACCTGTGGGAGATCCCCAGTCCTGCGGATTCGGCGGCTTGCCTGCAGGAGGTCCGCTGGTCCCGCAGATTCGGCATACCCACCGCTGAATTGCCATGGAATCCATGGGACCAGGGACCTCCTGCAGGCAAGTCGCCAAAGGCTGCCTGACTACAGCCCTCACAGGGACCGACAGGGCACCCTCCACGACTTGCCGCCTCAGGCATGCGCTTGGAGGGCTAGTGCCTGGAGCCGCCACTGCCTGGAAGCAACCTTTGTAATATTTAAGCTGTGGACATCATCAAATAAGTGATTTAATGGATCCAACTTTATTGTTTGGGCACCTTATTCCTCAGTTTCTATTTTTAGTCATCCCCAACTTTTTTCATTTTAGATTTGTTCACAGGTGTAGTCCTCTAAGTTTTTTTTCCCCCCATCTCACTACTAAACAACCTTTAACTGTTACTTACAGAGCTAGGAAGCACCAACTATGTATGCCAGACTCTTATTTTCCAGAGTGTAGCATGTAAGCTGCTATGGACAGGGGCTCAAGCCAAGAAAGTATATGATTTAGGAAGGAACACTTAAGTGAGACCTTACAGGAAATATTCTTGTCACCTTAGCCCATTCTATACTGCTGCCCAAAACACGTAACAAAAGGACTGTAGTCATCTGTATTATCTTCAAAATGGAAATATGCATGTTTTGATACAACTAAGGAACGGCCTCCACTTGTTGATCATGTCACATAAGAGACAAGATGGTCTGTCTGAGCTGTATTCTTCTAGAGTGCAGAAATTACAAATACATTAATGTAGGAGACAAGTATTACCCTCTGTCTTCTTCAGAGGTAGAGAAGAGAAGCCTGACTACCACAGTACTGCTTAAATGGAAAGATCTCACCACTGTACATTACCTGTTGTAACAAGATTTTTGTGTGTCATTTTCTTTTATTCTTTAAATTTAATTTATCTCACATGGCCTGGTACATTAACAAAACCCTGCTGGATATTACTAAGTAATATCATGTGAATCATACACAAATGTCTTCTTGCACCAAATTCTTACTCTTAACATCCAAATCTCATAGAGAGATGGTTTTAAAAAAAAAAAAACAAAACAAAAAAAAACCACACACACCTAAAAAGCAGCCTCATGGAGGGAGAATGGGAACAAAGCCTTCCTTTATCCAAATTTCCTTTTACTAGCAGCAAAGAATCCTGTGGCACCTTACAGACTAACAGACGTTTTGGAGCATGAGCTTTCGTGGGTGAATACCCACTTTGTCAGATGCATGCAGTGGAAATTTCCAGGGGCCGGTATATATATATGCAAGCAAGCTAGAGATAATGAGGTTAGTTCAATCAGGGAGGATGAGGCCCTGGTCTAGCAGTTGAGGTGTGAAAACCAAGGGAGGAGAAACTGGCTCTGTAGTTGGCAAGCCATTCACAGTCGTTGTTTAATCCTGAGCTGATGGTGTCAAATTTGCAGATGAACTGAAGCTCAGCAGTTTCTCTGTGAAGTCTGATCCTGAAGTTTTTTGCTGCCAGGATGGCCACCTTAAAGGTCTGCTAGAAGTGTGGCCAGGGAGGTGAAGTGTTCTACAGGTTTCTTGTATATTTTGTAGACAAATCCGATATTAGGAATGGTAATAGTACAATATATACCTGCCCCTGGAAATTTCCACTGCATGCATCTGACGAAGTGGGTATTCACCCACGAAAGCTCATGCTCCAAAACGTCTGTTAGTCTGTAAGGTGCCACAGGATTCTTTGCTGCTTTTACAGAACCAGACTAACACGGCTACCCCTCTGATACTTGACTTCCTTTTACTAGTTTCAGATAGAGATTTTTTTATATATCTAAATGCATAATAGACATACATGTAAAGCGCGGTGTATTTTACAATTTCCATTTCTCTATTAGGAAAAAAACCTCATGCAGAAGTTAGGATTGCTCATGCAATCTTAACAATGCCTCCTTGTGACCCATACAATAGTTTTTAATTGCATGATCACATGAGCCCATCTTATTCAGCATGCAGCCAACACAAAAAAGGAGGGTGAACAGTAAATGAAGCAGGATTGAGGATCCTTGCCTAACATGGCAAAGTTCTGTTTGCACTTAGTCTAAATGCAGAGCAGTTCCCCAGTGTAAATGTACACATATACAGGGCTTCTGACTATAGGTTTTAATTGACAAATACCAATAAAACGACAGCAATAAAAAAAGCTTGAGTTTATCCAATAAATGCCAGTAAAACATTGGAAATATTCCTTGTATCTAAGGGCTTGTCTACACGAAACAGAAATGCAGACTACAGAGGTGCGATTTCTAAAGCGCACCAACAAGTCGCGCATTAATTGGTCCATGCAGATTCTGCTGATGCACACTAAAGGTTCTATAGTGCACTTGAACGTAGTGCTGTTTGAAACAGTACTATGTTAAAACACACTAGGGAATATTACGGAGATTATCTGTTACAGTATATACAAAGAGAAAGCCCAAAGGACACATTTTGTCCAACTCAAATGGCTAAAAAATATACCTTGAAAACAGAAACCATACTCATGAGTAAAGCAAAATTTGTACAGTGAAAGGAGTGCACTGTATGAAAGTAGATGAGTTAATTTAAAATGTACTTTTTTATTTAAAAGAGACTTAAAGTAGAAATTATTGTAATTGCCAGAGTTCCTTTTAGCACAGATATTTTTAATGTGTGCAGCTTCCTTCACTTGTCTTCAGAGGTATTTCAAAATAAATGTCACACCACTTCAGTTACTATGCTAAAGGTAGCAGGAGCTCTGCAAGTATTATGTGTGACCTTATAATTATAAGGAGAAATGCATATGCACAAGATGACAGAAGTGGTGTAGGCAACACAAACTTTTGCATGGTTAAGCACTCAGTAAGGAAATACTAGTCTTGATGCTCTTAATCTAGTTTTATTTATTCCTTCGGAGTCCTGCGCGCTAGGTACTATATAGAAAGAATGAAGATGTGGTTCCTGCCCCAGATGTCTTACAATCTACATCAACAGGAATACCTACTAACTTAACATTTCCATCCTTATACACTTTATACATGTTTAGTACTTTACATTTACTTTACAGTTGTTTAATACTGCACATTATTGGTCTTCAGTCTTCAGGACTTAAGTGCTAACCTCTGCAAGGAAGAAATATGCATGCCCTGGCGGCTAGTTATAAGCAAATATAAATATCCAGGAGTGGCTGTAGCAATCTTGACATGAGGAACAATTCTTGCCCCTTGGCATTTCCTCAATTCCATAACTAGCTTCTCTTCAAAGATTGTGAAGCAAGACTAACACTGCAACTGAAGGCCGGGAGAGAAGAAATAAGATTCCTCGGCCCAAAGCTCTGGTTCCAAATGCAACTGGTGCTGCTGCCAGCCTCTTGCAAGGCAGGGCCGGCTCCAGGCACCAGCGCAGCAAGCAGGTGCTTGGGGCAGCCAAGGGGAAGGGGCAGCACGTCCAGCTCTTTGGCGGCAGGTCTCTTGGTCCCTCTCAGAGGGAAGGACCTGCTGCCAAAGTGCCGCCGATCATGGCTTTTTTTATAATTTTTTTTCTCCACCGCTTGAGGCGGCAAAAACCCTGGAGCCAGCCCTGTTGCAAGGATACATCCCACTGGCCCACAAAGAAGAACCAGAGGGTGGAAAAATATAGTTTCTATCTACAGAACAGCTAACAGCACCAACCGATCACAAAACCCTGTTACAACACCCCAAGAATGACCAATATGACATATTTTAACACATTCCCATACATGGAAATATAGCCAGGTAGGTTACATAAGACTTTACCTCACCCTCTATTAACTATTATTTCTACTATCTGAATAGATGGAAGATAGCAGGAGACTAATTTTCTTCAGTCAGACCACATGTTTGGGCGGAGAGAGATCACACAGTGAAGTAACCGGCCCCAGACTGGTACCCTTGCTTTGTTTTTAGCAGATACCGACACCTAAATGAATTAACTAAACCAGAAAGAACAAAATCTTTTACCCGCCTTAGTGTTCCCAGCAGGAACATACATTAAACTTAGAAAACAAATGACATATGGTCTATTAGAATTTAAGGCCATATCTTTTCAAAGAGAAATCTCACATTCATTCTTATACAGCTTGGGCCAACGTTATGAAACCCTTGGTATCAGGAGCCAGGTTTCCTGGATATTAAGCAAACAAACAGTATTGGCAGACTCTCCAGACCCACCAGCAGCAGAGGTTAAGAGATTCTGAATATTGTGCTGAGAAAAAAAAAAAAAAGAATAAGTTCAAATGGTTGCGATGTATTTCTTACCACATCAAATACAAGTTGTATTTGAAAATAAGAATCTTCCGGTTTTGTTTTTAATTAAAATGGGCCTTTCTGTGCTTCCTGCTGGTAATATAGCAACTACTTTGCTGAAGTGACAATATTGATATAAGAAGTGGTTTGGGGAGGGAAGGGGGGAAGAGATGCTATATTTGGTTTAGAAGGATACTATATTCTCCCCTTGTCTGTCCCCAGTTAACATTAGTGAAGCTGTCTGCTCAGTTAGGATCAAACATCTTCTCTATATAGCCTGTTTGGTTGGGGGACAGAGGTGAGGGTGTTAAGGAAATCCCAGCAAGTGTCAAACTTTAATGCAGGTTATTACAGTAAAGAGCACTGTTTCAGCAGTCTCACTAGTAGGTTGCCACAGAGTGAATTTATGGAAAGATGGAAAAACACCTTCCTTTAAATCTAAATGCACATATACTGTTGTAAGTACATACATGAGTATTGTTATTTGTCTTAAAATAGCTGTATGATTAAGTTCAGGGGGAATTTAAAAAATTTTAAGTCAGTTTTTTACTCTAAAATTTACAGTCAGAATTTTTATTTATAAGTTGGTAGTTCATTTTCTTTCCATTTTATAGTCTAGAATGCTAAAGTAGATGTTGAACTTCTACTAAAAATTAGGACACTAAAATTCAGGTTGAGGAATTTCTTCCACTAAGAAAACTGACATTTAAAAAATGTTTACGTGCCTAGATATGGTCTCTACCAAAGATTATTTTTATCTTCTCACTGGAATAGTGTAATTCCCAACTAAAGTGAAGCTCAGAAGCAGTGGTCATTAGTACCTCTTGTATCCTACCACTAGCTGATTCCATGCACAAAACCTTCATCCCCTGTTGGCTTTATTAAAATTAATTTGAGAGGAACTGTCACCACTCAAGTTTCAGCTTAAATTAATCTTCACAGTCAGAGCACCAAGAGCTGGAGAAGCTATGAAATTCAGACACAGAGATGGTCATGATTTGTGACAATATTTACGTCAGAAAATCACGCTCTACATACTCAGTTAAAACGTAGGTAAGATCACTTGGCTGCTTACACTCCTCTCCAGGTCGCAGAGGAGTTCCTAGAGCACAGGTGAGTGATGCTACAAGTACTATGGAAATTGGAAGCTGCTGTTGGAGAGGGAGTCCCAGCAGATTTCAGTGTCACATCTCATCAGGATGACATGTAGGTTGAACACACACACGGGAGGAAACAGTAAGCACCAGAATCTGCTAAATATAGTATGTGAAGCCCAGCAGATCTTGGGAAAATCTTTCAAGACCCTGTAGGGCCACAAGACCAGTGATGCACAATGTCTACAAGCACTATGTATGAAAGAAATACCAAAGACAGCTGGGGGAGATCAAGGCTGCATCTACACTGCCACTTCTGAACGACTGAAGTTTTAGTGCTGAAAAGTGCCAATATAGACAGCGCTTTATTGCCGGGAGCCATGTTCCCAACGTTAATGCTACCACCCTTCATTTGGGGTGGGTTGTGGTTTTTTTTTTTGTTTTGTTTTGTTTTTTAACATCGCAGGCAGAGCTCTCCCCCGGTGATAAAGTGTCACTACACTGCCCACGTCACAGCGCTGCCATGGCCACACTAACATGGGCAGCGTAGACATAAACCAAGTGTAAAAAGGAGACTGGGCCACAGAGTAACACAAGTCGTCAACTCTCTGAGCAGTCGGTGAACATTTATGAAGGTTAAGTGTTTGCTGCCCTTTGAGGAGCCTTCAGAAATTTAACTCTGAATGGCCTGATTTCCATATTCCTTACTATTACCCCTACACTCCCAAACTGGGTATAGGCAAACATGTGCCAACTAAGCAAGAAACTTGCATTTGGGCACACAGAGTAATCTTACTGCAACCACCAAAATCCAGAGCTTGTAAGCGGTCTTCACAGACCATGCACCCAGCCTACAGTCTCCTATGCTGTTATCAAACAACCTGCTAGTCTCTCCCTACACCCGCCCTATTTGCAGTTGCAGCTGTTCTGTCACACTGGCAGTGTTACATTTCCTTTTTTCACAGACATGGGCATACAAAGGAAACATTTCTATCACCTCCGTTTTCAGTAGTCTTCTGGACTGTTACAAATAGACAATGAGCACCTTGGGAAAAACACTACTAAGAGTTTAGCACTGTTTGGGTCTCCTACATTAATAATTAAAATGTAGAGAGGGGAGAGGAGCTACGGAGAAAAGCACTTTTCCTGTTCATTAGAATTCTGATTCTGAAGTTATAAAATGCTTATTCCCGGACGAAAACTAGAAGGTCACAAGAACAGCATTGCTCACAATCCTCAGTAGTGGGGGGTGGGAGGAGGGAAGGGAGCCATATCTAAAATTTTGCTATGAAAACCATCTGCCATAATGCCCTTCACAGTAGTTTCAAACTTCACAAGAATAGTTAAATAAGCAAAGCTTAAAGATTTTGTACACTGGAAAGAACCCACAAAACAAAAATAGCTTAAGCATTAGGGCTTGACTACTTGTGGGTTCTTGCACTGATTTAATGAGATCAGTGGAAGTTTAGTCAAGTCAATGAAAACTCCCTTTTGTAGATACAGTTATACTGGTCAAAACACCAACTTCAGTACAAAATTTTGTACTGATCTAGTTAAATCAATGCAAAAACTGTTTTGACAAGCCCTTTATACAACAAAAATACTGCACTCTACTATAATAACGACAAGACTGTACTTTCAAGATCTTCAAGTTTAAACTGAGGATATCAAAGCGCCTTTCAAGAAAAAAGTTCAAGTTGAAATAATCGTAACAGATGGGGAAACTGAGGCAAAGAAATTAAGAAATTTGCTTACAGCCACAAAGTCAGTGGCAGTTAGAAATAGAAATGCCATCTTCTGACTCATTGTTCAAGTCTAACCAGGCTATCTTTTAACAATATCAGCAAGGTAACGGAAAGTTGCAGGAGCAGTCATTAGCCTTTTCTTATTATGGGAATATGAGAAAGTTATCCAGAACTCGAGGGAAATTCCAGCGTAATTCCATCTTCTGAAATGTGTACATTACCAGAACTGTTTACAAAACCATCTTGCATCCATATGTTATTACAATATGTTTTAGAGCAACTACGGTAAAGCACGCTATTAGTTATAAGCAGTTTACAAATAAAAATGCATACTATCAAATTTAATCTAATGGAGTTACGCATATTACATTGTAGCAAGCTCTGCACTAATAGCAGGGGGTGGCTTTCATTTATAACTGAGGAAATATATCATCTGATACACAGAGCAACTCCTTCAGGCATTCAGCAGGTATCTAATTAGGAAGGTATACTAAAACTTCCATCCCATATTACAAAGACGAAGGAAACAAAAGGATCATACTGAGACAATAATCCATCACCTCTACAAGTATCACACCTAAGAAATAGGCATATTGCAGGGCACCGTGTTAAAGGCTAGACTCATTTGTACTGCAGGACAGGATACTAAAATAAATTTTTAAAAAAAGCTTCACATTGCAATTGTGAGGGAAGAGTCTCTAAAGCATCTTTATATCCAAGATGTCTGATGGAAAGAAGATTACACGACTTGACAATCCACCACCCATAAGTGGGCACACATTATCCTCCTGACAGCTATTTGAGTTATAGCATTAAGATAATTTTAAAAAATAAAGGAATAGAACTATATTTTCAAGTGTGATCCACTGCTACATTCTCACCACTCATTGGTCAGGCCTCCTGGATGACTGGCTATTTTCCCATCAATATTAATCTACATTCATTTTCCTCTGTTTTGTATTTTTGGAGGCAGAAGCAAATGCATTAAGAATACTGTTCAAGTTCTCCCTTTTCTGTATTCCCTTCACCCTGCTCTAACACCAGTCCCCAATCTATTCTCTCTCAAGTGATGCCAAGTCTCATTTCTTGGGCTGCCTGGCAACAGCATTTTATTTAGCTTGTCATCTCTCCCTAAATCTACAAATTCCCCCTCCTCCCTAAATACTCCAATAGGGTTGTGTGGAACAGCTGATGCTGTTGGCTTTTGTTTTTATTAAAAAACTTCCCAAAAGAGATCTTCAACTTATCCTTTACTAAGAGTCTCTCTAGCTACTTTTTTAGCCTTACTATGCAAATGATTTCTCACAGTAGGGCTATTAGCTTTTTTTTTAAAAAACTGCAAACTGCTTTTAAAAAACAAAATACAACTTTTGCTTTCCTACGTATAAAGCAAATAAGTTAGTACTACTAGAGACTACAAAACAGTAAATTAGTCTTATTTGAAAGAAAAAGCTTCCCTAGCTCAGAACTATGATCTTCTTGAATATAAAACAGAAAGCACTGCTCACAGCTCCAAATCAAAAACAGTTTTGCAAGTGTGAAGAGGCAATCCAATGACAGTAATTTTACACTCTTCATTTCCTTGTTTTTTGAGGGTGCAAGCAAGACATTTGGCATTACTTTCACATAGTTATATGCATGTTAATATGTCCCATAATCAGTACATAAGTAATGTTCTTAGCAGACCACAATTCTGGGAACTCCTCTGGCACATTAAAGAGCATTCCATCCATGACAATCTATACAAAATCCTCTCTAGAAGATACAAAGGGTTTTCCAGACTCAATAGAGCTTTAAACTAACTCATTTCCAAGACTGGAATTTTAACTTAACTCCTCTACTACTCACCAACTACTGTAATAGCAGGACTACCACTTCTGTATTTAATGGACAGTGGAGGAGTGAAGTTAAAATCTCAGTATCAGAAATGAGCTAATGTTTAAAGAGGAAGCAGTTAAAGTGGACAAACAGAACTGTATCAAACTGAGTGGAACCTCTTTCCTTTGGCTTTGTCTACTCTGCACTTTTGTTGTTAAAACACACCCCCGAACAACAAAAGTTTTTACAAAAAGCGCTGGTGTGAACAGCACTTTCTCACCAGGAAAGGGTCTCCTGCTGACTAACAGCAGCTATGCTGCTAACCTTACAACAGCAGAGCTACAGTGGCCCGGCCATGCTGTTGAAAGATTTGCAGTGTAGACCAGTGTTTCTCCAACAGGGGTTGTCGCTTGTGTAGGGAAAGCCCCTGGCAGGCCAGGCCGTTTTGTTTACCTGCCACGCCCGCAGGTCCGGCCGATCATGGCTCCCACTGGCGGCGGATCGCTGCTCTGGGCCAATGGGAGCTGCTGGGAGAGATGCGAGCCAAGCGACTTACTGGCCACTGCTTCCAGCAGCCCCCATTGACCTGCAGTGGTGAACCACAGCCAGTGGGAGCCGCGATCGGCCGGACCTGCAGATGAGGCAGGTAAACAAAATGGTCTGGCCCCCCAGGGGCTTTCCCTACACAAGCAGCATCCCAAGTTTGAGAAACACTGGTGTAGACATAGCCTTAGAAAGACTGTATGTAGAAGGTAACAGAATACTCAGAGGAGTTGTGGGGAGAGGGGGGAGAGAGAAGATAAGCTTGTAGGTTTATATCATTATCAAGCTTTATTTAAGTCAGTATATCCTGCCTGTTTATGCCAAAAAATCAAAATGAAATACCCTAAGGGCAGTAATCACACCTGTGTAAGGGGTGTCAATTAAGATTTTTAAATTATATACAGAGAAAGACAGAGAGCGAGTGAGAGAAAGGCTACGATATTTTAATACCCCCATGAGACAGGGCAAGCTGTATTTTAACACAAAATGGGAAGGTGAAGTCTTAGGCTTCACCTATAATTCACTTTGACTGGCCAGAACATGTTAAAACACACACTTTTCCCATCCACTCTACAATTTTCATCACTTTAAATGCACATTCACACTTCATGCTTATAACAAGGACAATACTGAATGTGTTCAATTACCAGTACCAATGAAAAGAGCAGAAACCTACAACAATATAGTTCCTTCTTCATAAGCCCACAGCAACTCCTCCTCCCTCCCACCCCCAACTCGATTATGCAATGGAGACTGATAGTGGAGAGAATCTATCATGAAAAGTTTATCCACAGACCACCAAATCTGCAGGACTGAAGACACTATCCTGCTTCCTCTGCTTGGGAAGGTAAAGGGGGTATTGTTACATGCTACTGCCGCTTTCAGGAACCATCTGCCATACTTAACCAGTTAAATACTCCATGATCTGCATATTTACCATGCTCCCATTATCAAAGACATTCTATAGCCATCTTCCCATCCATTACGTATTCTAGGTGTAAACTGTGCCTACCATCATGGTTTCTACTTGTAACAATTATATACGCTTTAGATTAGAAGTGTGGGATGATTCTAAAGAAGTGAAACAAGCTTTTAGGTTTATGACGTGTTTAAATATCCAATTCTTTTATTCATTTCTTTCTCTATTTTGTTTCTCTTTTCTGCTCCTCTTCCCCACAGATATTCCCTAGCTGCCCTCAAAAAGCCCGAACTGGCTACTGCAGCATATATCCTTCCCTGGAGATGCCGCATTACTTTTCTGCTAACCCCTTCTTGGGGAAATGAAAAGAATTACGAGGGGATTTGTGCTGGCTAGTATAAGAAAATGTTCAGATTCTAGACAGCTTCTAAAAGTCCTGTGTAGCACAGCACGTTCTACTTTGGCACATATTAGCTGACTGAGCTAAACTTTAGCCAGCTAACACATCAACGTACATCTTTCCTTGTCCACATTAGATTTTAGAATATATTAGCTAATGCATTCTTTAAAACACAAACAAACAAAAGAAACCCACCTTCCTACCTTAGTCAAGACAAATCCTAAGGAATCAAAGTGTTTATCTGTCTTGGGGCTGTGGACTGAACTTTCATGATTCCTAGCTCATTCTCAAAAGCTGCTAAATGTATAAACTGTTCCCATTATTTACTCACAGATTAACAGTTGGTAAATTGGTCCCATGGAATCACTGAAGAATTTTCCTTATAACCATTTCCCTTCCTTTAAAAAAAAAAAAAAAAAAAAAAAAAAAGAGCAGCAGCCCTCCATTCCCCCCCATTCCTGAATGAATGTGAGAACTTCCTGCACTCAGAACAACATGAATAGACCTGGCAACTAGTCAGGGAGATAGTACAGGCCTATGAATGCTCTGAATTCAGCTTCTGTGTAGCCGCTAAATTAAAGGAATTCAGGAGCTTCACAAAGGCTTGGCTATTTAATGGCTTCAGTCTTTTATTTTATAAGATAATTAGGCAGCATACGAAAGAAAGCCTTTTCCAAGTGGCTGTGCTGAACAAGCAGACCCAGTGACTTCTCCTGACATCTCCCTTTTTCTTGAGGTGATGTCATTATCAAACTCCCATAAATACTTTAGGAAAGAGTTAACTGCACTCTCAGTCACTCTTTACCTGCAAGGAGAGAGCCTTTACAAGTGAGATTTCAAGTTGTATGTGCTTCTTTATTGTCTCATTTTTTAACTGCACTCCTCTGTACACAGGAAAACTACCACCACATTCCCAGACAAGATACAATAGCAAAGTCAAAATGTATCTTCAATCCTCTCCCCTGAAATACATTATTAATTTGTCTTTGGATATGTGCACAGTAGAAAGGGGATATTGCAGGCACCCAAAATGTAGGCACCCTTAATATAGATCAAAGTGTGCATAATCAGAATCTATTACAACTTCAACTGCTCCTTCCTACTAGCCCCTAACCAGCAAGCCATGCAAGTTAAAAAAAAAATTAAAACTGACTTCCTTCACAACAATTCAATGATCTCACAATTCTCTACCCTTTTCAAACACTATGGGCTTTTCTAACCCCTGCTAAGTCTGCAAATCTGGATCACAAGTCAGTCATCTCATGATAAATGGTTATCTTTAGACCCAATATCAGCAAGGGTATGGATCTTTGTCTATTATCAGGAAAAGGTAATCCACCAACGCAAACAAAAAGTGACTTCTGTTCCATACCTGATTTGTAGCCATACTGACAAAGACCAATGAAATCTGAAACCACCAGGATACTGTGAAAACTGCCTCACCACAACCTTTTCCCATCATTTTAACCAAAAAAGAGAGACAGCGGTAAATGGCCAGATCACGAGCATCAAGCAACGGTTTCCTGTGCTGTGGCCATACACTGGTTTACTTAAAGGACCACAGCAATGTGCTTTCCTTTAAGGAGGCAATGACTACCTCTACCAACACTCTGGTCCACTAGCTTGAGCACAAGTTGTCATTGAGTGCCCCCCAATATCTCCAGTACCCCTGGAGAGCAAAACCTTAGGAGAAAGTGACAAGCCAAGATATTTCAAGGTTTTCCCGAACATCCAGTTATTTATACATGTCAAATTAAAAATCAAATTATTTTGTCCTTCCAATTCAATCCAAAGCTGCCCATTCAATATTCAGTAGTCTGTACCTTATACCAGCAAAAACTTTCAGCTGACAAAACCTCATTTAGTGCTTTGCTTATAGCAGAAGGTTCAGCTCATCTGGAACTGCTGGATTCATTACTTTCAATCCTACATTTAAATCACAGCTTTTAATTTTCAACTACAAAGAATGAATGGACATCAGTTTTAAGGAAGATGATTTTTTAAAAAATCATGACCTCTACCCACAAGAGATGTGGAAGTTAGCTATCAGTTTTTAACTGCCTCTGTAACAGTTGCGTTTCTTGCACCAATGTTTGTATGTTATTCACAAACATCCAACTTGTTTATCTAAATAAAGGTCATGTCACCACCATGTCAGAAAGGTTCAAAGTGAGGTTCAGATGTAAACTGCTAGCTGGAGTTGCCAATGCCCTGCTGCTGCGCAGGGGACAATAGGATGCTAGAGCCCTGTTCAACTGCGAGCCTTACCCAACAGGGGAGTGTGCTCTGTTGCAAACTTTGTAGTCTATGTACAGGGTTTGAAAGAAATATTTCCAAAATCTGCAAGACTAACACTTCGGATTATCTAAAAGAGGTGTGTGTCAGATCTCCATAGAATGGAAATGGCATGTACCTGAAGGAAACAATTTCTCTCCAAGCTATAGAAATTTCTACTGATTTTTGGTGCTAATGTATTCACGCTTCTCTCATAGTGAACTAAATTTTTTTCATGAACAGCATACAATTCTGAATATTCAGTTATCAGTGGAAGAAAAAAAAAAACCCCACACAACAAGCTTTCACTTGCAGTGACTGACTAGACTGAAGTCATGTTGACATGACTTAACTCTGCAGCACCACCCCTCATGAATGAGAGAAACAGCTCCAGGTTAGAAACTATGGGTATGTCTACACTAGAAACTTAAAGTCAACCTGTATTAGGTCGACTTAGAGCCACCTCGGCAATTACTGAGGTGGTGCATATCCACACTATCCTCCTTGGGTCAGTGGTGCATGTCTTCACCAGAAGTGCTTCCATCCATCTAAGAGGAGCAGCGTGGGGAGCTGAGAGTCCAGTCTCAGGGCTTCTAGGCTCCCTGTTACTTGCCAGGAATGGTGGGGAAGCTGCCCGGGGCTTCTTGCCTTCCTATTCCCCACCAGGAGGAAGCCACCCAGGGATTGTCGCCTCTGAGGAGCAGAGTCTAGCCGCCCCAGCCTCTCAGCACCCCTCTTCCCCCCACCAGGAGCCAGGTAGCCTTGTTAATTTTATGGCTCCAGCACGGAGCTGTGAAATTGACAAGACAGACAACGCTCCCTGAGGGGAGCCTGAAGTCATCCAGGCTTCACACCCCAACTTCTCACCTGGAGCCGTTCAGCTCTCCAAGTGAAGGGGGGGCAGCTGTGCTCTGGCTGCCCACAGCTCCTGCTGTGAAATTGACAAGACAGCCAACAGCCGAAGTAAAGCAAAGCATTTTCTACAGACCTGTGGGCTCGTCTACACTTACCGGGGAATCTACGAGTGCTAAATTGACCGCAGATCGCTCTCCCATCAACTCCTGTACTCCACCACATCGAGGAGAGTAGGGGGAGTCAATGGGAGAGCGCTGACCATGAACATCGTGTAGCGTGGACCCCACACTAAGTAGATCTAAGCTACATCATTTTGAGTTTTGCTATTTGCGTAACTCAAATTGTGTAGCTTAGATGGAATTTCCTCTGCAGTGTAGACAAGGCCTGTGTCGCCCTAACCACACTGACATAAGCCCTAAGCTTCTCGTGGAAGTGGAGTTATGTCAGTGTAGTGGAGTACCAAGGTGGACTTGATTTAAATCACACTACTAGTCAGGAAGACTATTTAATCATGGTTTTCTACATAAAAGTGCACTCTTGTTGGTTGTTATAACCTTAACACACATTATTCACAACTCAGAGATAGATGCAGGTTTCATTTTTAGAAGGTACACACTATACATTTTTAAACTGATTTATTTTGAAAACTTTTCAGATTAGTTTTACAGCTATATCAGAAAATGAATGCTTGTTTGGTTATTTCATTTACCAAAGGTAAATGAAGCAGATATTTATGAAGTCATTAGGACGTAAACTATCTCCAATTCAACAGGTTAATCATTAATATTTGAAGGATTTTCTTGATTTTCTAGGAGATCACCACCAGATAGACATTTAAATTGTTTTATTTAACTAAAACACGTTAAATATTCTGGATTTTTTTTCTTCAACAGCAAACATAATATTTTGATAAAACACGCATTTGTCCCTCGCTTCTCACATTTATCTCGACTTCTTCTCCTTGTCCAGATCCACCCCCAACAATCTTCTATTCATTGAACTCTTTGAAACTTTGCACTTTTAGAGAGAGATAAGGGATTGACTCTGTGTACACAAATTTGCAGAAGGACAACAGAATTGAGGTCTGTTATTTCTCACCTCTATATATTTATCTAAAAACATTTTTGCTGTTAAGCATGTTACCCCTGGAGACACAAATCCACAGTTTGAGAACTGCAAATCTAAGCATCTCTGATGCTATCTTCTAGACTGAGCACTGTGTCCCATTGGGTAGTTAGAAAGATTAACCGAAATAGTGTATTCAGAAGCAGATGGAACTCCCTAAGACTGGGTCCCTAATCCATGAACAATTGGACCTCATTTACAAAGCTTTTCATAAACATTACATGAATATTTGTCTCATACTATAGAATTAGAATTTATAACCCCTATTCCATGATGAGATAGCTGAGCTATAATGTATCTTAATTAAAATGATTTTTAGATAAAATGCTTTGAGGAAAAAACCTATCAAAAAAAAATCAGATTTAAAAAAACATTGATTTTTATCCACCCTGTGGAGCACTTACATCAGCGGGATGAGGCTGTAGCGCATACACTGCATAAATTTGGTCGATGTAAGCTGCCTTATGTTGGCTTGTGTAGCGTTGACCAGGCCTATGCTTTACACCTCACTACCAACACCAAAACAAAAGGCAGCTGTCTAGTCACCAGATAATAGTCCAAACCTGCAATGTTAGATATCGATTCACAGCAAAGAAAATCTTCCACACTAACAGAAGTTATTCACACACATTAGCAAGAAAAAAACCTTTGTTAAACGGCAGGGAAGGTTGAGACTGTAGTATTATATCAGATTATTAAGAACCAGGACATTCAAATTTAAATTCAATCTCAAAACACATTAAGAACATGGAAATATTTCTGCTGCCAATCCAGACATCATTAACTCCCCTGCTGTGGCAACACCAGCCTCATATCTATTTCTTTCATATCTACTTTACAAGATGTTTTCAAGATCAAATATTGTTGGAGAGTTTTAGGGCTTTGAATGAGCAACTACTAGTAAAGTAAACACAAATGTGTACCACAAAAAGTTTGAATTTGCAACTGCTTTCATACACTTCTCTCAGACACCAAGTATGATGCTTTGTCAATATTCTAAATTTTGCTCTTTTCATCTGTGTGCTTTAAATCATGGTTTGAGCCTCCACATTTTACAGACATAGATATGCCAAGCTAGCATGTCTATGTAGACAAACCTCACAGTTGCCTTCTTCACTGCCAACTGTTCAGGATTCTGGCCTTCAAGTGAAGACTCCCAGCATGGGATGTTAATTCTTTTAGAACAAATCCTCCTGGTCAGATTACAATTTAGGGCTACTGTTATGCATATCATCTTGCAGAACAAAAGGCCTAAGCATATCAGTAAGCATGCTTAAAAGAGAGGAAAAAGCCAAGGTACATGCTCCAAGCTCTGATATTTAACTCCCAAAGGCTTCATGGAGGACAAACATCTTACTAGCAAGTTTAGCAAAGTTGTGAGATGAGGAAACCTGCAACTGATCCATCATTACTACTATGGAAAATTTAAAAACAACAAACAAAAGACACTTGAAATATATATGCTTATAAGGCAGGGGTAGCCATGCTGTTCCACCAGCTAAAAGCAACAGTGGCATCTTGCCAAGAGCCCAGATTGCAGCCACCTTCACCTTTAATCTGAAACGGCTCAGATTATAATAGAGCCGTTATACTCTCTTACTGGGGCTACATCTCCTTGATGTATTACAGATGTGAGCCACTCCAGGCTTCAGCAGCAAGTAAAGAGAAGGAGCCTGATCCAGAAAGTCAGCTTCAGTATCATATCATCCCTCAGCCAGTAAGAACACAAAAACATGGAAGCCACACTCAATATAATCCAATTTCAGAAAACAAACAAGATTCAAGTCTTTACTTATCACAGAAGGCTATGACCGATGAACAGGGATTTTGATTGTACTGTACGTTGCCGGACCTCTTATTGCACTGAGTAATATACAGCAGACAGTATCCTGGACAAGGCTACATCACTTTCTTTGAGCCAACATAGTCACTATGCATCCTACAACAATAAGTAGCCAGCTCTACAATGACCAATCAAGCTGCTAACAGGTAAACTGCGCAAAAGTTAAAAATCCGCTTTTAATTCACATTTACAGGATTTTGAATCACAACCGTAATACTGCAAACATATTGTTCCCACTTTTCTATCTGATTAGAATTTGCTTAATGTTTATGTAGGGGTCAGGGTAGGAAAGAGACCAAAAGAAGTGTTTACTTGTCAAGGAAGCAATATTACTATATAAATTTCTAGTTATCAGACTGCCTCACTGACCTAATTAACCTTCAAGTATTAAAACTATATGAGGTTCTCATTAAATTTCAAGTTAGACTCTGTGGTCCACATAAAAATCAAGTCATAATTCATAAGAGGTTTCAATTTTCCTACTTTATTTATCTAAAAGCAAAAGAGATGTGCTCAACTGAGTATCAAGAAGCTGTTTAAACAACTTAAGTACAAACACGTAGCTTTTCCCTCACTAAAATAAGGAAGCAGGATTGGTATTGTTTTGATTAACTGAAGTTGTAGAGATTAGAATTATAAATTTTGTTCTAGTGCTGCCTTTTTCCAATCCGTTTTCAACAATTCTCCTTTAGCTAGAACACCCATTAGAAAGAGAATGGGCCCCCATTTATTTTAGTTATAGGTCTTGCTTACACTCTCATTCCCTTTGGGTCAGAAGCAGATTCCTACGTGGGATATAAACAGATAAAACCAGCCTGTGTTCAGAGTACATAATATAAAAGCATCAATGTTAGATGCTAATTTGTATAAAATATCAAACAAAATATCAAACATTTTAGGGTCTGATCCTGAAAAGAGCTGCAGACATCTACTCAGCATCTCGTGGGATCCATCCAATCATTTTAAAATAAAGTTGGCACAACTATTTGAATGCTTGCAGAGAGGAGTGGGTTAAAGGAGGTAAATTTATTCAATTCAATGTAAGCCTGGAAACAGAATGGGGATTGAGGGCAAGGACATGACCCCCATTCCCTGCCCCTATTCACAGAGAGCCTAATACAGCTAAGCTGACTACAAGAAGAGGTCATCTTTACTTCTTAATATCTTTGTTCGGCGACTGACCCTACTCTACTGGTCCACCAGACACATGGTGCACATGCAGATGGAGGAGAAAATATCTAACTCCTCAATAATGTGAGTTGTGCATGGACGGACTGGGGAAAGCAGGATGCCTCTGTTTGTTTATATGCAAAGAATAATCTGACTCAAAAAAATTTTGTGCTGTTACAGCACGGATCTCTCCGATCTTTGATGAAATACAAGTTATTATCCTGCAACAATTCTATTCCATTCCACTCTTACTCAGTGGAAAAAGGTTTTTTATGCTCAAGGAAGTTTTTAAAAGAATACTTGTGTTACAGGAAATAAATCTGTTATTAGCGTCTGGTGTCTTAAAATGTATTTATTTTGGGAATATCTTTTAAAGACATATATTTTGACCCTACAACTCTAGGAAGGGCAGCTAAGTAAATGAGCATTTTACAAAACTGTAGTGGGAAGGTGGCTGCGCGGGTGGGGATTATTTTATTTTATTTTTTTGGTTTTGAGAACTACGGGCAGGGATGGCATAGTGAAAAACACCTCAGGTAAATACTAAGTAAAATCATGGTTTTTACTGCCCCAGGAAAGACTAAATTAGCCCCAGTTTAAGGCATCTTCTAGTTAAAAAACTGTGTTGTTAACGCGCACACCCTATTACACTTAGGTTTTAGTTACATACCCAAACTACAGTTACATAAGGCAGTAGATTCATAGATTTAGGGTTACACAAATAAAAAGTAGAACGGCAGTGGGCATAATTCTAATCTGGAATAATGCTGAGCCTTGGAACGTCTGGATACATTTTGGTTTGATATTTTTCTCAAGGAAGTTATATATGTCATGACTCATGTAAGTTCTCACTATTACAAAAGCTAAAGCATCCAATTATATGAAAATGACAATAATTCAGGAGTTGTAGGCTTGAAGCACTGAGCAGTCAGAAGCATGCAGAGTCCAGGTCTACTTGGTCATGCAATATTCTGTAGCAGAAGACCAACTCTGACGTAGTGGATAGACCAGAGCTCCCCGAACTGTAGGGCACACCCCCGTAAGGAGAGAGTGAGGAGGGTGCACCACCGAGCTCCACTCCCGGCCTCACCCCCCTTACCCCTGTCTACCTCCCCGCTCCCAGAGCTGCAGCCCCGCTGCCAGCCCCAGATCAAGGGCAGGAGGGTGCAAGGTATAAAGTTAAAAAGTTTAGGGACCACTGGGATAGACAGAGCCTGTGTCTCAGTTCTAAATGGATGTACCCAAAGTTTGAAAAGATTCATTATGTGCTTGCTGAATTTGCTGGACACCAATGCAATTATTTTTTCCCAGTTTCTCAGTGTAAACTGGGTTTAAGCTGGTATTTCCTATTACCATGTCCTAAACTAGTTTTTCCCCAGAAAATTTGTTGTACTTAAAGTACTATACGGGATCTTTTCAGGGGGATTAAGGCAAAACGCCACATTTATTAGTAATACAGGTATTAATTAATACTCTATCATATGCATATGATATTACAGTCATGCATTCACACACACACACACACACACACTCCGTCTTGCTGTTGTTACCAACTAGTTGCTCCCCTTAACTGCACTGGCCAGGTGAGTTAGATGGGGGAGGGGTGGAGCCGGGCTTCTGCCGATCCGGATCGATGCTCCGATGGTGACAAGACGAGACCCAGGGTCCTTCTGCAAGACACCTTGTATTTATAGCAGCTTCCCTCTTATGCAAATCCAGACCAGATTCAAAATCTGGGTCTGTGTCCGTTGGTCTTTGTGCTGCTTTTTTTCTGGGTGTTGTCCCAATGCTGCTCAAAGAGGGCGTTTTCTAAAGAAGGTGCTTGCTTCTAATCCCTGAGGTCGTCAATATGTCTGCTTTTCTTTATTGGGCCCACTTGACAAGTTGTATTGTCCTTTGCTCTGGCTTCCATTCCCTCTTCAACTGTTGTAGCTGTCTGGAGGTGGGTGTCTTCCAAGCCTCACTCATTCACACCTCATTCAGTCAATGGGGCAATTGATTACAGAGTGGGGGGGGGAGATCTTATTCTACTTTTAGCAAAAAGGCACATGTTTCTTTTACTTTAACTATACTGTCCTTAGGGGCTATAACATTTGATACAAAGTTTTCTACCAATTTTCTAATACAAAGTTGTATGAGAGAGGCACAATGCCAAGTCATATGAAATACAAAATCAAACAGTGAACAGAAGTTACAATGCAGGCAAGTGTAGTGAATGGTGAACAGAACTTACATTAATAAAGTGAACAATTAAAAACAATTTCATTTATCAGTTCTACAAATTGTCAACCTTGACCAGAGATCTGGACCTGATCCCAAGGCCATGGGAATCAATTGACATACACCCACTGACTTCGGGCTATTAGTCATTCAGTGTCTCAACAAGGGAATACAAGTTACAGGACCAAATTTACCTTTGACAACTCCTCAACTGCGTTACACACTTAAGCCAGAGGTGTATTTCATACATAAATTCACACATTTTGTCTGTCTAAAAAGACAAGCGTACACGTATATACCATACTATTTTCACTCTTTAGTTTTTACCCTAAAAACCAAGCCTAGATACAATTAAAAAGAATTCTACTTCTTAATATTCATTTGAAAGTTTTAGTGACTGCATAAAAAAAAAATCATCAACTGTCACACTAAGAAATGCTTGGCTCGTTTGGGAACGAATAGTTTCAGCAATCAACCCATGGCCACAAAAGCCAGTTGGGAGAAATTCTAGTTTCCTACCAATAGAAAACCTACAGGCATGCTGTGGTGTCAAATTCAACAATGCCCCACCCCAGGCAATTTTTATTTAAAGGCTAAAACAGATGTTGATTGTTAGAGACAGATTTGTTTCTTTTTAAATGCAAATTATTGAATATTAAATATATTAAATAGCAATATTTTGAAAAATGGAGGGAGAATAAGACAGTTTGCTTCATTCACTTCCTTCCAGAATTTATATCATCTGCAGCCATGCCTCTTACAGTTGTGAAGACACAACATCTAAGCTGAACAGGGTAAGGTCTAGTTAGCACTTGAACAGGAGATCTTCAAATAAAATCCAGATCGTGGCAAAAGTGGCACTGACAATTCAGTGGTGTTGAGTCAATGACCATGCATGGCATTGTTGAGGAAGGGGCACAGGGCGCCTTTACAGGTACTATCTTACATCTAAGACTCAATATGGGATTACAGTTATTATTTTTCAAAATAGGTGTATTAGCATGGGCACTACAGCAAGTGACGTTTGGGTAATTATTCTACCTACCTAAATTCCCCCTAGAATATCAACTGGACAATATTGTTATTCATTTCCAGCCCACAAGTGTTGCTTTGTGTAGTTAAGGCCACTGTCACATTCCAGAAGCAATTGATGCTGTTCCTTGTACACATGTGTAATGTAATTTATATTTATAACATGCTTTGTGGTAAAAATATATTTAACTTTAACATTATGCCACCAAATAAAAACTGAAACTGTGGTTTAGATACCATAACACCTTAAACTTGAATGGTTAAGTACAGTAGTCCATGTGGGTTTAATCCTAGCCACACTAGTTGGGGAGTGGGGTGGGGGAGGGGGAACACATTAGGCTTTTACTTGGATTTATTTTTGGAGGGCAAGTTCCATATTACACAATGTATTTGAAGCCCAAGAGCATAAAGCTCTAAAAAAAAAAAAAAAAAAAAAAAAAAAATCAAAAATGTACTAGCAACATATACCTTCTATGAAATAAAAATACTGCAACAACCGTTGGAATAAACTGATTGTCCCAAAGTTTCTGAAGGCCAAAAACTACATAAAGAGTTCAAATACATTTATTTTGGAGAGTGATTTTTTTAAATGAAATATTAATACGCAGTTGGGTGGTGGAAGTGGGTCACACTTCTCTTATACAATTAGCAGCACAGTTTCAGCTTCCTGAGTTTTTTTTTTTTTTTTTAAATGGCTGCCAGGTAAGCCATCCAAAAATCAACCTTTAAAAGATGTTAGCATGGAGGAAGGTTCCATCTGTCTGCTCATTAAAGGGTTGATTCAATTCTGACAGGAACTGGAACAGGCCCCAAGTGCCAAAATCTGTTCCCATTTTAACCAAAGAAGCTTTTGCCATGGACTCCAATGGCACAGAGCATCCAGCTCACAATTCAACACCAAAGAAGTTCTGCAAGAGTTGTTTAGATGCAGGTGCACAATTAAGAATACACAACAACAAATGAGCCAGACAACCAACCAATAAAAACCTCAATCTACAAAAGTATAATGAACTATAAAACAAAACCAAAAAAAAAAAAAACCAAAACTTCTCCATTGATTTTCCACAGTCCAAAGAAAAAGGAAAGAGAAACAGTCAGCATAGGCACTAGTAACTGGATTTTTAAAATTCTCACTTAAGCAATAAAAATTTCTTGTCAATCAATTTCTTCAAATTGTCTGTCTTTTGAAAATCAAAGGGAAGTGCAACATGAGAACTTGATTTGAAAGTAATCCAATGGGTAGGCCCATTGCTCAATGAGGAGGGAGAAACAGTAACAGGAAGCTTGGAAATGGCAGAGATGCTTAATGACTTCTTTGTTTCGGTCTTCACTGAGAAGTCTGAAGGAATGTCTAACATAGTGAATGCTTATGGGAAGGGGGTAGGTTTAGAAGATAAAATAAAAAAAGAGCAAGTTAAAAATCACTTAGAAAAGTTAGATGCCTGCAAGTCACCAGGGCCTGATGAAATGCATCCTAGAATACTCAAGGAGTTAATAGAGGAGGTATCTGAGCCTCTAGCTATTATCTTTGGAAAGTCATGGGAGACGGGAGAGATTCCAGAAGACTGGAAAAGGGCAAATATAGTGCCCATCTATAAAAAGGGAAATAAAAACAACCCAGGAAACTACAGACCAGTTAGTTTAACTTCTGTGCCAGGGAAGATAATGGAGCAAGTAATTAAAGAAATCATCTGCAAACACTTGGAAGGTGGTAAGGTGATAGGGAATAGCCAGCATGGATTTGTAAAGAACAAATTGTGTCAAACCAATCTGATAGCTTTCTTTGATAGGATAACGAATCTTGTGGATAAGGGAGAAGCGGTGGATGTGGTATACCTAGACTTTAGTAAGGCATTTGATACGGTCTCGCATGATATCCTTATCGATAAACTAGGCAAATACAATTTAGATGGGGCTACTATAAGGTGGGTGCATAACTGGCTGGATAACCGTACTCAGAGAGTAGTTATTAATGGCTCCCAATCCTGCTGGAAAGGTATAACAAGTGGGGTTCCGCAGGGGTCTGTTTTGGGACCGGCTCTGTTCAATATCTTCATCAACGACTTAGATGTTGGCATAGAAAGTACGCTTATTAAGTTTGCGGACGATACCAAACTGGGAGGGATTGCAACTGCTTTGGAGGACAGGGTCAAAATTCAAAATGATCTGGACAAATTGGAGAAATGGTCTGAGGTAAACCGGATGAAGTTCAATAAAGACAAATGCAAAGTGCTCCACTTAGGAAGGAACAATCAGTTTCACACATACAGAATGGGAAGAGACTGTCTAGGAAGGAGTATGGCAGAAAGAGATCTAGGGGTCATAGTGGACCACAAGCTAAATATGAGTCAACAGTGTGATACTGTTGCAAAAAAAGCAAACGTGATTCTGGGATGCATTAACAGGTGTGTTGTAAACAAGACACGAGAAGTCATTCTTCCGCTCTACTCTGCGCTGGTTAGGCCTCAACTGGAGTATTGTGTCCAGTTCTGGGCACCGCATTTCAAGAAAGATGTGGAGAAATTGGAGAGGGTCCAGAGAAGAGCAACAAGAATGATTAAAGGTCTTGAGAACATGACCTATGAAGGAAGGCTGAAAGAATTGGGTTTATTTAGTTTGGAAAAGAGAAGACTGAGAGGGGACATGATAGCAGTTTTCAGGTATCTAAAAGGGTGTCATCAGGAGGAGGGAGAAAACTTGTTCACCTTAGCCTCTAATGATAGAACAAGAAGCAATGGGCTTAAACTGCAGCAAGGGAGATTTAGGTTGGACATTAGGAAAAAGTTCCTAACTGTCAGGGTAGTTAAACACTGGAATAAATTGCCTAGGGAGGTTGTGGAATCTCCATCTCTGGAGATATAAGAGTAGGTTAGATAAATGGTCTAGACAGTATTTGGTCCTGCCATGAGGGCAGGGGACTGGACTCAATGACCTCTCGAGGTCCCTTCCAGTCCTAGAGTCTATGAATCTATTACTCCAAATATTCCAAAATTAAACAATTTAATACAAATGGGAAGCTTTCTTGTAGGTGTTGGAAACCCAAAAGAATTTGTTAAGATAAAGTAGAAAACAGTGAAAGAGTGCACTTTGTGACCATTTTCCAGAAATAAATTTTAAGATAACTCCATAGAAGCATTCACTACAGCTATATTATATAATTATGTCTTTAAAAAAAGAAACTTCCTTTACATTGTCTCATTAGACCAATAAAGCAGTAAATACTTCTCAGTCAGTAAAAGCCAGTTGCTAATATTGTTTTGTATAAGGGCTTTAGTTTCCTTTTGCCCCATTGATATTGCCTTTATGAGGCCGTGTTCTCCTATGACAGATGCATGGGACTTCTAATGTTTTAATGGAACAGATGGATGGTTAATTGCACAGAGGGTGTTTATCAATGATACTATCATCAAGAGGGCATTTATCCACAGAACTCCAAAACTGAGAACTTTTGGGATTTGGAAAAGGGCGAGTCAGAATATCAGATATTTACAATATAAGAAAATTGAAAAAATATGAAGACAAAGAATATGTTCTATACTGCATCAGCAGTGAAATTCAGCACTTAAAACATTCTAAATACTAAATATTTACAGAATATAGCAGTATTTAAAATTTACTTAATATTGAGATATTTCAATTTTAACTTCATCTGTACTTATAAATAATGGAAGCTAGCTAAGTGTGCACCAGGATTTGTGAGAGAGCTGTAAACACCATGGGACTTGCAGCTGTTGCATATCAACTCAAGCTACAACAGCATTCCAATGTTATCAGTGTGGCTCGTCCTCCACTATTTGAAAGGCCTGCACATACTGTAGCCCCCTGCTTCATAACACCAACCAAGGGTTTGGCTACACTTGCAGGTGTGCAGCGCTGGGATTTACAGCTGTCTTTGTACAGTTGTGTAGGGAAAGCGCTGGAGTGCAGCTACACTGGCAGCTACCAGCACTGCAGTGTGGCCACATTTGCAGTGGTGTTGGAAGTGGTGCATTATGGGCAGCTATCCCACAGAGCACCTCGTCTCATTTTGGCGCCGTGGGTTGCGGGAAGGGGGCGGAGAGTGCAGGTCATTCTGCTTCCTGTCCCAACACCCCATGATGCATCGCTTCACATCCTAGCAATCCGTTTTTCCGTCCACGTTTGGAGTCATCTTGACTCTCTCAACGGATCCTGTGCAGCATGATTTCTGTGGGAAATGGAGCCCAAACTGCTGAAGAGTATGCTGACGAGTCTCGCCAGCACGTCACATTTGGCAGTTGAGCTATTCCTTAAGATCCAAAGTGATGAGGAGTCCAATGATGATAGCGAGTCGCCTGACACGTACGACACTAAATTGCTTCTGGCATTCACAGAAATGCTCCACACCGTGGAATGTCGCTTTTGGGCTCCGGAAACAAGCACTGAGTGGTGGGATCACATCGTCATGGAAATCTGGGATGACAAGCAGTGGCTGCAGAACTTTCGGATGAGAAAAACCACTTTCATGGGACTGTGTGAGGAGCTCGCCCCCACCCTGCGGAGCAAGGACATGAGATTGAGAGCTGCCCTGACGGTGGAGAAGTGGGTGGCTATTGCAGTCCGGAAGCTGGCAACTCCAGACAGCTACCTATTGGTCAGGAAGCAGTCTGGAGTGGGAAAGTCGACCGTTGGAATCATGTTGATGCAAGTTTGCAGGGCCATTAATCGCATCCTGCTAAGAAGAACCGTGACTCTGGGGAATATGTAGGACATTGTGGATGGCTTTGCACAAATGGGTTTCCATAACTGTGGAGGGGTGATAGATGGGAAGCATATTGCTATTCTGGCATCACCCCACCTAGCATCCGATACATTAATTGGAAGGGGTATTTCTCTATGGTTCTCCCGGCACTTGTGGATCACCGGGGGTGTTTCATTGACATTAACACAGGCTGGCCTGGAAAGGTGCATGATGCATGCATTTTTCGGAACACTGGCCTGTTCAGGCAGGGACTTTTTTCCCCAGACAGGAAGATCACAGTAGGGGACGTTAAAATGCCCACTGTGATCCTTGGAGACCCCGCTTACCCGTTAATGCCTTGGCTAATGAAACCCTATACAGGAAAGCTTGACAGGAGCAAGGACCTGTTCAACTACAGGCTGAGCCAGTGCCGAATGACTATGGAGTGTGCTTTTGGCTGTTTAAAGGGGCGCTGGAGATGTCTGTATGGGAAGCTAGGCTTGGGGGAAAGCAGCATCCCCACGATTATATCCATGTGCTGTACCCTCCATAATATTTCTCAAGGGAAGGGTGAAAGATTCAGTCAGGCATGGATCTCTGAGGCTGAATTTGCACAGCCAAAGAGCAGGGCTACTAGAGAGGCCCAGCACAGGGCTGCAAGGATTAGGGATGCCTTGAGGGAGGAATTTGAGGCTGCAAACCAACAGCAATGTTTGGTGCCTTGCACAATGTTAGTAAGAATCTGTGTTTCCTAAGCTGATTTGCAATGCCTGTTTCTTTCCTGGGCTAAGGTATCTTTGACTGTCTGCAATAATAAAGACTGTTTTCAAAGCCAAGATTTTCTTTTCAATAAATGAATTAACTTTCTTGACAGACACACAACATTTTGGGAACCTAAAAGGGCAGGGGGGTGGGGTGGGAAACCTTACAGTCAAGTTTGAATATGTCCTGTCTGGAGTGCTGTGCAATGACTACTGCACTTCAGAATGCCTATACTGCATGGCGATGGGGGTTGAGTGCAGAGGGTAAGGGTCGTAGTTCTCAGGGATGGTTGGTGAACGTACAGATGTTGGAGGCAGCTGGTAGTGCTAAGAACCTGGATGCTGGGGAAGGGGGTTTTGAGCTGACATTGGGGCACAAGGGAAAGAGCTTTGGGACGCAGGGGGGGGCGCCAGTGCGGTAGTGCTCTGCCTGCAAGGCTACATGCGCCAGAATGCTTATCAGCTGCTTTGTGCTTTTCTTCCTGGCTGCTGCGTTTTTCTGGTGGATCCTGCTTTCCCTTTCCCTCCAGTTTTTGATCCTCTGTGACAGAGTGATCCATAACTGCTTTTTTGCGGCTTCTTCTGGAGATTTTGGAGTCTTTGAGCTGTTGATAACACGGGCAGCCAAGAACTCAAGGTTGCTTGTGGAAAGGCAAAAAAGGCAACACTTAACAGAGGCAGCATTGTCTATATCAGACAGTTATTCCCACACAGTGAAGGAGTTTACAGTCTTCACAATAGCATAATTTTCCCATGCCAAAGAGCGCACATAACCCATAAGAGCCCCGAAATGGTGAGTAAGGGGGACTGATTGCTTCAGGGCTGTACTGTCCTTGGGGTTTCTGTGCATTGGGGAAAGCAAGCAGCTGCAGGAGGAACCTACACTGAACACTCTCCCAACATTTTCCACAGGAGTTGATCCTGGAAGATCTCTCGCTGCTGCAGGTCACCTGGGAAGAGCGGGAGGGTCTTCTACAGCAATTCAGATTCCGCGCTGGTCCCTATGCAGCTTGCCTGTGTGCAGCAATGGTCCCCCCACCCCTCACGGCACAGTGGCACGGACGTTAGCCTGACTGGGACAAGGACCACAGTGGCTCTCCCAATAAACTTGCGCAAGCGCATTGCCCACACTCTGGCTGAAACTTTTGAAGAGATTACCGAGGCCGATTACCGCGACATGATAGACCACATCAATGCACTACTCCACATCTAGGCATGCATGCATGCATGCAGAACCCTCCCTCCTCTCCCGAAAAATTTTCATCCTGAAAATAAAAGACGCTTACCAGGAACCCGCTCCTCTGTTTGTCCTCCACCAAGTATCCGCTACTGCGACTGGCTAACTTCCTCCTGGCTTGAGAAGAGCTGCATGCCACCAGGAACGCCAGGGTGTCTCCCTCCACCCCAGTACCCTCACTCTCAGTTTCCTCCTTCCCCGCTATTCCTCCCCCCCGCCCACTGCTCTGAAGTGTCCATCGTAGTCCTCGGATTGGTGGTGGGGTCACCCCGAAGTATCGCATGCAGCTCTTTGTAAAAACAGCAGGTCGTGGGGGCAGCGCTGGAGCAGCGGTTTCCCTTGCAGGCTTTGCAACAGGCACTCCGCAACTCCTTCACTTTAACCCTGCACTGCACCATGTCCCGGTCATGGCCCCTTTCCAGCATGGCTCTTGATATCTGCCCAGAGGTATCTTAATTCCTACGGCTGGAGCACAGCTGGGACTGCACACCTTCCTTCCCCTCCAAAACACTGATGAAGTCCAGCAACTCGCCATTGCTCCATGCTGGGGCTCGTTTGGCCCGAGGAGGCATGGTCACCTGGAAAGATTCACTGACTGCACTCCACACTTGGCTGAGCAAACAGGAAGGGGATTTTTAAAATTCCCGGGGCATTTAAAGGGCAGGTCACCTGAGGCCAGGGCATTAGAGTTCGAACTGATGATCAGAGTGGCTGAACAGGCATTCTGGGATATCTCCAAATACCTCTGGAGGCCAACAGCAGCGCTTTTTGGTGGCCACATTGGCGGAGCAGCGCTGCATCACCAGCGCTGCAGTCGTTATTCCCTAGGCCAAGGTGGGGTACAGCCAGCACTGTAGCCAGGGAGATACAGCACTGTATGTGCCTTGCAAGTGTGGACGGTGAGTGAGTTGCAGCACTAGTGGTGGCTTTAAAGCGCTGCAACTCTCCAGCGAGCCAAGCCCTGAGTCTTCACATCAACTGAACTACTGCAAACTAACAGCGATTCAATCATTTTAACTTGTTAACAAGGAAACAAATGTAACTTCAGAAGTGGACATTTAGTCACCTAAACATACCAAGGTTAAATGTTTCAGATTCAAACAAGATTAATAAGGTCTGGCCTCACTGAGGTGAGTGTATTTACCAATGTTTTCTCCATGATACAGAAATGTGTCCCTTACTCACAAGGGTGAAATGCCTGCAAACTGCATAGAGATTATTTTAAAACACCATAATGGAGGCTCAAACTAAAGGTATATCCCAAATACATAAATGAAGTAAGAACACCAAAAAAATGCCACCACAGTTAAAAAGAGTAAAAAAAAATAGACGAAAAAGGCATCATTTAAAAATCAGAAGTCAAATCCTAGTGAGGGAAACAGAAAGGGGCATATATTTTTATTCAGCTTGCCACAATTTAAGAAGGCAAACCAAGAACAAATTTGGAGAGCAACTAGCTAAGGACATAAAAACTAAGGGAGGAAAAAAATAAAAATAAGTACAAGTACATCAGAAGTAGGAAGCCTATCAAACAATCAGTGGGGTAACTGATGATCAAGGTGCTAAAGCAGCACTCAAGGAAGATATGGCTGTTGCAGAGAAGCTAAACGAAGTCTTTGAATCAGTCCTCACTGCAAAGGATGTAGAGGAAATCCCCACACCAGTCATTTTTTTTAGGTGACACATCTGAGCAACTGTCCCAGACTGACGTGTCAATAGAGGTGGTTTTGGAAGAAACTCAAATTAAACAGTAAGAAGTCACCAGGACCGGATGGTATTGACCCAAGAATTCTGAAGGAATTCAAATGCGAAATTGTAAACTACTAACTGCAGTATGGAACTTATTGCTTAAATCAGCTTTTGTACACGGTGGTTGGCAGGTGGCTAATGTAACACTTGTTTTATTTTATTTTTTAAGAAGAGCTCCAGAGACCATCCTGACAATTATAGGCCAGTAAGCCTAATGTCAATATCAGGCAAACTAGTTGAAACTAGGTAAACAACAAAATTATCAGACACAGATCAACACAATATGTTGGAGCTTTTGTAAATGGAAATCATGCCTTGCCAATCTATTAGAGTTCTCTAAGGGAATCAACCACCATGTGGACAAGGGTGATCCAGTCAGTGTATTTGGACTTTCAAAAAAACCCTTGACAAGATCCAACACAAAAGGCTCTTGAGCTAAGTAAGTAGACATGGGATAAGCAGAAAGGTCTTCTCATGGATCAGTAACTAGTTAAAAGACAGTTGGAAAAAAGTAGGAATAAGTGTCCAGTGTTCATAGTGGGCAGAGGTAAATAGCAGGATCCCAGCCCCTCTACAGATCTCTGCTGAAACCTGTTCTGTTCAACATATTCATAAAAGACCTGGAAAAGGGATAAAAAGTGAGGTGGCAAAATTTGCAAGTGATAAAAATCATTCAAGATAGTTAAGTCCAAAGCTGGCTGCGAAAGGGATCTCACAAAACTGGGTGACTTGAGCAAGAAAATGGCAGATGAAATTCCATGCTGATAAGTGCAAAGTAATGCACATCCAAAAACAATCCCAATTATACATACAATAATGACAGGATCTAAATTAGCTTTCACCTCCCAAGGAAGATCTTGGAGTCACAGTGGAAAGTTCTCTGAAAATATCACCCAATATGCTGTGGCAGTCCCATCCATCCCCTATCTCCCTCCCATTCCCAAAAAACACACCTAAGAGTTAGGAACCATTAAGAAAGGAATAGATAAAAAAAGAAAATATCATAATGCCTCTATATAAATCCCTGGTATGCCCACACCCTGAATACTGCATGCAGTTCTGGTCACTGCACCTCAATAAAGAGATACATTAAAATTGGAAAAAGTACAGAGAAGAGCAACAAAAAAGTGATTATAGGTACGGAACAACTTTGGTATGAGGACAGATGAAAAAGACTAGGACTGCTCAGCTTAGAAAAGAAGCAATTAAGGGAAGGATATCACAGAGGTTTATAAATCATGAATGGTGTGGAGAAAGCAAGTGTTATTTACTCTTTCACAGAACACAAGAACTGGGGATCACTGAATAAAATTAATAGGGAGCAGGTTTAAGGCAAACAAAAGGAAGTACTTCTTCACACAATGCACAGTCAACCTGTGGAACTCGTTGCAAGGGCATGCTGTGAAGACCAAAAGCATAACTGGGCTCATAAAAGAATAAGATAAGATAAGTTCATGGAGCAAAGGTCCATCGATGGTCAGGTTAGTCAGGAACATAACCCCATATTCTAGATGTCCCCAAACCTCCAACTGTCAGTTGCATCTGGATCATTGGTCTGATGCACTATGACCATTCTTACGCAAGTGATCAGTGTACATACAATTTACATCAAACAGGAAGGAAAAATAAAAAGAAAATAAATAGGAGGTTCAAGCTAAAAACTGTTTTCTTTAAAGTGCTTGGTTGTACAGTTATGT
Source organism: Chelonoidis abingdonii (assembly GCF_003597395.2). NCBI lineage: Eukaryota > Metazoa > Chordata > Testudines > Testudinidae > Chelonoidis > Chelonoidis abingdonii. The sequence continues at coordinate 174,281,711 of NC_133770.1, read as the reverse complement.
TTAAGTTAACACACCAAAGAGCTCACCTTCTCAATGACGTCTTTGGGGAAAGTGGGGTGTATTACATTAAATAAAATAATGGAGTTAAAAACAAAAACAGTGATGCAAAACCAACAAGAAAGCGAGACCTTAATAGTACATTTCTAGTTTTACACTTATGCACTGTGTTTGGTGAACTCAATTTAAGACCACTAGTAGTCCCTGAAGAAAAAAGGTACAAATACACCTCTACCTCGATATAATACGACCTGATATAACACAGTAAAGCAGTGCTCCAGGGGGGTTGTGGGGTGTGGCCGTGCACTCCAGTTCATCAAAGCAAGTTCAATATAACGCAGTTTCATCTATAACACAGTAAGATTTTTTGGCTCCCGAGGACAGTGTTATATTGAGGTAGAGGGGTATTTTGCTACAGTTGTATTAAATTATTCATTCTCTTTACCACAAAGTGGCACAACTTCAGAATCATGACTTCCACACTATTCCTAAAATATACATAAGTCTAGCCAATTCCACATGTGCCACCCTCTAGAAAACCTATGTGTCACATAACATTAAGTATCTAAAACCTGTTCTTGCACATAGTAACATTAACATTTCCAGCTTCAATAACTGACTATTTTTAATCCAGTTGGATCATTCCAGTTGACTGATGTCTTAATTGTCCCAAAATTGAGACAAGAATGGAAGACTGACATATTTTACATCAAACTAAAGTCTGATATAAAGCTGAACATATTTTTCTCAACACTGCTTTCTGAAAGGTCATATGGGCAAGGAGCATTTCTCAAATAAGATCTGACAACCATGTTTGAAATGAAAGTTCTTTATTGAGAAATGCCAGTTGTAATATTCTGCCTATAGGCAATTTTCCTGAAAAGTGGTATTTGATGACACCAGCAGTATGGAAGCCTCATGACTCACACTGAATTTCAGGGCAAAAGTAATGCCACCTTTCTGCAAGTGCCAAAAAGCCACCCCAAAATCCCAGTAGCAAAAGACAAGTTTTCAGAAATCATTACAGAGAACACATTGTTTACGGTGCGCAGATTCAGAATGCAGCATGAATAAATTTAGGAAACCCTTTTAATCTGAAAACTCAAATTAATTAGTCCAAAATGATCTGTTCATTTTAAAATTATTTGTACTAGCAGCACAATTTTGCCTGCATTGAAAATTTAACAAGTCCAGTCCACTGGGAGAATGTTTCACAAGATTTTTTTTTGGCAAACAGAGCATTAAGCGACACTATACTTGGTGTTCAAAAAGCATGTTGGATCAAAGCGACTCTTACAGTTTAAGGAATAATTTAGTAACTCTGATCTAATCGGTCTCACAGCTACAATATCACAAGTATAATTGCACTATGGATTATTACTAAATTCCATAATCCAGTAAAATAATACCTCAGCAGAAAGATATTAAATCTTAATTTAAAAGGATGTGGTTAAATACTTGGACTTTGAGGAAAGTCTTAAAAGTAGATTCCCACCAAGCACAACGTTACTGTGCATGACTAGTCACTTAAGGCCTGATTCTGCTCAGAGTGAAAACAATGGGAGTAGGATCAGCCCCTTAAGGCCCAAGAGATGTGTTTCACTTCAACAGAGTTATATTGTAACTTTAAATGTTACAGAGCTTAAGACAAGAGTTAAACACCTCCATGATCTTAAAAATAAGAGGAGCACGGCGGATGGAGAAATACTGGAAATGTGCAAGCCGCATCTTAAAGTGAGCTAAGGTAAACATGCTTCCTACTAATTACATGTAGAATACAGAACTTTGCCATAAAAATGTCAAGCGACATGTTTCAGCATTTTGTTTGCTTGGTTTTTTTGTTTATTTTATTTTTTTTTAATAAAAGTTGCAATTCCACACAGAGAAATGTAGTACTCTACTAGCATCCTATATTTTAAGTACATTAAGTGTTGCAACATCTTCCTCCACTTAAAGTGTTAAACATTTTTATGAAAGGGAGAAAACTTACATTCTTCTTCAATTTTTCCAAAGTTTTGTTTTGCGAGGGGGAAGGGGGCAATGTTAAGATAATAGGTTTTGTCATGTTCTAAAGTTAGAGGGATCACTCTAAGATCTGGACGCTAATATCAATACCTTACTGGACATTACCCTTGTAAATTTCAGTTTAGTAACCATGCAGTTTATTACTCATGTTTACCTTGCATAGGCATGTTTCTGGTAACACACAAATTTAGTATATCAGGGAAGCAAAGATAAAAGTGATCAGGAAAAGAGTACACCAATTCCTACTGCATCTGCAGGAAATTGTAAAGATAGATAGCAACCAACACCTCCATCCAGTGGTGCACCACCCAAGAGAATGATGGACAGAGGGGGCAAGGGGTGCACAGTTTTAGAGCAGCCCTCAGGACCCTCCACCAGGGTCTTTATGAGTCACCATTTGTAATCACACTGTTTATCACAACCAGAAATATCCCATGTGAGGTGCATCTGCTCCTTCCACCCCTCTTAGGTGAAGCCCTCCACTAGAATATAAGGGACCAGATGGTCATAGGGAATAATTCAACACTTTCTTATGGCATTTTGTGTTAATTCTGTCCTGTGTATTTACTGTATGTATTGTTGTAGCTGTGTTGGTCTTGGGATATTAGAGACGCAATGTGAGTTAATCACTCTCTCTTAGTGGATCTGAAGAGCTATGTGTAAGCTTGAAGGCTTGTCCCTCTCACCAACAGAAGGTGGTCCAACAAAAGATATTACCTCATCCATCTTGTTTCTCTGTGCATTTATTTTCTGTTCACCACTACTGGTTACTGTTACACCTGTTTGCCTGAGAAATGGGAGATGGCTACCTAATTGACTTCTAAGACTGCTACATGAAATTGTTATGATTACATGTTGTCCATTATTTTAAATCACTAGTTTTGGATAGCATAGGCTATCAATTAATGTAGTCATTCTATAACAGACACCTCATTATAGGGGTTTCCTAATTTGGTTATTAGGACAGGTCATCCTGAGAAATATGAATCTAAACTGAGTGAAAGTTTTTTGTTTGAAAGTGCTAAAAAATGGCATGCTAATCAATATTTGAGATTGTGTAACTCAAATTTAAGTTTGCTTTAATCCACTACACACTCCATACTATGTACTTATCCTACAAAGTTGTGTTTTAAAGACAGGAAATTCAGCTTTTACAAGCTGTTAAGTTTTCTATCAGGTGGATAAAAACACAAAGATTATCCCGTGCCTAAATAATTTTGGCATTCTATGGATCTTTTCAAATTAGAATAGTCACGCATTAACGTTAAAATATGTAAGTGGGGTGTGACCAAGACTGTAAAAGGCTCATGGTTTTTAACTTTTATTTTATTTAAATAATGTGCAGTTTGTGAAGCATACAGAAGTGCGCAAACAGTTGCTGCCACATTTGGGACCAAATTTGTGTATTATCACTTAACTGTGGGAGTGGAATTAATGAGTTTAGAAAAAAGAGACATTCCTTAAGAGACCTGCTTAATTACACCTTATTGCATAGTTAAGACATTAAGTCTACAACCACCTGAAACAGTTTTAAATTTCTGATTCCAAGGTACCTATCCCCTCCCAATGAGCTCCTGCACTGAGCAATACTCTAGCTGCAGTGAAAATACTGCTATGGTGCATGCTAGAAACCTAGAGGAAGCATCAGCATGGAGAGAGGGAAATAGTGGTGTCCCCCAGAGATCTGTTCTGGGACCAGTCCTATTCAACATATTCATAAGTGATCTGAAAAAAAGGGGTAAACAGTGAGGTGGCAAAATTTGCAGATGACACAAAATTACGACAGATAGTTAAGACCCAGGCAGACTGTGAAGAGCTACAAAAGGATCTCTCAAAACAGGGTGACTGGACAACAAAATGGAAGATGAAATGTAATCCTGATAAATGCAAAGTAATGCACATTGGAAAGCATAATCCCAGCTATACATATAAAATGACTGGGTCTAAATTAGCTGTTACCATTCAAGAAAGATCTTGGAGTCATTGTGGATAGTTCTCTGAAAACATCCACTCAGTGTGCAGTGGCAATCAAAAAAGCAAACAGAATGCTAGGAATAATTAAGAAAGGGATAGCTAATAGGACAGAAAATATGTAAATTTTCTATATAAATCCATGATACACCCACATCTTGAATACTGTGTGCAAATATGGTCACCCCATCTCAAAAGAAAAAAAAGGATATATTGAAATTGGAAAAGGTTCAGAAAACGATAACAAAAGTTATTAGGGGTATGGAATAGCTTCTATATGAGGAGATATTAACTGGGACTTTTCAGCTTGGAAAAGAGACAGCTAAGGGGAAAGATGACTGACGTCTATAAAATCATGACTGATGTAGAGAAAGTAGATGAGAAGTAGTAAACAACACTTCCTTAACATAAGAACTAGGGGGTTACCAAATGAAATTAATAGGCAGCAGGTTTAAAAGAAATAAAAGGAAGTATTTCTTCACATAACGCACAGTCAACCTGTGGAACTCCTTGCCAGAGGATTCTGTGAAGACCAAGACCATAACAGGGTTCAAAAAAAGAACTAAATAAGTTCATGGAGGATAGGTACATCAATGGCTATTAGCCAGGATGGGCAGATATGGTGTCCCTAACCTCTGTTTGCCAGAAGCTGGGAATGAACATCAGCGGATGGATCACTTGATGATTAGCTGTTCTGTTCATTCCCTCTGGGGCACCTGGCACTGGCCACTGTCGGAAGACAAGATACTGGGATACATAGACCTTTGGTCTGACCCAGTAGGGCCATTCTTATGTTCTTAAGCATCAGACCACCTGAAAAGGGAGAGGAGTTGATCTAGTGTATTACTGTTAGTACACTTTTTTCCAAACTGTTCATTTTGCATTTAGTGGAGCATACAAGAACTGCTGCCTCAGTACTGTAGCTTTAAATAGTACACAATAGAAAACAAGTTTCATGATCAGGTCCAATAGTGGCAACATGTTGTGTTGTCATTTTCTATCAAATGGCTAAGAGTACCAACTTGTAAGATACAAGATACGCACATTGAAATAAACTCACTTATTGCATGGCAGGTCCTGTATTTGAATGTTCAATTGTTCTTCTCTCTCCCCTCATTTTTAAAGTGATGGGCAAGGAAATAAACGCAAACTATTTTGTTGATATTTTACATTACGTCAGTAACACAATTGGCACCGCATGTTTTAAAGCAGATATCACAAATACAAAATCGTGCATATTTACAGTGCAAAAATTAAAAGCAACTTACTTGCCAAGTTCTGCTTGGTAAGCCACACAGCAAAGTTGCATTAAAAATTTAGTCTGTGACCAAGATTTTGATACATATATTCTTAAAGGTTACTTTGCCTATACACACTTCTGTGGTTATTGTCTTATTCTTTCAATACAGATGAGACTGTTCTATATAAACTGCTCAAACATCTGCAGTTACTTTTAACAAATTTTTTTTAATGTAAATACAGAATTTAGTTTTCAGCAATATGCACTTCTATGAACTCACAGGAACTACTGGTGCTACCCGTACAAGCCTAAAGTGGTTAAATTTTGAAGATTCATCTTTACTACACATCTCTATGCAGCCCTGCCCTCAGCTTCATGTTTTAAGAAGAAACAGTTGAAAGCCATGTATAATATACTGCTAAGTTATTTGTATGATGCAAGTTAATATTTAAGATACTTTTTTTTTTTTTTTTGCCTTTTCAGCCCAACAAAGAGTTGTGGAAGACAGAAGTAACAATATATTAGAACTTCTGATTTAACCTTAAATGTAGATGCTAAATTTCATGTAGTAGGAGGAAAAAACTCTGCTGCTTCAACACTACAGTACAACCCTCATGACCCAAACAGCATCAGAGACACCAAATAAGCTCAGATAATGTGAGTTTTGGATAACAGAGGCTTTTGCTAAAGTTGACCGATAGGTCTTCATGACAGTCTAGCCACATAAATGATAATGGAACATTAATCAGGTTTCTCGATGGGGTTCCTGGGGTGTGGAATTTGGTACGGCAAATAAAGAGGACGGAAGATAATCATTGTTAGCTTTTCACGGCAGAGTGACACCATATTTTTGTAAAGCACCTGGCACTTTCGGGGCTATATCATTAAAAATACACTGTAATAAATACAGGCTAACCCAGCATGTCTCTGGTGCCACTATAGCAAACAGTCCACAGGTGCAGTTTTTAAAGTCAGTCCCCTGGAACTCAAGTGGGATATCTAGTTCCCCCACAGGTTAGTGTTGGTCTTTCTGGTAGGCAGAGCTGTCCCCGACCCAGCCAGCCCTGTTACAGGCACACCCCTTTGCTCACCTGCATAGAAGCGGATGAGGCAGCCGGTCTCGGAGTCCATGCCCTCCTCCTGTACCCTCCACAGGTCCCGGAAACCCAGCTGGGACAGGTAGTCGTTCTGGATCTGCAGGGGTTTCTCGTGTGCCTCCAGCCGGCGGCTGATCTCCCCGTGGAACTGCACATACAAGGCCGGGGGCAGGGGAGACGAGGCGCTCGCCTCTCCTTTTAAATGAGGCACCTTGGAGCCGGCAGGGGCTGCCGCAGCCATCCCTACCCCGGGGCGCTCTTCTCCCGCACGCCCTGTTCGCGGAAGGGGGAGCATCGAGGGGAAATCGCCCGGCTGGTGATGGCTCCTGCCCGGGCCCACACCTGCCCCCTCTCCGGCTGGCGCAGCGGAATCCACCTCCAACTCCTCGGAGGACGACGAGCCGCCGCCGCTGCTGTAGGGGTCCAGGCGATCGGAGACGCTCTCCGCGCTGGGGCTGAGGCTGAAGCTCTCGGTGTCGGAGCCCACCAGCCCCAGCTCGCCCAGGAGGGAGGGGCAGGATAGCGGCGGCCCAGCCAGGTAGAGCTCGGCGGGCGGCGGCGCCCTGGGACTGAAGTCGGAGGACGAGGGACTCGGCCGGGGATCTGCCCAGCTACTCTCCCCAGCGCTGTCACTCAGTGCCAGGCGGCCGGGTCGGGCCGCCTCCCAGTTGTCCCCCGGCGGTTGCCGGGCCAACTCGTGCCGTGTCCCCCGGCGGCTTCTCGGCCTCTCATCGTGCTCCGGCCGCTGCTGCCTTGCAGGCGGGGGGTCGGGCGGTGTCAGGCTGCCCAGGTCTGCTACAGCCACGGCACCGGAGAGCGTCTCCCCCGGGAATGCTGCCGCCTCCTGCTGGGGCTGCGAGCTCGCCCTACCCAGCACCCGGACCACACCGGCGCCCCCCCTGTGGCCCAGCTGTAGCAGCCGGGCCGCCACCTCGGCCGCCGTGGTCTCCAGCGTGCAGAGCACCGGGCGAAGATAGGACATGTGGCGCTCGTAGACATGGACGCAGCCCCGCTGCAGGTCCCGCCGCACCCAGTCCCGCTCCGGCGGCTGCAGTGGCTGCAGCTGCCGGGGCGGCTTCAGCAGCAGCGCTTTCCTGTCCAAGCTGCGGGTGCCAAGCGAGGAAGGGGCAGCCGGGGAAGAGGAGGAGGCGGCGGCGGCGGCGGCAGCAGCAGAAAGATTCCTCTTCAGCCTCCCCCTCCTCAGCAGCAGGGAGTTGGCGCTGCTGCCCCGGCCGGGAGCAGCCTGAGTCCCGTTGGCCACCAGCGCAGCGTGGGGAGTGAAGCCTCCAGCAGCCCCTCGCCTCCTCCGCGGCCCCCCAGCTGCTTTGCCTTCTCGCTGCCCGGCCTCTGCGCCGCCCGGCTGCTCCACGCTACTCTCGGTGCTCGGCGTATCCCGGGTCCTCTCGGCTGGGGAGCTGCCCTGCTGCTCCGAGCCGCCACTGCTCCGCGCCGCCGCCAGAGCTTCTCTCGCTCGCCGCTGCGCGGGCTCCATTGCCCGGGGGCTGGGGATGCCGCCTCCACCCCGGGGCAGCGCCGCTCGGAGCCCGGAGGAGAAGCGGGGCGGGGAAACAGAACGGAGAGAGGCGCCGCGCTCCAGAGGCGGATTATGTAGCAATTGGGAACATTCCGTCGGTCAGTGTCTCCGCGCGTTCGGCTCAGCCGCGCTCCACAGCTGTCGCGAGCGCCATTAGGGAGAGAGAGAGGAGCCGCCTTCCCGCCTCCCCTCCCCAGAGCCTCATGAATATTAAGCAACCCCAACCTTCTATTTACAACAGCAGTCAGGGAGGAGCGAAGGCGGCGGGCTCATGAATACTCGTCCCAGGTTGACGCCATCCCTGGCGCGGTGGGGCGGAGCTCCGATGATAAATTCAAGGTGACGGCAGAGGGCGAGCCAGGCATGCTGGGAAATAGAGTCCCCGGCCGGCTCCCATAGGGCACGCACCGACACACGAACTACAAGTCCCAGCGGCCCCCGCTTCCTTCTTTTTCTTTCCTCCCGGACTGTCCCCACCGCGCGCCCGCCTGCCTGCACCTGCTCTTGTGACCGCCCCAGGGCAGGGGCCCTGTCAGAAATGCCTCATCTGCGGCTGCACAAACCGTGGTGGCTTTCCCGCAGCCCGGACGGGTACCTCCCGCAGGTGGCAGCTACCCAGCGTCAGGCCCATTCCCCCCCCCCCCCCCCCCGCAGCGTTGCTCAACTCTCCAGTGTGCTTAATTCCAGCCTGAAGTTTCCCACAATAGTTGATTACAGAAACATCCAGAGGCCCTGATTAGGATCATGGGCATGGTCTTCCTTCCTTTTTAATAATTAAAACCGATTTACTATCGCTGGGAAACTTCTCTTCACACTTCTTCCAGTTCATAAATGTATTGAACACAGATTCATTTCTTCTCAGATACCACTAGATTTAAGAAACTGAATAAAGAATAGACTAGCTAGAACTCCCAGGGGACATCACCATTAACTTTGAGGCACTGCCATTCACTATCACTCTTCACATTGCTTAATTAGTTTTGAAATCCATACTAGGAGCTATACCCAATTATTACATTTTATATCAAGGTTTCTCAAAAATAAATCCAGCTGTTCCAGGGAACCTGTACGCAGCTCCTTTTGCTAGTTTAAAACTGAGTTAAGGCAACCCTGTTTGAATGTAATTACCAGCTGATAGCTTCTTGAGGGCCTATGTAAAACAATCTTACAAGTCTATTTACCATCGCCACATAATTTTTTAAATCTGAAATGGCAACCCTATTTGCTGTTTCAGTAAAGAGGCCAACAAATTAATAAGAGTGAGCTACTGTCTCATCTATAGAGGACGATCTCTTCAGATTAGAACCAGGATGGAGAAACAGACATACAACTGTGAAAAAACTTGTACAGCTGTTGCATGTGTTTGGTCCACAGAGAAGTGGTTGTTGGTCTAGCACCCTTTTCAAGCACTGAAAACTGAATTAAAATATTTTGATTTAAACAATTGCTTAGTAGCAACAATGATGCTGCAAAATTGTCCAAAAAAGATATGCCTCAAAATAAAATAATGTATGAAAATTGTAAATATCTGGTAAATACACATAACTCTATGAAAGCATGAGTTTTAATATTGTAGGGGCACAATCCTACAATATTTATTTAGGCAAAACTGCCGGTGAAGTCAAGGGGGAGTTTTAGCCAAGTAATGTCCCCAGGATCAGGTTTGAACTGCTTGAGAATTGTACCCCATTTAGTACATTTTGTAAAGTTGCAGTGAAATGTTTTGCCAAATATTTGTTAAAAATGTTACAGACTGCACTAAACTAATTGCTTTTGGCAATTAACCAAGTATCAACAACATTATGGGAGTCAGAAACAAATCTTTTCCATTAGATAAGATAATATCTCTAGTGTCAATGAAACACTAACTATGAAACCTACTGCAAAACTTGTGATTTTTTAAAAACATATTTATAATGTAAAGAGAAACAACAAAGCAGACTATGTTCATTTATACATTATCATCATCTTTATCCTGAAAAAGTGTGCTGCTCACTTCACAGAAAACACTCAAGGTCTTCTCTAAAGAACTTATGATGTAAATATATCTTAATCTTTGTAAAATGTGTGTCTAATGGAGGCTCACAAGTTTATTTTCACTGGTAGACTGTTGTCCTTTAGAACAGAGTGATTTGTAAATTAATTGCTCTGTTCTGAATCTCCAGTAATCTTGTGTATACGTAAGGGGACTGTTATCCCCTTACTAACATTCAGTGGGGGTGTTTGGTTGCTAGCTCCCAGCACTAAAAGGGGAGGGATCGATGGCAAATCAGGACCCTGAGACTGACAGTCCCCAGGAACAATGGTGAGAGGCCAATGCTCCAGCAGCGAATTGACCGGGCGGGCAGGCTAAATCAAAGAGACAAAGGCATGGGGGTCCCTCCTCCTGTGAGCTGGAATTGCCTAAGTCGGATGGAGTGGGGCTGAGCTAAGGACTAGTGGCTAGGGAGCAGAGCTGCAGCCCAAAAAAAGCCAGAGCACAGCCCAGGGAGGCAGAGCGACCTGCCCGGGAGGTGGAGCTGCACGCACACAGAGCCAGAGGGCTAGACAGCAGCCCCAGGAGCAGGTGAGAGCTGAGAGGAGTCACAGAACCAGTCTGCAGAGCAGACCTGCCCTGGAGCAAGGCTGTAGCAACTGGAGCCAGAGAGGCGCGAAGCAGCCCAGGTGCTGAAGACAGAGCAGCAGCAGGCAGTTGTGCTGAGGCGTGTGGAGCTGGGGCTGGAGCAATCCCACAGCTGGGTGTGGTGAGCAGCTGGGAGAGCGAGGGGGACCTGGGCAGTGGCCCAGCACGAGGGAGATGCCTCAGCGCAAGAGGCTCTGCAGGCCAGACTTGGAGGGGACATAACCCTGAAGCACGAGCTAGGGGACACTGGGAGAAAGGGTCCGCACTAGAGCCTGAAGAGAGTGTGGCCCCAACCAGAGCACTGTCTGACCCGCAGCGTCCTCGCAGCACAGCCAGGGCCTGAGAAGGAGGCCTGGGAACCTACAAGGAACAGACTGTGGAAGTGCCCTGATGTCCCAAGACCCTGATTTTTGTGATGGTCCCTGCCACAGAGTGGTGTGATGTGTTTTCCTCTTAACCTTTTCCATTTTTGCTTATATTTTTTTTAAATTAATTGTATAATTAAATAACTTGTATTTGCTTTAATTTGTATTATGTGATCAGTGGGTCAGGGAGGTGCGCAGTGCAAAGAGAATACCCCGGAGTGGGGACACCCTAGCCCCTGTCCTAGGTGACCACAGCAGGGTTGGGGGTTGAGCCCCCTAGGAATCCTGGGCCCAGCCTTGTTGGGGTTACGAGGACTCTGCCAGACAGGAGAGTGGAAGGGGAGTCCTCAAGGGCAGAGGCCTCTGGGTAAAGGAGGTGGGAGTGAGGACTCAGATCCTTTCGCCAGCCCTCTTCACCGGGGTAGTGCAGAAGCCAGGAAAGTTCCCCACAATAGCGGGACCATTCCCCCACTTACATATATCCTTAGGTCTAATTGCAAGCAAAAAAGCAAAAGCATCTTTGGAATTCTTTCTAAGATAACCAGAATCACATCCAGAATATAAATTGAGAGCAGTTGAATGCTGCACTCAGCTATTAAAGGCTCAGATTTATGCCTAAAAAAGTTGAAAGGGGCAATATGCAACATAAATGCAGCTTTGAGTATATCACAGTCCAAATATTTAGACTCTCATCCTCCACTTCCTTCCATATTCTCTATTGTCACTTCTGTTGATTTTACACAATGTATTGTAATGCCACTGACTTAACTGGAGTTACTCCTGATCTGATTTAAACCAATTTAAGTGAGAGGAGATTCAAGCTTTAGTCTTGCTATACACAAGACCTAAAATAGTATAAATAAATAAAATAACATTTATGAATCCAAATCAGAATATATTTCCTTAACCATCTGTTTTCTCCAAGATTTTAGGTCCAAATATACTTTGCAGGTGGTGATGGGTTCTGACTTTTTTGGGAGGGGAGAAGAACAAAAAGGATGTTATCATAATTATTTAGTTATCAAAGGTGTTTTCCTTAAACAGTTTGAGCCCCCATATGGTCCTTGCAAAGATACCACAGCCCCAGTACAGATGGCCCAATTTGAAGTGCAGAAGGGGTGGAATGGGGTATATGGGATACTTGTCTGGGGAGACTGGAGGAAGAGAGAGAAGGACATGGGAGGCTTGGCAAATGATCCTGGCTTGGGGCAAGCAAGAGGGAGACAGCAAGTTCCAAAAAGACTGTTGTTGCTTAGTATTATTTTAAGACTATTTTTAAAGGAAAGGAATTTTCCAAAAAATACTTTGCTGATGTGGAGTTAAGCTAGTAAATATTTATGTAAAGAGGGAAACAACAGTTTTCTCAAATAGAACAAATATTAGAAAACCTGGAAGTTCAGAGTTAAGATTACACTAAAATCCATAACATACAGAAAATCCAATATTAGATAGTATGCATAGCTACAGTCATCCAAACAACCTCAGTTCAGATTCTCAGCTGGTGTGAAATGGCATAGCACCATTAGCATCTGTGGAGCTATTCTACAGAGTGGACTGGATTAAAGTTAAGGTTGTTTGGGTTACCACTGCATTGTAAAATTCACTCAGGTGCAAAAGACTAAAACAAGTCCCCTAGCATTATGTGATTCCCTGAGTTGGGGCACAATGGGAAAGAAAAAGTCATGGATGTGGGCATTCACATTTTTTTAATTTTTTTAATTTTGACAAGGAAGTCTCTGTTCTCACCCTGCCTCGCCCACACTTCACTTGTATGAAGCCTGATTACTTAGGGTTGATGTGGGGAATTGGTTTTTTTGCCATATTTTCTAATTTTTTAAAATGTAATTTAACTTTGAACATTCAGACTCGTGTTTGTATCTTCAGTGAAAACCACACTGTTCTCTTTAGGATTTCCCACATATTCTCGTTCATTAGCCCATTTGTTTATAAGCCGATCCTCCAAGTTGGTTAGGTAAAAAGAGCAAAAACTGTATGACCCTTTCATAAGCCAACCCTACTTGTCAGTTGTTGGCAAACTTTGGCTCCTGGCCTGTTAGGGTAAGCTGCTAATGGGCCTGGACATTTTGTTTACCTGGAGCGTTCACAGACACGGAGCCCCTCAGCTCCCAGTGGCCGTGGTTTGCCATTCCCAGCCAATGGGAGCTGAGGGGCTCCATGCCTCCAGACACTCCAGGTAAACAAAATGACAATGTATTAGATATTCAATTAAATGATTCCATAGAGTTTAAAATCATCAAATTTTGGTGTAGCCCCGTTTGTAAGCCAACTCCCCCTCTTTGATGCGTTACTTTTTTACCAAAAATATTCAGCATATGAGCAAGTATATACGGTATTTCCCAGTAATTGAGAGAGATTTACAACCTTCTCTTACCATTTTTTTTTTATTGGAATTGGAAATGTTGATAGGGATTAACTGCTGCTATACTGCAATACTCTCAAGATTAATCTTTGTAGCTTAGGGCAGGTGGATGAAGTATTCATATTTTCTTTGCTTTTCTATATTTATTGATGATTATTATTAAAAAATAAAAAGAAATGGTGGGAAAGAGGATGATTCACAATCTAGAGACTTCCCAGCAGAATCAGGCAATCTTGAAGAAGAATTTTCTGAACTTGAAACACTTTGGAAAAAAAACTAAATAATTTAAGTTTATCATTATGAAATAATTCTTACTAAAAACTACATTAACAGAGGGGATATAGTATACCTTTCCACAGAAAAACTGGTGGGAAGAGAACAGTAGGCCTATGAAACTGTGAGATCAATCTGCTAGAGCAGGGGTGGGCAAACTATGTCCCGGCGGCCGCATCTGTCCCTTCAGACATTTTAATCTGGCCCTGGAGCTCCTGCTGTGGAGTGGGGTTGGGGTTTGCTCCATGTGGCTCCCAGAAACAGCAGCATGTTCCATCTCCAGTTCCTACGCGTAAGAGCAGCCAGCCCCCGCCCCAAGCACCACTCCCGCAGCTCCCAATGGCTAGCAAATGGGGCCAATGGGAGCTTCAGGGAGGGCGCCTGTGGATGGGGCAGTACGCAGAGCCGTCTAGCTGTACCTCCGCATAGGAGCCGAGGGGGACGACACATGCCACTGCTTCCGAGAGCTGCTTGAGGTAAATGCTGCTTGGAGCCTGCACCACAACCCCCTCCCACACCCCAACCCCTTGCCCCAGCCCTGATCCCCCTCCCACCCTCCAAACCTCTCGGTCCCACCTTCCTGCACCCCCAAGCCCGCACCCCCAGCCAGAGCCCTCACCCCCCTCACCCACACTCCAACCTCCTGCCCCATCCCGGAGCCCCCTCCCACACCCTAAACTCCTCATTTCTGGCCCCACCCCAGAGCCTGCACCCCCTCCCAGAGCTCTCACCTTGTCCCTCACACAGCCTCCAATTTCGTGAGCATTCATGGGCCACCATAAAATTTCCATATCCAGATGTGGCCCTCAGGCCAAAAAGTTTGCCCACCCCTGTGCTAGAGTTTCTTTTACATGCAGCTCTCAAGAGGGAGAGAGGATTAGAGGCAACAAAGGGGACATAAGATTGTTTGGAAGCCCTGGCTCGGACCAGTAGCTTCATGAGAGGACATGTCTACACTAGGGTGCTACAGCAGCACAGCTATGGTGCTGCAACTGTTCAGCTGTAGTGAAGATCAGGGGTCGGCAACCTCTGGCACATGGCTCGCCAGGGTAAGCACCCTGGCGGGCCGGATCAGTTTGTTTACCTGCTGCCTCCGCAAGTTCGGCCGATCGCACCTCTCACTGGCCACAGTTCACTGCTCCAGACCCATGGGGGCTTTGGGAAGTGGTGCGGCCCAAGGGATTTGCTGGCCGTGGCTTCCTGCCGCCCCCATTGGCCTGGAGAGGTGAACTACGGCCAGTGGGAGCCGTGATCAGCCAAACCTGCAGAGGCGGCAGGTAAACAAACTGGTCTAGCCCACCAGGGTGCTTACCCTGGCGAACTGCGTGCCAGAGGTTGCCAACCCTTGGTGTAGATGCTTCCTACAGTGACAGAAGAGTTTTCAACCGCACAATAGTTAATCCAAAAATTCTTCTCTGAGCTGTGGTACCTAGGTCAGTGAAAGAATTTGTCCACTGACCTAGCCATGTCAATGCCAGGGGTTACATCAGCATAACTACAGTACTCAGGGGTGTGAATCATTCACACTCCCGAACACCATAGGCATGTCAACCTAACTTTTAAGTGTAGACTAGGCCCAATATACTCCCTGCACTTCCCTACTGTCCTACCTCTGCTGTGGCGGCATGGCTATACAAGGCTTGCTGCCATCAGCTGCATTCTCTTGTAGCTACACAGTAGTACCTCAGGAGGGTACCCAGCCATCTCAGTCTTGCTTAGAGTAGTAGTAACTCCCATTCATCTCTATGAAGTCTGCAGCATAGCAGCTACTCCCTGATTCCCACAAATCTGTATGGAGCTCTGAGACTAAAGTACACCTATAGGAGGTGCTTCTACCATACAGGGGGCACAGTAGGGGCACCAGTTGGTTTCTAGAGGTTTAGCTCCTCTTTGACTGCAAAAATAGATGGGAGAATGTGGCCCATAGTCAACTCACTTCAGTGCCACTTTGTTGTGTTGACTCTATTAAACCTACAGCACTTGCAATTGTACAGTTCTTAGTTTTAGCTAAAATGAATATCTTGATTTGCAATTCAATCCTGTCTTTTTATCCATTGGAACAGAACAGTATATATTATGTAGTCCTTGTTAACTAATTAGTTTGATAATTTACTACATTCAAAAAAGAAGTTTATTGTTATATGGCATATGCAATGATTACTTTATTTTTAAATACTAAATTTAAAAATGGTATAATACTTTGCCCTCACTGAGCAAGAGTTGCTCATTCTCCAGTCCTTGAATAAATAAAACTTTACTGTCAAGTCAGTGCTGGATCAAAAGCAGTTGAACACTGGCAGATACTAGTGGAAAGATCATATTAATAGTTTCCCTGCTGTAAGTAGGTTTTAATACTGCTGCTAATGAAGATCTATATTTAAGAATGGGAGGGATATGAAGAGTTGGGGAAAAACATTGAAGTGATCCCAGTGAAGGGTGCGGGGGGAAGTAAAATATGGGAGCTAAGAAATAGCATCTAGTTCAGAAAGGAGGAATTAATATTCATCAACTCTGTACTAAGGTATCTGGAGCCTTGTTCAGCTCTGTTTTTTAATAGTCTATTTTTGCTAGAGAAAGAGAATTTCCCTAAAGAGAAAGAGGCAAGAGGCTTGCTTAAGTGTTAACAAGTTGCAACAGAAGACAAGGCGTTTCCAACAGTAAAAATAATCCAAGAAGTAGGGGAAAGATGAGAAAGGAGGCCATATAAAATAAAGCAATTTAATGGTTTGGTTTTTTTGTAAATGCATTTCAGTATTTTCATATAAAAGATGTTATCAATAGTCTAAGGCCTCAATTCAGGAAAGTACTTGAGGTGCATAAGTCCATCATTATTCAGGAAAGCACGTAAAAACATATGGAATTTTAAATATTTGCTTAAAGTTGAGCATCAGTTTAAGAACCATGCCTCAACAGGGATGCTTTCTTGAATTGGGGTCTAAACGAATTAGGCCACATATTATATAATACTCAAATTTGTATCCTTAGGGTGCGGGGGAGATTCTGAAATTTTGTTTAGTATTTATTTGCTATTTCTAACATCTACAAAAATTTCTGGCAATGGCTTGCCCACCTTTTCAAATCCAGGCTGAAAAACCCAGTTAGCTTACAATAGTATTTAAGAGTTTTCATCTATAGATCTCAAAGCATTTTACCAAAGGATAGATAAGCATAATTATTTCCATTTTACAAATGGGAAAGATGGAGAAACATGGGTTAACTGACTTTCTCATGATCACACAGTGAGTCAGTTTCAAACTGGGAGTAGATTCCAGGCCCTCCGTTTATCACTTGTGAAATCTAGACAGGAGAAAGTGAATATAAGGCTCCTGCCTCTGTCCTTTGAATAGGAACCAGTGCCCAGATCCTCAAAGGTTTTTAGACTCCTTGATTTCAATGGAAGTTAGGAGCCTAAATACATTTAAGGATCCGGGCCCATGTCACTAACTTCATTCTGACTTGACAGGCTGGATAGGGCTCCACTGAGAGGCTCATCATTGTCATTTCTGATTACTGGGGTCTCTGTTAAGTAATGCAAGACTCCCGCTAACCCAAGAATGGAGGATGCTGCTTCTACAATGTCCCACAGTTCCCACCAGTCACAGGAACTGTGGGACCAGTTTGAGGCTAAGACCAGTGTTTGAAGTTGGTCCTCGTTGTAGCTAGATCTTATAGTTTTCAAGGAGACAAGGATTTCCTAAATAATCAGCATTGTCAATTGTATTTTTACAGACTGTGCTAAACTGTTAATATGTAATTGTTTGTAATACTGTGTTAGCATTGTAAAGAAGTAGTTCAGAAGTGTGGCTGCATTAGCAAATTTAAGAAGGCCCCAACTTATTCTGATTATATCTATCCCTCCCAAAACAAAGATGTTGATCTTTTATCAGCGCTAGGAACAGCGTCACATCACATGTGTAGGGAGAGATTTAAAGAGCTACAAATAAAACATCAGGTGTCTTTTAAATTTTTTCATTGTGTTGTTCGAGACAACAGCTGACGGTGAGTTGTGATGCTATTAAAACCAGCACCTGCAGAAACAAATTCAGAAAAAAAAAACACTTATAAACTACAAGAGTATGTTAGATGATATATCAAATATTCTAAATTATTACAGTAAGTATTGTCTTAAAATGAAAGCAACATTTATTAAATATTTTGTTTTTAATTTGTGCTGGATTAATCTCAAACCCAGACTTCAGAGCTAAAAGATTAATTGGTAGAAAGTTTTCACTAATCCTCTTACCCAGCCGTCCACTCTCCTGTCTTAAAATACAGGTTTGTTTGTTTATTTATTTATTATTTAAAGGGGAAAAAAGTTTTGTTCCCCATTGCATGTTAAAAAATTAAAAGGTTCTTCTTCAAAAGCTTATAACAGCCTTTTTTCTACCTCAAGTATTTTCTCCTTAGGTTGGTATTTGCTTGTTCAAACTTTTGTTGTGTTCCAGAACTACAATTCCCTGAAGTACAAGTTCATCATTAATAAATCTGAACAGGATTAATGTGGATTCAGAAAGCTATAACACAATGACTCAAACACCATTGTTTTCAACATCAACGATAAACCTGAACAGCGACCATTAGCAAGTTTGGAATGACCCACAGTATTCAGCAGTTTTTCACTATAGCATCACAAGTTTCTATTAAGCAAATTCCTTAAATCATTCATGTCACAATCTCTAGTGCTAAGAATTGATCATGTTAATAACAGAGACTTCTTTCCAGTTTAGAAATTCCCATATTTTAAATCTGAATAGAGTAAATTATGATGTGAGAGTAGGCACAGTTGAAGAAAAAATTTCAAAATGTTTATTTATTGTTTTCCATTTGTACAAGGTGCCTATCACCCACCTCCAGCTGCTTCTACAATAATTAACTGAAAGCATGGACAAAATGCATCAGTTCATTTTCAAAAGTTATTTTTATTTAGCTGCTTGAGCACATAAAATATACACCTTATTAAAAGGTACTTAAATATGAAACAATATTCATACTTCATCTTTATGAGATTTGTCCTCATCCTCGAACACAAGTTGACGCCACACCATAGTATTTTGTTGTGAGCACGTTCTTTCCATTTCTGGCCAAAGAGTTTTGTTCTGGGATTGGCCCAGCATGTTTTCAGTCTGCCCAGCGATCACTTGTCATCTTTGAGGATCCAATCACTGATATGTGTTATCCACATATTGTCTTGCCTGCAGACCACAAGACCCGCCCATCTTTGCTTTGTGTCATACATCACCTGCACTACATTGGTCACCTCTGTACGCCTTCTGATCTCCTCCTTCGTTGTGTGATCACGGAGCGATATCTTACACATTCGCCTTTCCATTGCTCTCTGGGTGACCGCTAATTCCTCTGCTTTCGTCATTGACCAGCTTTCTGCTCCGTATATCATTGCTGGCAGAACAGTGGAGTTAAACAGTTCTTTCCTTTTCTTCATTGGCAGTTCGTTATCCATTAGAGATGTCTTTATTTTGTTGAAATTTGCCCACCTCACCTTTCTCTTCCTACAGCATTCCCCTTTGAATGAGCTATCTCTGCTCAGCTGCTGACCCAGGTAAATATATTTGTCCACCTCTTCGATTTCTTTCTCATTTACAGTGATGATTCCTTCTGCACAATGTTCATTCCGCATCCACTTTGTCTTCAATGTGTTCACTTCCAACCCAATGTCATGCGAAAGTGTTTGCAGTTGCTTCAATTTGTTCTCCAGTTCTGCTGTGTCCTTTGCTAGTAATGCATCTTCTCTTCGCTGACGACTATGTAGTAACTGTTCTCTGTCAATTCTGATTCATATTTAGGTGAATTAAATAAAAATCAAAGTAAAAAAAAATAACTATCAATATACCAGTTAATGACAATAAAACAATTAACATCTCCCATACATACAGCTCCCCAGAAACCTCTCAAACTCTCAGTAAATAGATAAGGCAACACATTCTAGCTTTATTGAACCAAGAGAGGCTGGAGGAGTAAAATCCCAAATGAGGGTCCTCCCCTAGGAATCTTGTGCCTCAGCCCCCTGACAGTCAAACCTGGGGCTGTTAGTTTGCATGTCCCAGTTCTGAACTTCCGCAGTATCACACGAGAGCGGCAGAGGGAAATCCTGGCTCTACTGAAGTCAGTGACAGAAGTCCCATTGACTTCAGTGTGATCAGTATTTCACTCGCAGTCTCTAAGCACACAGAATAAAAACCATGAAGAGCTTTACAGAGCAAATCAACAACTTGAGTTGCCCTCAGAAATAGGCTGGAAGTCAGTGCAGTCTCTAGAGCACAAGTATAATGAGGGATTGCAAAGTACATGGGCAACTACTGTCTGCACTAGCTGGAGTTTTCAAGTGCCTAAATTTGAAGAATATCAGTATTCAGAAAGAAAAAAATAATATGCCTTTCTATTCAGAAAAGTAAGAATTGCCATGCTGGATCAGACCATTGGTCCTTCTAGTTCAGTGTTCTGTCACCAACAGTGACATTTGCTTCAGGGGAAGGTGCAAAAAACCCTGCAATTGTGGAATGAGCTGCCCACAAAATACTTCTTCCAAAACACCTGTCGTTGGAGGTTGGCTTGTCCCCTGAAGCATGAGGGTGTCTATCCCTTTAAAAACTCTTGTTTTTTTTTTAAATAATATTTATTATGGTAACTCTGGATATGTTTGTTATCCAGTTCTTTTCTGTATCCTGCTAAGATCTTGGCCTCAATGATATTGTGTAGCAACGAGTTCTGGTACATCATTCTGTGAACAAGTATTTCCTTTTATCAATTTTGAATTTGTTCCCTTTCAATTTATTGAACATTCCCTTATGTTTGAGTTATGAGATGGAGAATAATAGAGGGTGAGAGAGGTGTGCTGGATGGAGTCAAGGATGGCTGCCCATAACCTCAAACCAATAGAAACCACAACAGAGTTAAGGAAGAAGAGTAGTAAAGCAACAAGGTTATATTAATGTTTTGGGTTACAATGTCACTAAAATAGAGTATTTTATAAAAATTAAGATGACTAAAAATAAGGGGAAAATACAGAAAAATTTGGCATTATAATTATAATTGAAATGTGATTTGAATACATTTTAAATGGTTTTTATTGGATTAATGCAAATATATTTTAAAATATTCAATAGCTAAGAATAACATATTTTTCTTACGTAACTCAGTGATTAAGTGGCAGGCTTGAGAATTGAGAATTTGCATTATCTACATGTACTCTGAAATGTGCAGAAAAGTAAGACTGATCTCTCATTCTCAAGCACATTTATCATGTCTGTGCAAATGAATGTAGAGCATACCCAGGGAAAATCAATATTTATGCAGCCTACTTTAGAAAAAGTGAGAGAGAGTTGCTTGAGAACAGCAGGGGATCTTGTCATTAATGTTTTCCTGTGATTTCTTTCCTCCCTTTGAATGCTGTTCATTTACATAATATTCTGTATTTACTACAGATTAAAGAGAATCACACTGAAATGGGGCCGTCTCAGCCGTCCAGAACAATGGGGTGCTCTACTGACCAACGCCAAGTGGCAATTTCTCAATAACAATAATACAATACTCACATCCAACAGTAGCCAATCATGAAGCCCCCCTGAAGTCAAAGAAAGTCTCCCGTTCAGTTCAGTGGGCTTTGAATCAGGCCTATAATGGCAGATTCACTTGATGACTCTATGGTTATTTCTAATTACAATATACGTTCTGATTCACAGCAGCTTCTACACAGATCAATATACCACAACAAACTTAATTACCTGAACTTTTCATTCCCTTACCACCCCACCAATCCATCTATCTTTGGTCCTTTCAGTCTGCATCCCTAGTCCCAGTTGCTATTTATGAAAGATTAATCATTGTAATCCTCACACCCAATAATTAATTTGTTAATTAATTACATTGTATTTGTATATTTTAAAGCTCTCTCTCTCACACACACACAGCCTTCTTTTTCTCCTCTCACAATTAACTCCTTTCTCACACGTGATGAGGATGAGTAGAGGGAAAAGTAAAAACATAAATAATAAACCAAAGAGGTGGCCAGGAAGAACATATAATAAAGCCTGCCTTCCTCCAACATGCTACTCATTTAAGTTAAATAGGTGTTAAAAAAAAAAGCCCACAAAGAAAACAGTTTTGAACAGTCCCATTAAAAATCCCTTCCCCTCTCACTCGAACAGCTTTCACTCTCATAATTCTTGTCATTAATTCACTGGTTCTCCAGTTATCATACAGTTTTCAAGGATAGACTGGGTCATGAGACTAATGTTTTGTTCTTCTCCTTTTCAAGTCACCTTTAAGATTTGCAAAGTGCTTTGAGATCCACAGATGGAAGGTACTATATAGGAACACAAAGTTGACTCCTGCAACTTGAGGTTACTCTCTATTTACAAAGCAATAACCTTATCGTAATATAAATAAATGCTGACCCCTTAATCGTATGCAAATCAGAGTGCAGGGAACTACATAACTGAACCTATATCAGTAACTTTACAGCATTCTTGAATTTTGAATGGCTGTAGCGAGATGAACTGGCCTTCCTCGGATGCTGACAGGGAGTAACCACTCCCCACTCCCCGTGGGAAGAGCAAGACTGGGCCTCCAGCTCAGGTGAGGGAGAGCCAGGGAAGGAGTTGGATGCCTGTGCCTTGCTACTGGCCCCTGAATCAGGGACCAAGCTGTAGCAACCCATCTCTGGAGGAATGCCCTGAGGAGCAGCTGGAACTGCCAGCTGCTAAGTACCTTGAGGAGCCTGAGGGCCCGTGAGCAATGAAGCCCTACAAACAGGTAGGGGTAAGAAGTAGCCCAGGGACACCAGACATTAGTCCAGTTGTGTTGCTGAAACCACATTCAGCAGGTTTTGGCAGGATTCCCACTTACCCAGTGGCAGGATTCCCCGCACGATTAGGGCCCTGGGCTGGAACCTGGTGAAGTAAGGTGGGACTGAGTCTCCCTACCCCCTGCTGCCAACCTCACCCCTGGGGTGGCAGCCTCCTCACCTTAGGCCAGATGACCTGCGTTTGTCTGCTGTCTGCTCCAGCTAGGGAACTGGTTACAGACTGATTTGCTCTGCCCCACATGGAGGGCTTGAGCCTGACAGTGGTGGTTGTCTGCCCCAGCCGGGAGCTGGGCTAAGGACTACCAGTTGCCATGCCCCACCTCAAGGGATCAGGGCGCTAGACTCTTGACTGATTTACCACACTAATCCATTTTTGATGGGCTCTCAGCTGCTAGGTGGCGTCATGAGGTGGAGTGGCTTCCTTCTGATGCTGCCAGGGAGGAAACACTCAAAGCCACTAAATTGGCTAAATCAATTTAATTTCAGTATAATAAAATACACTTCACAGGTACAAAGTAAATTCCCTGCACACATTATGGTTCACAATAAGACAAGAAGCCCCCATCAAGAATCAAACATTTTAAGATTGTAAAGTGTAGGTTATTAAAGATTCTTGATTTCCATGGCTATAACAGTGAAATGTAGTGTTAGCAAATACAATATATCAAATGCCACTGTTGTAAATAATTTCAATTTTCTAAGGAACTAACTAGGAAATAATACCCTTGTCACTTCTATATTGACCAAATGTCTCAGTTATATAGTAACTAGAGTATTGTCCCCATTGGCATGATTATAAAATTCCTCTCATTAGCTCTTGAAAATGTTAGGGCCCAAAGTGTAATTACAGTACATAGTTCATACCAGTAATAGAGTATAAATGATTGTGTAATCTACACCATGCATACAGTTATATCATTTAAAGGGGCAGTATCAACATTGACAAGATATCTTCAATTTTACTTTTGTTACTAATAACACCTAAGAAAGCAAAAACTCAAAAGATTTTTGTAAATCAAATTCATATTCAGGCTTCTTCTCACACATTCATGTGGAAGCAGCCAAAGTGAGGTCCAGTATTGCCAACTTTTGCGATTTTATCATGAGTCCCACAATATTTGATGTTTTTTTTTGAAGTTCCAGCTCCTGAGGTCCTGTGATCACGTGAGAACCTTAGCACTCATCTAAAAGTAAAGGATGTTTCTTGCCCTCAGGCTGCTAAGAAAAGCTTGAAAATGCAATCAACGCACATCCTAAAGGCAAAAAACAAAAGGCAAATAAGGGAGAACCTAACTTTAGGGTTATATATCTCCATGATTAAGAATGATCCTTACGATAAAGAGTTTACTATATAAGAACTTATTAGCCCTACAATGGTGCAGCTAACAGGCCTATATAGTGGGGTATAGCAGCAAGAGTTTTAGAAGAGAAATTTGTATCTGAAAGGGTTCATTGACAATAGGGAACATTAGTCCATGGTTACTATCAGAAAGAAGGAAATGGGAAGTTGGTGCAGACAATGCTGGGTTTACAACGGCACCAGTGGCTCCATGGAGCTGGGCCCATGCTAAGAAGGGGCCCCGGCCTGCTCCGCTTACATAGCGCCCCGAGACGCTGCTGGCTCCCCCTGCCCACCACTTGCTCCTCTCGACCTGCCCTCTGACCAATCAAGGGTTCCTCTTCGCCCCCTGGCCCCACCCCTCTGCTCATCTCTGGCCCCTGGCTGGACTCCAGTGCACCTCTGGCTCTGAGTAGTCTCTGCTTTCCACCACCTGTGGGCCCTGCAGAGCCACCTGGGACAAGTGCCGAAGCCTGGTCAGTCTCAGCTGGGGGCAGGGGACGAACAGTTGGTGGGGCGGGGGGGCTTGGCTGGGCCCCTCCAGGCAACTGTGTCTTGAGGAATCCTGGCCCGGGCAGGCCCTGGCTGGCTGATCACACCACTCCTGAGGGGCTGGAGTAATTCCTGGCCCAGGGACCAGCCCTGGCTACTCTGCCGTCTCAGCTGTCAGACAGTCGCCTCCCAGCAGGGCCGGTGTGTGTGGCCAGGAGGCAGAGTGTGGGGGAGGATATCTCCAGGGGGTCAGGGTGAGTAGTTGGGCTGAGGGGGTGGGGAAGATCTGTGTGTTGTGGCACTAGGGTGTGGGGGTTCTGTGTGGGGTGCTGGACAGTTGTGGTGTGTCTGTGGGCAGGGGGGCTGTGTGCAGGGGTGGTTTTGTGCAGCGTGCTATGCATTTGTGGAGGAGGTCTGGGGGGGTACTGGGCATAGTGAGTCTGGGGGGGCTCTGGCCATAAGCAGTTGGGGAGCTGTTGGGTGGGGTTTTGGGGGGTGTGGTGTGGCATAGGCCCACCCCCGAGGGGAAGGCACATGCTGGCAGCATAGGGCCAGGTGGGCGACTGTGCATCTGGCAACTGCCAGTTTGTAAATAGCGCCCTCGCACTGGGCTGGGTGGAGCGGGGCCACCTCTGCCATGCCATGCCCCGCCCCTTTGACTCTGGCTAGCCCCTTGGTCTGGGGATTGAACTCCCTGCGCCATGCTTCACTGCCTCAGTGGGGGCCCACAATTATGTTTGGCGCCTGGCCCACAAAAGGTTAATCCAGCCCGGGTGCAGATTAGGAAAATGGGAACTTCCTGAGAAATTGCCTACTCCCTCAACTGTTATCAATGTCACTACTATGGGTGCATTCTTTACAGCTCTGGCACTTGCAACTTCCATAGTCATGTCACCAGAAAAAGCTTGAGATCTAGGAGGTGGGTCTGAGCAATCTTCCCCAAAATCTGAGTCTCAAGCCAAAAGCCTTAGGATAGGAAGGTACTCCCATCCTCTCTGAAATGGCATGAAAGGACCTGTACTGGAGCCAGACATACTAGCAAGTGGGGTGTCTGCATGTGCTGAGCAGGCTCCCTCCACATCCACAGCAGAATCATACTACTTTCAGCAGATCCAGAGTCTTTCATGGCTTCAGAGGTTGGTGCAAGGGTTGCCTCAGTGAAAAAGGAATGTTGGAGAACTTTCCCAGGGCCCCAGTATCATTAAGTAAGTGTTAATGTGTCTGAGAGGGTTGATGCAACTGGAAGTGTTCCTGTACTTTTGGAACATACACTGGGCATTGTTTGACCCAGCTGACTATATGGACAGGGTATCTTGGATTCCACACCATTATACAGATATGCAAAGTGATTTTTGTACCTGAACTCCTTTGAGGAGGACTTGGTGAGAAGCTTGATAACAGCAAAGGGACAGTTTATTCCCTTCACTGGCTCACAGAGCTCACATTCTTCCTTTCCTTCTCCTTTTTTTCTTGCCTCCTCCACTGGTGCATCCTGGGAATTGTAGTTCCTGGACTTAAAGCTACAGGAATGAACTAGGAACAAACTTATTACAAACACTGGAGTAGCTATATGCACCTGGCTAGCTAAAACACACACTTCCCCTTGAGAATAACAATTATAAACTTTAAACAGTCACCTCCTAGTCTGTCACTTGAGTCCAGTAACAAAATCTTCCAATTTTTTTAGACAGTCTCCTTTGTCTGACACTTTTCCTAATACCTGATGAGTCAGGAACAAGAGTAGGTGGTGGAGCAATTCCTACAGCTATAGATGGTCTATCATTACTATCAGTGTCACCAATGTTCTCTGGTCCCAGGTGAAAGTCAGCATTCTCTTCTTCAGCTGCTGGCTGATGAGTTGCAGACAATCTTGAAGTGTTCCATTTCTTTCCATCTATTAATACATCTCCTAAGATTGCTGTTATTTGCAAAGGACATGAATATCTTGAATGTCCTTTCTTGACTCTATATAGCAGTGTCACACAAACAAAATCTCCAATTTGAAACTTATTCAGGTTTCTTAAGCTCTACATCCTGTCTGTTCTTAACACGTTCATAAATAGTTTCATTGTGTAACTCCTCCCCTTGTTTGCTGGCCCCAGTATGAGGTTGTTCAAGACACAGGAGCTGACTTTCCTGAGCTGGGGGGTGCTTGACCCCCAGATCAGCCAGGCCCCACACCCACTCCACCCCTTCCCTCAAGGCCACACTCCCGCCTATGTCTTCCCATGCCCCTCCATCCCTTCCCCCCAAGCATGCCATGTCCTCACTCATCCACTCCCCCTCCCCAGCCTCCTGCATGCCATGAAACAGCTGATTGCGGAGGTTGGGAGGGGGAAGCGCTGATTGAAGGGGCCCATCAGCAGGCCAGAGGCACTGGGGTCAAGAGAGAGGTGCTGAAAGGAGGGCTGCTGAGCACCCACCATTTTTCCTCCATGCAGCACCCATGGAGTCGGCACCTAAGGTTCAAGATAAGATAAGTCTGTCTTGTGGCTTTTTACACAACTATAGGAAACTAGGCTTGAGGCCCCTCTATGTGGTCTGCATTGTGTGTCAGTGCATATTCACCTCAAACCAGACAAACCACCAGGAACAAAGATTTATTCTGTAAGGGGCAACAGAACAGCATTACAGTCCAGCAGCCTCCTCTTTTCTTGCCTTGTGCTCCCAGTTTCAGTCAGCGCTGAAACTTCCTGCTGGGAGGGCAGAGGTACCTCCTGGCAAGGAGCAGGAAGTTCTCCCAGTATGCCACAGAAACTCCCTTTTGGGCCACATAGATTTTCCTTTGGGTGTTTTGGCCTTTGTACTCAAGGGTATCTGTAAAATGGCCACTGATGGGGATAGGAGATCCACTGTAGAATATCAGGGTTGGAATGGACCTCAGGAGGTCATCTAGTCCACTCTCTTGCTCATAGCAGGACCAATCTCCAGACAGATTTTTGCCCTGATCCCTAAATGGCCCCATCAAGGATTGAATTCAATAGCCCCATCAAGGATTGAACTCACAATCCTGAGTTTAGCAGGCCAATGCTCAAACCACTGAGCTATCCCTCCTCCTCCAGGGTACATGTCTGGAGGCTGCAACTCACTTTGGGAGCTGGCATATAGCACTGCACAGAGTTGGTTGAGAATTATAGTGTGGTGAACCAGAACCCATTGATATGCTCATCTCATGGCAGTTGTCTTGCTCTTGGCCATGTGCCGTGGTGTGGTGATCTCCTGTCAAATTCAGTTTGCCATCATCCCTATCTGTGAGAACTCCAGATACAACAATGACAGCAGACTTCCAGACTTTAGCAAAATGTTATTTTTTATTGCACCTTTTGTTTACTGATTTCTTGGCACTCACCCTTGAAAGTCTACCTTGTGACCAAGGCCACTGCATCTGTAGCATTGGTAGCAATGTGGTGTGTGAAAGGATATAGGCACCGTGGATGTAGACTTAGGAGTTTTGCAGGTAGCAGACTTTTATTGGACTACACTAACCTCTACAGGCTGGAAGACATCTGGTCTTGTGGAAAGTGACTTAGCACAGTAGATGGCGCTTTCCACTCATTGAGCAGTTTCTGCAGTTTTCTTTTAGGTAAGGACTTTTATCATGAGAGGTCGTTCGCACATCTTGGAGCTGGTCACCTTCATGACAATTTGATCCCTGATCATTTCATCTGAGAAAATGGCAAATTCACAGGTTGCACTCAACTCACGTAATGCAGCTATGTAATGGTCGATGGGCTCATGAGACATCTGTACAGGGAAACAGAACCTGAAGCATTCGGCAATAACACTTAGTAGAGGATTAATATGAGCATCTTGTGGAAAGTTGGTAACAGAAGATGCTTGAAGATTCATTGCCCTTCAGGACCAAGGCATTAAAGCAGTAAGATTTCCAGCTTTTCTGAAATGTAAGTAGAAGTTTCTATAGCAAGCATATACAGTAGTTGCTGAAGTAAAACTTCCATTGTTCCCAGGGGAGTGGATGATCTCGTGGGGTAAGTATGAAGAATGGTGGACGCAGAAGTTGTGTCATGGTGATAAGTGTGGAAGCAAGCTGGGGTACTCGGGACTGCAGAGGTACCTAGTGCTTCTATTTCCCAGCTGCTATGATGAAAGAAGCACTGCCCCTTTAAATGTCTCTTCTCAGCAAGCTACAGTTGCAGAGAACAGCAGGCTTTAGGCCTGTGGAGTTTCCCTGGGAGCAGCAACAGATCACAGCAGCAGGAATCATGAGGTGCTTGGCTAAATTAGAGTTCTATTTCTCTGATTGTCTTATGCTCATTGCCAGTTTGCTTTGTACCTGAACCCCTTTGAGGAAAACTCAGAAAGCTTGATAACAGCAAAGGTAAGGTTTATTCCTTTCATGCTTTCACAGCGCTCACATTCTTCCTTCCACGGTCTCTCTCTCTCTCATTCTTCTCCTCCTCTGGTGTCTCCTGGGAATTGTAGGAACTCCAAGATACAGGACCCATCTAGGAACAAACTTACAAACACAAACTGGGGTAGCTATCTGCACCGTGCTGGATATAACAGTGAGCTTTGAAAATGGTCAGTCCCTCACTCTCTGCCACCTCCTCATTGCTTCGTTCTTCTTTTTGGCTGACAAGAAACCCATTCTGATGATGTTGTAGAGAAGAAAAATGGCTCTTTATTCGAGGAACCATTGCTACCCCTTCTCATATGTGTTTCAAGCCACTCAGCTAGGGAGGCATGCAGGGCTGGTACAACCATTTAGGCAACCTAGGCGGTCGCCTAGGGCACTGGGATTTGGGGGGCGCCATTTTCTTTGGCAGCAACTATGGTGGCCGGATCTTCGGCTGCCCCCGTCGCCACCGGCATTTAGGCAGAGGGAGCTGGGGCAGGGGAGTGCGGGGAAGGCCGCCTGCAGCGGGGAGGGGGGCACGCAGGGGAACACCCCGCCCCAGCTCACCCCTGCCCCACCTCCTCCCCAAGCACACCATGGCTGCTTCACTTCTTCCGCCTCCCAGGCTTGCGGCGCCTAAGCTGATTGGCGCTGCAAGCCTGGCAGGCGGGAGAAGTGAAGCAGCGATGACGTGCTCGGGGTGCTCGTGCTCAGAGCAGGGGTGAGGTGGGGTAGGGAGCTGCCACAGGGGGGGCACCTCAGGGTGGGAGGGGGAGATACCACGGGGGGTGGGGTACACCTCAGGGCAGGGGCGCGGGGGGGTGCAAGGTGGAAGTTTCGCCTAGGGCGCGAAACATTCTTGCACCGGCCCTGGAGGCATGTATCTGATTATGTTGAAACTTGAATTGTCAAATACTGTCTGTGGTTGTGTTTTGTCTTTCAGAATTGTCCGTTTTTTGATGGCACCTAGTCTATTTTTACTTATTTGGACAAGGCTAAAGCGTTTCTTGACTTGAAAAGATTTTTCTTCTTAGCAACAACTGGAGAGCATAGAACATTTGGCTGAACTTATTGAAGAGCTTATAGAGTAAGCCTTAAATTTTGTGGTACCTGACCTGCATTTTACAACACAAAATGCAATACAAAAATGTGCCCATGTTTCCTAAACTATAAAACTGATTTTTCATAGCATTCCATAAATATACCTTTTTAAAGACAGCTCTAACTATGTGCAAATCAAATCCCAGCAGCTCTTTCCCCTGGTCTAATTTTCATATAGGTTTATGCAGATGTTTAAGTGACAGCAGTAGCATTTTCTGGCCCACTCACTACAGTTTTATGTGAATATTCAAAAGATCTTATTTAAAAAGTCTGCATGTTTCCTCTTTTCTTATTATACTCTAATTTTACAGACAATATATTGAAAGGGGCCAATGCTTCTCAATAGTCTGTTGAGATCTGTTTAACTGGAATTATCTTCCCAAACCACATTGCTTGTGACTTTTCAAATAAAGCACCAGAGAACACACTAAGAAACAATCCTACACTGCATGGGGAATGGACTGGATGATCTAACAAGCCTACCTCCAGCTAGGGCTAGTTTAAAACAATAAGCTGTGCTAGGTCCCAAATTCTCTGCACCTTTCATGCTCTTCCACTCCCCAAGTGCACACACTGCAGTCAGTCAAGAGCTGCTCAGAGGTCAAGTTGCTTCCACCACCTTATTTCCCTTTTTATAGATTGGGCACTATATTTGCCCTTTTCCAGTCCTCTGGAATCTCTCCCATTTTCCATGACTTTTGGTATGTAAGAGATGGCTATTATTCCATTACATTTTCACAATCTCTCCTACAGGCTAGATCTACAAAATTAATCTTCCAGTTTTTTAAATAAAGTCATATTCTCTGTGACGCAAAATGGGGTTCCTTTAGGTATGGTCACATGCATCAGATTGCTGTGTTAGGACCCATGTGCTCACATTCACATGCTACAGAAGCAGCTGAACATTCAAGAACTCTTTAGCCTAAATGCCCTTGCCACCTGCCTCAGGGTACGTCTACACTGCACGATTATTTCGAAGTAGTTTAAACCGATATTACAAAACCGATGTTATAAAATCGGTTTTGCGCGTCCACAATGCGATCACAAAATCGATTGCTTGCGTCCATGGTCCAAGGCTACCATCGATTTAAGGAGCGGTGCACTGTGGGTAGCTGTTCCTCAGCTATCCCATAGTTCCCACTTCCGTGTTGACAGCACAAGTGCCTGATGGGGAGAAACATTGCCCCGGTGGTGCTGGGTACAGCCTCACCCCTTCCCTTTGAAGGCAGCAGACAAACCCTTTGGCGCCTTTTTCGCGGAGTGCAGAGCAAACGCCATAGCACCGCAATCATAGGCCCTGAATCACAAACGTATCCTGACGTTGTCAAACACCTCGCGTACTCTCGTGCTGACTATACTGAACAATTGAACGCAAGGAGAGGAGGAGAGGAGGAGGCAGCTATTGTCGAGCGCGAGGACAGCGATGACGAGATGGAGCAGAATTCTCCATACGTGGCCCCCAGCGTTTGGGACTACTGCTATTAAACGGGGGCATCTTCTCCCATGAACGGTCCGAATTTGGGCACGAGAAACAAGCACAGACTGTGGGACGTCATTGTTTATGACGGTGTGGACGGGATTCGGCAGTGGCTGCGAAACTTTCGGCATGGCGTAAGAGCACTTCTTAGAACTTTGTGACATGGCTTTCCCCTGCCTGAAACGCCGTAATACAAACATGAGAGCAGCCCGTGACGTGGAAGAAGCGATGTGGCATACCCTCTGGAAGCTGCAACGCAGACAGCTACCGTCAGTGAAACAATTTGAGATGGCAAATCTACTGTGGGGGCTGCAGTGATCAAGTAGCCAAGCAATCGTTAACTCGCTGCTACGAAAGGTTGTGACTCTGGGAAACGGTGCAGGTGATAGGGATGTGCTTTGCTGCATGGGTTTTCCGTAACTGTGGTGGGGCCCGATAGATGGACCCATATCCCTATCTTGGCCCAGACAACCAGAGGCAACCCAGTAACGTGAACCGCAAGGGTACTTTCAATGGTCTTGCAATGCACGGTGGACCACAAGGGACGTTTCACCAGCATCCACGTGGATGGCAGGAAGGGTTCATGACGTGCTCGCGTCTTCAGGACGCACTAGTCGTTTAAAGGCTACAGCAAGAATTACTTCCCAGAACCAGAAAATACCGTTGGATGTTCAATGCCTATAGTTATCCTGGGGACCCGCCTACCTTGATGCCATGGCTCAGTGAAGCCATACACTGGCAGCCTGGACAGTGGGTCAGGAACTGTTCAACACAGGCTTGAGCAAGTGCCCGGATGGTGGGTAGAAGTGCATTTGGCG